>NW_027256892.1:23758375-24121933 GCF_029215685.1 Pituophis catenifer annectens
ATTGCAGGTTAACTCATTGCTCACTGCCAGGAGTTCGATCCTGGCCGGGTCAAGTTTGACTCAGACTTCCATCCTTCCGAGGTGGGTAAAATGAGGACCCAGATTGTTGGGGGCAAGAGGCTGACTCTGTAAACCGCTTAGAGAGGGCTGGAAAGCACTGTGAAGCAATATATAAGTCTAAGTGCTATTGTTCTTTGTTCCTTCCTTCCTTCCTTCCTTCCTCCCTCCCTCCCTCCCTCCCTCCCTCCCTCCCTCCCTTCTTTCCTCCTTCCCTCTTTCCTTCCTTCCCTCCCTCCCTCCCTCCTTCCTTCCTTTTCTTTTCTATTCTTCAACTGTCATAAATATAAACCAGTTGCCAAAGATCTGGATTTTGATCATGTGACCATGGGGATGCTGGTCGTAAGGGTGAAACACGTTCACCAGTCACTTTTTTCAGTGCCGTGGTTAACTTTGAACAGTCACTAAAGGAAGAATTGTAAGTCAAGGACTACCTATATTTGCCTTCTGCTGAAAACCACCTCTTTCCAAAGGCCGCCAAATAACGTTTTGCCAAAAACGCATCTCTCTCTCTCTTTCTCCCAGGTTCTGTTTTCCCTGTTTCTGTTTCTCTGCCTGAAACCCACAAGATTTCTCCACTTAGTATGAGAGCAGGACAACAACTGCTGCTTGCATTATTTTTGACCACCGAGAATGGTTGGTGGGGAGGATGGATTCATGGAAGGAGACGGAGAAGAAGTTCTCCGTCTTGCTTTTCTCTTCTGATGAGGGGTCATTAAATGTTTTATGGGCACGTTGAACCGAGAGGAGGCTTAATATACTGGATTTTTATGGCATTCGCCGGTGCTAAAAATTGGCAGGCTGAGGCTCTGTTGTTATTTGTTGTTTGACACCGAGTTTCAGCTGCAAGACTGTGCATGGTTGGGGGCTGCCCCACAGAAGGAGGGTGTCAACCTATTCTCCAAAGCACCTGAAGGCAGGACAAGAAGCAATGGATGGAAACTAATCAAGGAGAGAAGCAACTTAGAACTAAGGAGGAATTTCCTGACAGTTAGAACAATTAATCAGTGGAACAACTTCCCTCCAGAAGTTGTGAATGCTCCAACACTGGAAGTTTTTAAGAAGAGGTTGGACAACCATTTGTCTGAAATGGTATAGGATTTCCTGCCTGAGCCGAGGGTTGGACTAGAAGACCTCCAAGGTCCCTTCCAATTCTGTTATTCTCTATTCTTCCTTCCTTCCTTCCTTCCTTCCTTCCTTCCTTCTTTCTCTTTCTTTCTTTCCTTCCTTTCTCTTTCCTTCCTTCCTTCTTTCCTTCTTTCCTTCCTTCTTTCTCTTTCCTTCCTTCCTTCCTTCTCCTTCCTTCCTTCTTTCTCTTTCCTTCCGTCCTTCCTAGCTTCCTTCTTTCTCTTTCCTTCCTTCCTTCCTTCCTTCCTTCCTTCCTTCCCCATCACTGGAGGTTTTCAAGAAAAAATTGGACAGCCACCTGTCTGAAATGGAATAGGGTTTCCTGCTTGAGCAAGAATAGGGAATAGGGTTTCCTGCTTATTCCCACTTCCTTCCTTCCTTGCTTCCTTGCTTCCTTCCTTCCTTCCTTCCTTCCTTCCTTCCTTCCTTCCCCCCCCCCCAATCACTGGAGGTTTTTAAGAAGAGATTGGGCAGCCATTTGTTTGAAATGGAATAGGGTCTCCTGCTTGAGCAGGGGGTTGGACTAGAGGACCTCCAAGGGCCCTTCCAACTCTGTTATTCTGCTATTCTTTTTTCTTCCTTCCTTCCTTTTCTTCTTTTCTTCCTTCCTTCCTTTCCTACTTTCCTTCGTTCCTTCCTTCCCTTTTCTTCCTTCCTTCCTTCCTTCCTTCTTTCCTTCCTTCCATCCTTTCTCTTTCCTTCCTTCCTTCTTTCTCTTTCCTTCCTTCTTTTTCTTTCCTTCCTTCCTTCCTTCCTTCCTTCCTTCCTTCCTTCCTTCCTTCCCCATCACTGGAGGTTTTCAAGAAAAAATTGGACAACCACCTGTCTGAAATGGAATAGGGTTTCCTGCTTGAGCAGGGGGTTGGACTAGAGGACCTCCAAGGGCCCTTCCAACCCTGTTATTCTGTTATTCAGGTTGGAGAGAGGCACAGAACTACAAAAAGGAATAACTGGGGGGGAATCTACAGCTGGTACACTCCGCACCCCACCCTGCTTCAGATGATCTTCGGCTCCGTTTCCTCTGTTTCCTCAAACCAACCCACCAGGCGGCCGAGCAGAAATCCGATAGCGTGTGCCTGATTGCCGAAGCTCCTCTGGAGACTTAATTTGGAAGCATTAGCACCGGAGGCAAAAGGGGAATAGAGAGGAAAATTGAATGTGCCTGGGCTGCATGCAAAATCCACTCGTGGAAAGAACCGATTCTCACCAAGCGGGAATAAAAATGCATCGTTGTTCTAACCGTGGGAGAGATTGGAGGTCTTTTCATAAAAAGTGCCCCTCTATTCATCAACATTTAAAATGTTCAATAAATGCTAAAATCTATCGACTGGCACACATTAGCTTTTGCCTCCGCTGCCCACTGCCTGATTTTAAAGTGCTGGATGAAAAATAGGCTGCTTACAAAAACATGGAGGTGGAGGGGGAGACGGAGAACAGCCGCCCGGAGTAGAATCCGCTAATGAGAAATTTGTGGCAAACGGAATTCACACAACAAACGGAATCCACAACAATGGAATTGTTGGAGGGTGCATCGTTTTCCCTCCGTTTTCTATTCAGCTCCATCCAGGAGCTCCATTTGTGGCGGCTCGCAGGAGCCTCAGATAAAAAGTTACAACTGCAAATATAATAATAATCATAATCATAAAAAGGATCCTTTCATTTTATTTTTGTTTGTTTTTTTTTTCCTGATAAGAATCAGTTCAAAAGGAAAATGGACATTGGGTGGAACAGGGCTCGGTAGACAGAAAGGCCGAATGAAAAATGGACAGCAAGCTAAGCCCAGTCGAACCGGCTCTGAATTCTAAAGCAAATGGGAATAAAAGAAATGCCTTTTTCAGCATGCTGCTACTTAGACCATCATGGATTCACCCTCAAAATTTTCAGCATCTCTCTCTCTCTCTCTTTCATTCTCTCTTTCTTTCTCTCTTTTTCCTCCTCTCTTCCTGTGTCTCCTGTGAAGACATCCAAGCATAGAAACTTTTTCTCCCTCCCTCTCTTTCTCTCCCTCTTTCCCTCTCTCTCCCTCCACTCTTTCCCACTCTCCCTCTCTCTCCCTCTCTCCCTCCTTCTCTCTCTCTCCGTGTCTCTCCTTCTCTCTCTCCATCTTTCTCCTTCTCTTTCTCTCTCTCTCCTTTTCTCTCTCTCTCTCTCTTTCATTCTCTTTCTCTCTCTTTTCCCCCCTCTCTCTTCCTGTGTCTCCTGTGAAGACATCCAATCATAGAACTTTTTTCTCCCTCCCTCTTTTTCTCCTTCCCTCTCTCTCTCTCTCCACTCTTTCCCACTCTCCCTCTATTTCCCTCTCTCTCCCTCCTTCTCTCACTCCTATCTCTTTCCTTCTCTCTCTCTCTCTCCATCTTTCTCCTTCTCTCTCTCTCTCTCTCTCCTTCTCTCTCTCTCTTTCATTCTCTTTCTCTCTCTTTTCCCCCCTCTCTCTTCCTGTGTCTCCTGTGAAGACATCCAAGCATAGAACTTTTTTCTCCCTCCCTCTCTTTCTCTCCCTCTTTCCCTCTCTCTCCCTCCACTCTTTCCCACTCTCTCTCTCTTTCCCTCTCTCTCCCTCCTTCTCTCTCTCCTATCTCTCTCCTTCTCTCTTTCTCCATCTTTCTCCTTCTCTTTCTTTCTCTTTCTCTCTTTCTCTCCTTCTCTTTCTCTCTCTCTCTCTCTTTCTCTCTCTCTCTCTCTCCTTCTCTTTCTCTTTCTCTCTCTCTCTTTCTCTTGTTCTCTCTCTCATTCTGTTTTATTGTTCTGGGTTTTTCCCCTCCTTCCCCAGTAACAAACTGCTGTATTAAACTATTTCTCTTTTTTACTGTACTCTTTTATCGTAAAGGCTGATCAAAGACCGCCATAAAGATATTTGATTAGAATTGAACAGGCCTTGTTAAATGCCTTCAGAATCAGGCTCCAAGATATGGAGGATTAAAGTCCCACCAGGCACTGGGACTACTGATTCAACAGCCAGCACTGACAGCCAGTTTGGCCTAGTGGTTAAGGTTCCTGCCTAGAAAGTGAGAAAACATGAGTTCTAGTCTCACCTTAGGCATGAAATCCAGCTGGGTGAATTTGTGCCAATCACCAGGAGATGGTAAATTCTAGTCCCAACTTAGTCATGCCATCTGGCTGGGTGACTTTGGGCCAATCAACAGAAGACTGGGAGTTCTAGTTCCACCTTAGACATGAAAGCTGGTTGGGAGACTTTGGGCCAATCAGCAGGAGGCTGGGAATTCTAGTTCCACCTTAGGCATGAAAGCCAGCTGGGTGACCTCACAGAGTTGTTGTTGGGAAAATAGGAGGAAGGAAGTTATGTTGGATATGTTTGCTGCCTTGAGTTATTTGTAAAAATAATAAAGCAGGAAACAAACAAACAAATGAACAAAAATACCCTTTCTGATCCTCTTCAGCCATCACTGATTCTAGCCAACACATTTGCCACAACTGCTAAGGAGAAAAAAAAAGCCTGAGCTGTGCACGAGAGGATTTAAGCTGTGCAGGGGCTGCCTTCCGTTGCTAGAAGCAACTTTGGCATCCAGCTTTTGTGCATTGCTGCTTTTGACTTCTGCTTTGTTTTGACCTCGGTGTATTCCTAACCAAGACTCTGACTCATCCCTCAGTCCTTTACAATCTATTGTGTGGTATTGGATTGCAGCAATGTTTGTCAAGCTCAGCAATTTTAAGATGGCGTGGATGTCACCTTCCAGAATTCCCCAGCCAGCATTCGGGGAGTTGAAAAATCCATACAAATTTGTTAGAAATGCTGGCTTACAGACTTTGAATTACATCTTCGCCTTGGCCTCTGGTAGCACTTAGCAATAGCTAACCTAGAGAAGCAGGGATTAACACCAGACAAACAATCAAGCAAAAAGCAATAACCTCAGCAAGGAACTACCAAGGAAAGAAAAAAACCCTCACACCCTTGCCAAAACATCCAGAGCAAATCCCATATATATAAACAAGGAGCAAATTCCATACTCCCTCATACTGATGATGCTACCTAGTTGGGTAATGAAATGCCTGCATGCAAAGAACCAAGCTCAGAGAGCATCAAGGGCTCCAAAATTAGTACATTGACCAGGTTCAGGTTGTCGGGCTATTTCCAGGAGTGGCAGCACATTTAAAGATCACGTCCAGTCGGTGACTGGTACCAGACAAAAACAGAAGTGAAATAAAGTGCAATTGTGCTGAGCATAATGAAATGCATTAGGAAATCAGGAACGCAATCATGCTCAGAGAAAAGAAATGAAAAAGCACAAAGTGAAAATGAACGTGACTGTTTGCTCTAAAAAAAAAACCTCACACCATTCTCCTTTCCCCACCTGAGAGAATATTTGCCTGTTTTGACGCCCTCTTGTGGTCACGATGAAGATGACAACCTCCGCTGCAGTTCTCAAAGAGGACTAGCAGTCCATCAACAGAATCAACGAATCTTGTGGAGGAAAAGGGAGCAGCTATCCGGCACCCAGAACCTCTTTTAAGATTTATTTTTTACAGGAGCATCTCAAGATCCCAAGAAAAGTGTCAGAAGCAAGCAAACAGAGCCATTTATAAGTAACAAAAGTCAGTAACTTTATTGTTTACCACCTACACTACGAGAATCTCATCATGCTGCTTGCCTTCCCTAAGAACAACCAAGTAAGGCTGCTTCATGGATCTTGGGGGAGGTCAAGCTTATGTCGCTTGTGGCTGTGCAAGGACTCCAAGCTAGGTCCTTGCTTGACTCTTCCTTCCAGCCCAGCTGCCAGTTTCCCAACAAAAGGTGACAACAATTTTGGAGAACCTTCCTGAAGTTGCTTAGGAGACCAGATTGGGGAAAAAGCTGTTTAGAGGCAGGGGTGGGATTCAAGTAATTTAACCACCGATTCTCTGCCCTAATGATTTCTTCCAACAACCAGTTTGCCAAACTGCTCAGAAAGTTTACAACCGGTTCTCCCGAAATGGTGCGAACCGGCTGAATCCCATCACTGATTAGAGGCCTAATCATACCTTGTGATTGACAGCATTAGCTATCTCTCCACATATTTCAAGCATGTAGATCAGTGTTGGTGAACTTTTTCGGCACTGAGTGCCGGAAAGTGGAAGAGCAGGCGCCTGGTGCACATGCGCGTGCCAGGAAGATGATCTTCCAGTTTCCGGTGCACGCATGTGCACCAGGCCACCTGATCTTCGGTGTCTGGCACTCTCCCATGCATGAAGACGAGCTGGTCGGTGCACTGAAACCCAGAAGACCAACGGGTAATGCTCGCGTGCCCAGAGAGATGGCTCTGCATGCCAATTCCGGCATGCATGCCATAGATTTGCCATCACTGGTGTAGCTGGTCTTCAATGCCGGAAGTAATATCCATACCCTTTTACACCAAAATATCTGTTCTCTTGCTTCCTTTGTGTAGTGCAGCAGTTTGTCAAAGGCAAGGAATTCTGAGAGTCTAAGTCCACACATCTTAAAGTTGCCAAGTTTAAAAACCCAAGTAGTACATCTCGGCTGAGAAGGAAGGGGATTAAAAACCTTTGCACTGTTGGTATATTTGGGCTAATGGAGAAATAAATCCCATCCTCCGAGAGATGAGGCTGGCAAAGTTGCACACTTCTACATGATTTCCAAGTGTTACGGGGATAAAATTTAATAGGGCTGGTGGCTACTAGAATGAGTATATTTCTAATCACGCTGTCCTCCTACTTTTATTATCATTTTACAGATATCCGGAGGCTAGAGTGCATCTCTCCTGTACTTTCTTGCTCTTTCGCCTTCCATTTTTCCTGACTAGAAAAAAAAAATGGTTACAGAGCACATTTTGATTGGAATCAGTAGGAGCCGTTGATTAGGAAGCTCTCACTGCGAAAGTAGAACGGGTCAGAAAATGCTCCTGAAGCATAATTGTTGCAAACACCGAGGATGTTTCAAGATGTGGGCCTCTCATCCTCAACACAGGCAGCATCGTTCAGATGGAGGCATGTGGACTTCCAACTTCCCATCATGCTTTAGGGGATATGTTGGTATGGAAGCCCGCTTCTCCAGAGAGGACCCAGAGGTTTTGAAAGACTGAGGTTGGCCCACGAGAGTGAAAGGTTGTAATGGTATGTGAGAGTGACCTTGGGGAGACAGGAGGAAGAGGTTAAGCAAAGGCAACAGATGGGTAAGAGGCAGCATGAATATGGGCGTGGCAAACATCTCAGAAGGGATGGAAGAGGGATGTCAGCCTACAAGGTAGTCCAGAGAAGATGTACAAGCAGAAGAACCAGCTCTACTTTATTGTGATGATGATGATGATGAGGAGGAGGAGGAGGAGGAGGAGGAGGAGGAGGAGATTATGATGACTGGGATGGGGATAAGGAAGGAGGAGGAGGAGGAGAAATCAAATCAAATCAAACCTTTATTGTCAATGCACAACGTGTGTACAAGGAAATTGAATAGAAATTGAGAAGGGGAAGGGGAAGGAGGAGGAGGAGGAGAAGGAGAAGGAAGAAGAAGAAAAGAAGAAGAAGAAGAAGGAGAAGGAGAAGGAGAAGGAGAAGGAGAAGGAGAAGGAGAAGGAGAAGGAGAAAGAGAAGGAGAAGGAGAAGGAGAAGGAGAAGGAGAAGGAGAAGGAGAAGGAGAAGGAGAAGGAGAAGGAGAAGAAGAAGAAGAAATAATAATAATCCATTCAGTCGAGTCCAATTCTTGGCAATTCCATGGGCCAGGTCTCTCCATGCATCTTCTGACCTTACTCTACTTGAGTTGTTCAGTGCTCTGGCTGGGGTCAGTTTTGATGGTGTCCAGCCATCGTGTTCTTTGACATCCTGGTTTCCTTTTACCACTAACTCTTCCAAGCATAATTGCTTTCTCCAGTAAATTCCTCCTCATGACATGGCCAAAGTAAGTGAGGCTTTACTGTAAGGTTACATTAACAGAATCTTGCAAATCTAAAAGAATATAATATATATATATATATATATTTTCCCGGTGCATAAATATATTTCAGGGACATTTATTCGAGAAGGGGCTATTCAGGATCATTTCAGCTAGCGACTTTGGCAAGGATGGAGAAGCTGGCTGGCTGGCTGGCCACTGCCCAGAATTTCTCTCTTTCTCTCTCCACTCTTCCTTGGGGAAGGTGATATCAAATTTAGGATTTTCCTCACATGTAAATACAATCTATGTGTATTGATGTGTATCAAAGGAACGTTGGCAGTGGACGGACATCAGGGAATGGTTCTCACGATTGCTAATCTGGAAAAATGCTTTGTGCAGAACTCAAAAGATCAGAGATTAAAGCCAAAGAAAAGAACTAAACACTTTGGGTTCATAAACACAGATTATAAACGTATAACCCATTTTAAGGAGGGAGCAGCATAATAAAAGAGAAGATTAAAAAAAAAAAAGCTGATAAAACAACCTATTTTTGTTTCCTTCCAGAAGTAACCTCCTTGCAATGGCAGATGTTTATTACTTTTTCAGATCAGAGGAAAACTTTCTACACAAGGGAAGCTGAGCGTGGAACAGAATTCTTAAAAACGATCAACCTCAAAAGAGATCAAAAGAGTCACCTCCACTCCGGCACAGATATTTACCGCAACACACAAATTCATCTACTAACCAAACACACAGGCCAAGCTTCCACGAAGCCGACCAATTCAACGGAGCCGCGTATCCGTTGGCCTGGATGCCATTCAACTGTCTGGCTGAGCATTTCCATGGAGACAACCTACCTCTACAAGAAGCTTTCAGTGTTTTGACAAAGGTGTGATTCACCTCACTCCTAACTATTTGAGGGCAATATTTCTTGGCCGATAGTCGGTTGTAAAGCCAGCTTTCCTCAACCTGGCGTCTCTCACTCTCCCAAGATAGTCCGGGTGTGCAAATTTCAGGAGGGACTATAACAAAATAACAGAGTTGGAAGGGATCCTGGAGGCCTTCTAGTCCAACCCTCTCCTCAGGCAAGAAACCCTGTACCATTTCAGACAAATGATTGTCCGATCTCTTCTTAAAAACATCCAGAGATGGAGCATTCACAACTTCTGGAGGCAAGTTGTTCCACTGATTCATTGTTTAACTGTCAGGAAATTTATCCTTAGTTCTAAGTTGCTTCTCTCCTTGATTAGTTTCCACCCACTGCTTCTTGTTCTGCCCTCAGGTGCTTTGGAGAACAGCTTGACTCCCTCTTCTTTGGGGCAGCCCCTGAGATATTGGAAGACTGCTATCATGTCTCCCCTAGTCCTTCTCTTCATTAAACTAGACATACCCAGTTCCTGAAACTGTTCTTCACATGTTTTAGTCTCCAATCCCCTAATCATCTTTGTCGCTCTTCTTCAACTGAACAATGTGGTCCTTGACTTAAAACCACAATTGGGAGCAGAATTTATGTTGCTAAGCAAGGCAATTGTTAAGTGAGACATGCCCACTGTTGCAATCCTTTTTTTTGCCATCATTGTTGAGGGAATCGTTGAATCTTTGCCCTTGTTCAATGGATCAGGCGATCGTGAAGCGAATCCAGTTTCGCCCATTTCCTTTGCTTGTCAGAATACGAGTGGGAAGGTTGCAGGTAAGGATCACAATGACTGCAGCCAACAACGTCACAATGGCCGCAGCCATGATGACTACAACATGCCAGTTGCCAAGAGTCTGGATTTTGATTGTGTAACCGTGGAGATGCTGAGCTAGTCATCGGTGAAAGGACTGGATGTAAGTCCATTTTTGGCTGTAAATCAAGGATTATCTGTATAACCAGAGTAAACTAATTAAAACTAATTGTCGGTTGAAAGCCTGGGAAAAGAGCTGCTTCTTTACAGATGTTCTATGCCCATGGGTAGGCTTCTGGGGGTTCTCAGGGGTTCGGGAGAACCTCTAGCTAAGATCCTGTGCAGTTCAGAGAACCCCCAAATCCCACTCCTGGCTGGCCACGTCCACCCCTCCCCTCCCCTCCCCTCCCAGGAGTCCCCACACGGCCTGTTTTGGGTGCAGGTAAATGCAGGGCATGCACGGAGGCTCAGGGCGGGCGAAAAACAGCCCTATCAGAAGTTCAGGAAGGCCGGAAACAGGCCTCCGGAGCCTGGGGAGGCCGTTTTCGCCCTCCCAGAGGCTCGAGAAAAGCCTCCAGAGCCAGGAGAGGGCAAAAATGCCCCCTCCCCCACTGTGGAGCAGGAGGCCGGCTAGGCCACGCCCACCATGGCCATGCCCACCCAGCAACTGAGCAGAGAACCCCTTGCTAAAATTTTTGAAGCCCACCCCTGTCTATGCCCTCCCCCCCAGGGGATTATGGGAGCAAGAGGGCGCTCCCATGTGATGCCTCTATTGCGTGAGCTGCATTGGCTTCCAGTGGTCTTCCGGGTGCGCTTCAAGATGTTGGTCACCACCTTTAAAGCGCTCCATGGTATCGGACCTGGGTATTTGCGAGACCGCCTTCTGCCGCCTATAGCCTCCCACCAACCAGTACGCTCCCACAGAGGGGGACTCCTCAGGGTGCCGTCAGCCAGGCAATGTCGGCTGGCGACCCCCAGGGGGAGGGCCTTCTCTGTGGCAGCTCCTGCCCTCTGGAACGATTTGCCCCCGGAAATACGAAGGATATAGGATCTCCGGGCCTTTCGCCGTGCCCTAAAAGCTTTTCTTTTCCATCAAGCAGGGCTGGCGTGAAACCCCCCCCCCCTTTTTAGTCTTTTTAGCTTTTTAGTTTTTTTAAGTGTAAATTGGGTTTTAATTGGATTGTTTTAAATTGTGGGCCAAAGCTGTATAATTCTTTTAATTGATTTTAAATTTTGTATTGGTATGTTTTTATCCTTGGCTGCGCACCGCCCTGAGTCCAATAGGAGAAGGGTGGTATATAAATTGAATAAATAAATAAATAAATAAATAAATAAATAAATAAATAAATTCATAGCTATGGGCAAATAGGGGAGTCCACAGAAGAGTCAAAGACACTGGATGGAGACTACAATCCTGAGACACCCCTTTAAAAAAAAGGCGGAGCTTCAATTTAATTGGTTGGTGCTGCCATTTTGACTTCATGGACTCCCTTTCCACATCTGCAGAAGGCCGTGTCCTCCTACCCATCGGAAAGGCTTCTATTGCCACTCCATATTTCCTAAATGAAGGGAGGAAAACGAGGGAACAGGGCCCCCGAGAGGGGAGGTAAGCAACCCAATTCCACAGCATATATTTTGCCTCCACGATGTCACAAAAGGGGGGGAAAAAAAATAAGGTGTGAAGAGAAGATCTGGCATACAACATATTAATCACTTCTCTAACATCCAAACACGAAATGCATCATTAACATTCACGGTGATTTCAATTAATCTGCCGCATTGGGAAGAGCAAAGGAGGTGGGGGGGGAGACCCCTCATTCTCTCTCGTTGGCACGCATGTAAATCACCCACACCCTTGCCAGAGGAGGAAAAAAAAAAAAACCACCCGGAAATCTTTATCGAAAATTGTACACAGCGATTCCTTCCAAGCCTACGCATGGCTTCCATCAGCCTGCGTCTTGCCAGATGTTGCCCGGATTGCAATTGTGAAGATTCACACTCAGCTTGCTGGGAATTTTGGAGCTTTGGAGCACCGGAATATCTTGAAGGCTTCCATCTGAAATGGCTCATTTGCAGGGACTCTTCTCGGTGACATCCAAGAATGCCCCACTAACACCAGACGACAACTGGTACCCCCCTTAGTAACAGCAAAGCTGAATACCGATGGTCCTTCACTTACCACCACATTGAGGACCTGTATACTGCATGAGCCAAAATGAGGGCTGTGAAAATATCTACAGACCCCTCATATCCTGGACATAAATTCTTTCAAATTCTACCCTCAAATAGACGCTATAGGGCCCTACACACCAGAACAACTAGACACAAGGACAGTTTTTGCCCAAATGCCATCACTCTGCTAAACAAATAATTCATCCCAACACTGTCAAATAATTTACTATGACTGTATTACTATTATTCTTCTCTTCCTTACTAGTATCTATCTCTTCCCACTTATTACTATAACCATGTTGCTTGTATCTTTCAATTTATATTGCTTTTATTTGTTTCCTAGTACGATTTGATAGCTTATTAGTAATCTTGACTATCACTAAGTGTTGTATCTTTTTATTCTTGATGAATGTATTTTTATCCTCCTTATGTACACTGAGAGCATATACACCAAAGACAAATTCCTTGTGTGTCCAATCACACTTGTCCAATAAAAAAGTCTATTCTATTCTATTCTATTCTATTCTATTCTATTCTATTCTATTCTATTCTATTCTATTCTATTATTTGTTTAGTGACAGTTTCACTTTCAACAGCTCTGAAAAATGTGACTTATGACCGATCCTTGCCCTTATGACCATCACAACATTTCCACAATCACTTGATCAAAATTTGGGTGCTTGACCTCTCCCCAAAGTAGGAACAAGGGAAGATGAGTTACCACAGCGGAATAACCCACCGGTGTCTCGAACTGCCGGCCAGGTTGAAACAGTACCTTGTTTCAATGAGGAAGAATGTGTCCATTTTCCATGGGAAATGGGAATGCTGCCCATTTTCCCGTGTTTAGCTGTATCCTCCATCTGAGCTATTGTTGGGGAATGACCAACGAGGCAGGAAGGAGGAGTCAAGAGAGGCCCTAGCATGGAATCATTGCATAGCCACAAGTGGCATAAGTTGGATCTTATTCATGAAGATTCATGAAGCCTCATCTGATTGTTCCCAGTGGAAAGCAAGCAGCCTGGAGACATTCTTGTAACATAGGTGGTAAACAATGAAGTTAGTGACTTTGAGCTTGTTTGGAGGTTCTAGCAGGGGAGCGCAGCTATCGTATACCCTTGACCGAAGATCGGTACACTCCTTCTATCTGGGATGGTCGTCCTCTTCCACCGAGCGCGCAGCTTCGGGAGGGACGCACATGGAGCGGTGAGGGAGGAAGGGGACCCCCGCCTTGCCAGCCAGATCAGCTGAATCAACCCTGGCGATCAATGGGGTGACAGATGTCACAGCCAGATCGCCCTCATATCCTGTGCTCCCTGTGCTCCCCCGCAACAGTAGTTTACTGTTCTGAACCAGCTCTGTTCCTTCTTCTTTCTTTCTTTCTTTCTTTCTTTCTTTCTTTCTTTCTTTCTTTCTTTCTTTCTTTCTTTCTCTTTCTTTCCTTCCTTCCTTCCTTCCTTCCTTCCTCCTTCCTTCCTTCCGTCCTCTTTCTTTCTCTCTTTCTTTCTTTCTTTCTTTCTTTCTTTCTTCTTTCTTTCTTTCTTTCTTTTTTCTTTCTTTCTTTCTGCTTTCTTTCTTTTTTCTTTCTTTCTTTCTTCTTTCTTTCTTTCTTTCTTTCTCAGAAGAGTTTGTTACAAATTTGTCAACACTTTGTCGAAAGCTGGGAGCCAGCAGGCTTTTCTGTAAAGCCCACCCAATCTGTTTCTCACACAATACCTGGGGAGATGCCTTCTTAGTCACAGCTGATGGGAACAATTATCCTAGAACAGTGTGTTTCGCCGGCTGTGAAGCCAACCATCGTTTTCCAGCACAATTGGTGGGTTTTTTGTTTTTGACAAAATATGGTTCGGAGCGATCCCTTCTACAACAATTCATTTAGTGACTGTTCAAAGTTACAGTGGCACTTAGGACCATTTTCCACACGTACGACCGTGGCGGCATCCCCGTAGTCAGGTGATTTACACTCAGAGGCTTGACAACTGACAGTTTTGACGGTTGCAGCATCCCAGGGTGTGTGTCAGTGGTGGGTTTCAAAAAATTTTTTTTACTACTGGTTCTGTGGGTGTGGCTTGGTAGGCATGGCTTGGTGGGCATGGCAGGTGAAGGATACTGTAAAATCTCCATTCCCACCACACTCCAGGGAAAGGTTACTGCAAAATCCCCATTTCCTCCTGATCAGCTGGGACTCGGGAGGCAGAGAATAGATGGGGGTGGGGCCAGCCAGAGTTGATATTTACCGGTTCTCCGAACTATTCAAAATTTCCGCAGCCGGTTCTCCAGAACTGGTCCTAACCTGCTGAAACCCACCTCTGGTGTGTGTGTCACGCAATCCCCTTTTGGGACCTTCAGACAAGTGAAACCCACAGGGAAGCCGGATTCAGTTAACAACCATGATACTAACTTAACCCCTGCTGTGATTCACTTAACAACGGTGGCAAGAAAGGTCATTAAACGGGGCACAATTCATTTCACAAATGTTGCTAAGTGACGTTGTGTTGTGGCTCCGTCCTCTGAGCCTATCTTATCGGAGGAAGAAGGCTCCGAACATGAAGGAGAGGAGTCGGCTAGGCCTCCCTCTCCAGGCCCCTCCTCTCTGGCACTGCCTCAGGTGCCGGCCGAGGAAGAGGAGATTACCCAGGAGCCAGGTGTCTCCGATGATAGCAATGGAGGCGATCTGTCATTCCTGGATCCATGCCAACGAAGGCATGATAAATGGTTGCAGCAGTTGAGGAGGCGTGCCAAGGATTAGGCTGAGTCACTGGACCACACCCCAGAGACTATCTAAGAGAGTGTGGTGGCCATTTAAGACTCTGTGATGGACAAAAACTAACTCTGGCTAGTCACTTTGAACAACGCCTGAATCTGCTGAAGGTTTCTTGTTTTGAACTGGACTATTTGCAAACTGTGTGTATTTCTGTTTATCTGGTGAAGGGATACTCCCATTTATTGAAGTAAAAGCACTTGGCAGTCGGTGCTCGTATTGCTGCCAAGTTTTTGATAACAAACTGTGCATGCCAACTGCTTCCTTTAACCCTCAGCTGGCTGTGTGTGTGTGTGTGGAGACGGGGACAGAACACGTTGGGCACAATTGTGGCTGTAAATCCAGGACAGCCTGTACATTCTGTTTCTGCCTTGGGACTGATTTACCTCCTGATTGCTAGCATTCCCAAAAAAGCCTAGAACCGATTCAGAACCCCCAAGACTAGACGCAGTCTATCTGCTACTCTGATCAAGACGTTCTTTTTTGTTCTTATCCGCTGAAAAGAAAACGAAACAAGAAAAGCAACCGGCGAATAGAATCTCTCATCGAAAGGATTACAGATAAAAACAGATCAGCTTTGCCTTGATCATCTATAAATATGGCGCATGATTTTGCCCTCTTTGAACTCACTTTAATCTGCAGAATAACACCAAAATATTCTAATTGTCTCTCGGGTCTTCCTTCCCAAACCATCACGCTGATTAGACCCTAATATTATTTGGCTATCGATTAATAAGGCACCGTAATCCTGTCTCTTTGAGATGGTTCTTGTCACTAATACCTTCTGCACAAAAAAAAAAAAAAAAAAAAGGAAAAAAAGAAAAAGGATTCTAAAACTGACAGATTGCCAGAGCCTAAAATTGATGACTGATGACTTTTCTGCTAAAATGTGATTTATTCTCTCTATTGAAAGCATTATGTTCTTTTCTTCAGTTCCATGGCTGGTGTTTGAACGTGTCCTTTGGGATGGCGGTGGGGGGAAAGGGAATGGATTGGGGCTGAAGGGGGGGGGGGTCCCTCACAACTGTCTGGCTTTTCACTAATTTGCCATACATAGCAACTTAACTGGCCTATTTAACTTATATGCAGAGCACATCATGAGAAAGGCGGGGCTAGATGAATCAAAAGTCAGAATTAAGATTGCCGGGAGAAATATCAACAACCTCAAATATGCAGATGATACCACTCTAATGGCAGAAAGCGAAGAGAAACTAAAGAGCCTCTTGATGTGGGTGAAGAAGGAGAGTGCAAAAGTTGGCTTGAAACTCAACATTAAGAAAACTAAGATCATGGCATCCGGGCCCACTCAATTCCTGGCAAATAGATGGGGAAAAAATGGAGGTAGTGACAAATTTTATTTTCCTGGGCTCCAAGATCACCGCAGATGGGGACTTCAGCCAAGAAATTAAAAGACGCTTGCTCCTGGGGAGGAAAGCTATGGCAAAGTTAGACAGCATACTAAAAAGCAGAGACATCACCCTGCCAACAAAAGTGTGTATAGTCAAGGCGATGGTTTTCCCAGTTGCAATGGATGGCTGTGAAAGTTGGACCATAAGGAAGGCTGAGCGCCAAAGAATGGAGGCCTTTGAACTCTGGTGCTGGAGAAGACTCCTGCGAGTCCCTTGGATTGGAAGGCCATCCTACCAGTCAGTCCTAGAGGAGATCAACCCTGGCTGCTCTTTAGAAGGCCAGATCCTGAAGATGAAGCTCAAATGCTTTGGCCACCTAATGAGAAGGAAGGAAGGACTCAGTGGAGAAGAGCCTAATGATGGGAACGATTGAGGGCAAAAGAAGAAGGGGACGATAGAAAAGGAGGTGGTTGGATGGAGTCACTGAAGCAGTCGGCATGAGCTTCAATGGACTCCAGAGGATGGTAGAGGACAGGAAGGCCTGGAGGAACGTTGTCCATGGGGTCGCGATGGGTCGGGCACGACTTCGCAACTAAAAACAACAAAAGCAACTTAAGGCATCCAACTGTGTTGCTTTTAAGGGGAGAGACACCAAGCATAAAAATTTAAAGATTAGAGGTGACTCGATAGCAGTATTCCAATATCTTAGGGGTTGCCACAAAGAAGAGGGGGTCAACCTATTCTCCAAAGCACCAGAAGGCATGATAAGAAGTAATGGATGGAAATGAATCAAGGAGAGAAGCAACCTAGAATTAAGGAGAAATTTCCTGAGAACAATCAGCCGATGGAACCGAAGTTGCCTTCAGACGTTGTGGGAGCTTCATCACTGGAGGCTTTCAAGAAGAGACTGGGCTGCCATTTGTCAGAAATGGTGTAGGGTCTCCAGCCTGAGCAGGAGGCTGGAGACCCTCCAAGGTCCTTCCCAACTCTGCTATTCTATTCTAACTTATGGCCAAAATTGGGACTAGAGTATGTGTCATAAATCATTGAGGTTTAAGTCCTAATCCTCGACCTCTTGGGCAAAACAATCACACCAAAGGGAAATAAGAGGAAGAGAAGAAAACTTTCAATGGTCCATGAAGTCAACTACAAATACCAGGTTAGACAAATCACTTCTACATGCCTGTGTTATGCAGGAGATATCATCTGAGTTATTTTAAAATCGGGGCCAGAAAGAGATATTTTGGAGTATGTAAAAATTGTACTCTCAAATAAAAATCACAAAATTACAGCGATGGCAGCCAAATTTTAACAACAGCTATAAAAACAAGGTCCTTACCAACGCACCAACGTCTGAGTTTTCAGTCCTTTTATGTAATATCTATCAATTCATTCTGTCTGCCAAACTATTTTGTCATATGCTAACATTTTTGATCCTGTCTGGGCTCTCCAAGAATTTTCGCTTGAACAGAAATTATAGATGCGTGTACCCATATTAAATATGACTGATCTAGTTAAGAACTTTTTTTCGACAAAATTGCCTCCCTCGCCGTCCCCAATAAACAGAAAAGGAGGAACCGGACACCTCAATAGCCAAATAAAAGAGAAAATTGAACAAATAATTTTATCGTGTACGTCTCACTGTACTGCATGTTCCCTTCAACTTGGTGCCCACCAGATGTTTTTGATTACAATGCCCATCAGCCCCAACTCATCCTAATCTTGGTATCATTTGAAAGATGCTGATGAACAGTGATCACACTTTCAACCAAACCGATAGGCAAAAATCAAACATGGGCAAGAAGAAAATAATTTACCTTTCTTTAAAAGGACTTCAGTTCAAGGAATGTATGGAAATCAGTCCTAATAGAAATATTATTAGAATTAGAATACTTTGTTGGCCAAGTGTGATTAGACACACAAGGAATTTGTCTCAGGTGCATAAGCTCTCAGTGTGCACACAATAGTGATATGCAGGTCTTGGCATAGACGGGTCTTTTCCCGTGTAAGATTGAGAGTACCTTGGCGACGTTTCGACGAGGTCTCACTCGTCATCTTCAGGCTGGTGTTTTTGGCTTCGTGCTTGTGTGAGGAAAGCGTGATCGGAGCTGCCGTCTCTCTATAAATATTGTTGGGGAGGTGTGGAGTACTAGCTTTGTTGCTGTGAGCGGGTTGGTTGCCTGTGTTGTTACATCTTGATTGGTTGATGGAGTTGATGTTTGCAGATTAGTCAGTTGTTTTGTAACATCTGTTACGTAACATCTGCTTTGTGCTTGTGTGAAGAAAGCGTGATGTGTGTGTGTGTGTGTGTGTGTGTATGGATATATGTATATCTCCAGTGGTGGAATTCAAATAATTTAACAACCAATTCTCTGCCCTAATGATGGGCTGTGTGGGCGTGGCCATAGGGCGTGGCCATAGTGGGCCATAGTGGGCATGGCTAGGGGTGTGACAGGCAGCACTTAGCCTCCTGTACCCCCCTGGGAGCAAAAATGGGTCGTCAAGGGGGGGGGATGTGCCACCCCCTCAGCACCCCGTTTTGGGCCTAGTAGGCCTCTCTGCAGCCTCCTGGGAGTGGAAAGAGGCCATGGGGGTGCACCATATCCCCCCATGCCCCATTTTGGGCCTAGTAGGCCTCCCTGCACTAACCTGGGAGCCAAAATGGGGCACGCGGGGACTCCTGGAAGCGGCAGGGTGGGGCCACCAAGCAATTTAACTACCAGTTCGCCTGAACTGGCCCGAACCGGCTGGATACATCTGTATATATCCTAGACATTTGTCTCATTTCAGATGCAGAAGAATTGGGATGACAGGAAGGCAATCTTTACACACGTCCAACATTAACACCAATCCTAGAATGACAATCATATTGATAGATCTTTCTAGACCTTTCCTTCAAAAGACTGAAGATCTCATTCCATCTCTCTGCCGAATTATACAGTCTGGAGACGGGGGAGAGAAACGTGGCTATAGCACCCCCCACATGTACCGGGAATGCCACCGTTCCGACGTGAAGGATTTGTGTGAGGAAACGGCTCAGAACATGCAAACATGTCCTCAGTGGTGTGAGAAAACGACGTCCTAATTGCTTTCGGTAGAGTTCCAAGCTACGGTAGAGAATTAGTCAACAAACATGCTCACTAAAACCCTGGCAACCAGAGAGGTGGAGCTTTGAAGGGGCCTTCATTTGAAGAAAAATCAGCAAGAAGCAATAGGTTTGCGATATTGGAGTCAGAGGTCCAACGTTCTAATCTTCGCAGCATTCTTCTCCGACAGCAGGCAGATTAAAAATGCATTTAGCTTCGCATTCTCTAATGATGTGCCTTCTGGGCAAGCAGGGGGAGGGGGAAATTAGAAAGTTTTGGGGGAGCCTTTAGAGATGCATTTAGGCAGGACCGTGTATCTCTGCCCATCATCCAAAAGGCAAAATTTCTGCTTTAAAGGCTGAACATCATCATCATCAGAATCCCTTGTGGGGTGGAGTCTGGGCAACTGAATGGATCTAGCAGAGTGTTTACTGGCCGGATGCCTTTCCTGTCACCAATGCGGAGTTTTGTTCGGCAGATACATTCTCATTGTGCCCAGAGAGAGAAATATCTGCCTCTACCTAGGATCCTGCGCATGCACAGTAGAGACCCGAAGACCAGCTGGCCAGCGAGAGGCGTGCATACATGCGTGGCAGAGCTGAACTGGGGCGACGGCTCGCATGCCCACAGAGAGGGCACTGTGTGCCACCTCTGGCACGCATGTCATTGGTTCACCATCACGGTTATAGAGAGATGTAATTAAAGCCAAAAACAAACATCACCACCATAAAATGTCTTTGACAAATTTGAACCGATACACCTCCAACACATTCTTGAGAGTTCGGAAAGCTCCTTCAGAAAGACGTCGGAAGGCAGAAAATTCCTTCCAAAGGGAAGATGACTTGCCAGATTCTGAACATTTTTGATAAGAGGGTGAAAAAGCCTTTTTGCAGCCACAGGCACAGACAGTACAAATATCTTAATTTCTTTCAGCGGGAGGTAATTATGTGTACTGTAAGAAGAAAAATCTGGTCCCGTTCCAAACCGGGAATAAAATGGAGGCTGTTTTAAGAAAGAAGGTTTATCGATGAACAGAACCAACAACAGTATGCAGTTCTGGAACAGCTGAGAAATTTAGCTTGATGAGTGCAAGGATTTTTGTACCATTTTTTGCCTACTTTTATTATTTGATTGGTTTTACTTGTTTCGCAAAGGCTCATGATGGGTCTTAATTATCGGCTTCCTTGGTGCTAATCCTGGCAGACATATGTGTAATTGATTTTATCCTGCTATCTATTGCCTCTAGCCTGCCTTTCTTAATAGAGCAGTATTGTTTCTGCTTTTCTCAATGAATGGGGTTAAGGTCCTGTCCTGTCCTTAGAATTTGGGTGGGGGCAGAGGTAAAATCCAGCAGGTTCCGACAGGTTCAGGAGAACCGGTAGCGGGAACTTTGAGTAGTTCGGAGAACCGGCAAATACCACTTCTGGCTGGCCCCAGAGTGGGGTGGGAATGGAGATTTTGCAATATCCTTCCCCCAGGAGTGGGGAGGGAATGGGGATTTTGCAGTATCCTTCTCCTGTCACACCCACCAAGCGACACCACGCCCACCAAGCCATGCTCACAGAACTGAAAGTAAAAAAAAATTAGATTTCACCACGGGGTGGGGGGAATGCAAATTCTTAATCCTGTCAACTCCAGCCTGGGGGAGCTATGGCTCAAGGCATTTTGTTTGTGGATAGATTGGCCCTCTTTCTTAATAGGCACAAATTCTCCGTCTTTAAAGACTTCAGGCATGTGCTGGAGGCTGTTGGGGCTGCTTTCTGCCTTTTTTAAGGTTTTGCTCTCCATTTCTCTTTTAGGAAAATATACTATTCTGCCTCTTTTTATATACCCCAAAACATTTCATTCTTGGCGGGGGGGATATCAACCCTCAATGAACACACAACAGAGGGAGGGGGGAAATAGTTAGATGGGGATTTGTAGACAAAACAATAAAGCTTTCCTGTGGGAACCAAGGACATTCTCACAGGTGGCTGGCCAGAGGAGGAGTGAAGTAACCAAGCAACCGGCCAGCAACTGGATTGGACAGCGTGACCAGTGACTCAGAGGGGGAGGGGAAACATTTACTTTTAATTAGGTGAAAGCTGCAGGAACTTTTAGAGTCGGCTTTCACCAGTCGTGCCAATGCGATGTATCCAATAAAACTGTTCTTTGAGGAATTTGCCTGCCTCGGAGTTCTATTTTCTATGGGTGCATTACTTGGAACCCTGGCATCGGAACTTCCCACAATACCATTGTGAAATCTGAGAATATAGCCATTAAGGTAAAGGTTCTCCTCGCACATATGTGCTAGTCGTTCCCGACTCTAGGGGGCGGTGTTCATCTCCGTTTCAAAGCCAAAGAGCCAGCGCTGTCTGAAGACGTCTCCGTGGTCATGTGGCCGGCATGACTCGATGCCAAAGGCACACAAAATGCTGTTACCTTCCCACCAAAGGTGGTCCCTATTTTTCTACTTGCATTTTTTACGTGCTTTTGAACTGCTAGATTGGCAGAAGCTGGGACAAGGAACAGGAGCTCACCCCGTTATGCGGCACTAGGGATTCGAACCGCCAAACTGCCGACCTTCTGATCGACAAGCTCAGTGTCTTAGCCACCGAGCCACCTCTTCCCTTAAAAGAGTAAGACTTTCTCGTGGTGAAAGGAAGAGGATATTTTTAGTCGGTTATGGTAGCTATAGTTGGCTCTGTGCAGTTCGGTTTTCCTCCCTCTACCTCAATAAAGGTGCATTAAAAAAGGAAAGAAGAGAAAAACAAAGACTGATTATATCCCAATTAGAGAAAGAGCAGCAGGGAAAGCACAATTAAAGGAATTGGTGTAGGGGAAAATCAACCATACTCGCAGGATGGCCAAATCAAGCCTGTTGCGTGCGTAGATTTAAGATGAGAAGTTTTTTTTTTTTTTAATTTACAAAGGCAGCCAAGTAAAACCAAACGGCAATTTTATTCTACTTTTCCTTCTCTTTCTCTCCGGTGCCCGAAAAAATGGAGTGTTCTTATCTAGGTTCAATTTCAGTCTGGTCCCTGAAGTCTAATTCATATAGATGATATTAAAAGATTTGATTCAATAAAATTTACACCAGGCCTGGGAGTGGGGCAGGCAGCATCTTCTGGAGTCCAGCTACTGAAGTATTGTAGGTGGAATTGTTCCACCGCAAAGCATGCTAAGTTTAAGAAAAGTCTAAGATGTGATTCTTGTCCGGGCTCATGAGAAAAAAATGAGCGCCAACGCAGCTCATGTTACAAGAGTTTCAGTCAGTGGTGAAATCTAGCCGGATCTATACGGCTCGCACGAACCGGCAGCGCCGGCAGTGGGAGGCTCTGCCCATCTGCCGGGACATCATTACGTCCCATTTTTGACCCTCTGCACGTGTGCAGAAGGCTCTGCACGTGTGAAGAAGAGGCACACGTGCGTGCAACTCATGTTACAAGCGTTTCAGTCAGTGGTGAAATCTAGCTGGATCTATACGGCTCGCACGAACCGGCAGCGCCGACAGTGGGAGCCTCTGCCCATCTGCTGGGACATCATTACGTCCCATTTTTGACCCTCTGCACGTGTGCAGAAGGCTCTGTGCGTGTGAAGAAGAGGCACACGTGTGTGCACGTGCACAGTCCCATTCCCGAACCGGTAGCGAAGGTAAGTGGATTTCACCGCTGGTTTCAGTCCACCTTTAGTGAGAGAAATCACTAAAATAACTTTGAGCCAGGCAAGTTCTCAAAGGCGCATTTGCCATTTCGCAAGGAGAGATATTCTGGGCCGTGAGATTATATTATTATCAGGTTCCTCCCCAAAATCTGTTTAAGCATTTTGTACCTTGCTAATCAGAACATCTTGGCTAGCTTGTCAAATGCCTTGCTAAAATTAGAATATACTATGTCAGCAGCATTCCCACAGTCTATTAAAGAAGTTCCCCAATCAAAGAATGGGATGAGATTAATCTAGCCAGGCCTATTGTTGTCCAGACTGACTTATGCTAATGATCACTTTGTGTTGAAAGCTGATAGAGATACATTCCTTTATGATGTCCTTGACAAGCCAGATTTTTGTGCAGCCTGATTAGAATCATTGACTTCCTCCAATTCTTCTGGATATTTCTGTGCAATATTCGATCTTTTCTTCTTTCTTCTTCTTCTTCTTCTTCTTCTTCTTCTTCTTCTTCTTCTTCTTCTTCTTCTTCTTCTTCTTCTTCTTCTTCTTCTTCTTCTTCTTCTTCTTCCATATCCATCATCGGACACTGGCAATTGTGTTGGCGATCCTATTTTTATCAACAGCCGCACGAAAAACTACTGCTGAGTTTTGTCCAAACCAGTCCCTTAGATTTTGAAGACATGATGTTCTTCTTTTGCTTGGACCTCATCTGCCTTCAATCTTTCCCTGGAGGATTAAGTGTAGGATGGAGGATTAAGTGTAGGATGCCGTATTTTTCCGGGTGTCACATGTCCAAAATATTCTAACTTTCACCTTTTTTTATGGTTTTGTTCATTTCCCAGGTGGTTTTGCTGCTACAGCTCTCAAGCCTTCATTCCCAGCCAGTCCTCGATCCCCTTCCAGACCAAATGAAAATGGGGGAGGGGAGAGGAATAAGTCCCACCATCTCAGATTTCAGCAAAGGTAGGATTTACATACTGTAGCAACCAGTTTGCCCAGCACCAGAAATGTGAACGTGTGCACGCGCAGGCGTGCAGCGTCACAAAACACAGCAATTTGCTCGCACGCGCCATCCACACTTGTGCGCGACATCAAACAACACGGCAATTCGCTCGCGCGCGCCATCCACACATGTGTGTGGCATCAAAAACACAGCGATATAGGACGGGATTGCCCTCACCCCCACCCCCACTCACCCACAGGTCGCCACTACCGATTCGCCCGAACCGGTCTGAACCAATCCAAACCGGCTGAATACCACCTCTGGATTTCAGGCTGAGCCATAAAGGAGAGACACCATTTTGCTGTTTCCAAAGATTGTTGTGGGTTATTTAAAAAGCCCCTAAATTTGTAGCCCTCCAAATCCAAGCTAGAGGAATATAATTTTTGCAGCTTGGATCTCCAAAGCAGGAGAAAGAGCGGAGAGAAAAAACACCATGTACAAGAGGTTAAATGCACAGCTTCTCCCAAGAGAGAGACAAGATTTACTGTTCGAACCAAAGTGAGCAGGCAAAACAGAGCTCTAATAATGAAAAAAAACCCCAACAACCCATAATGTTGATGCTGATGAGTAACAACAAGAACCATCATCATCTATTATCCAAGCCTCTTTAGGCATGACAAAAAGCAGAGCCAGCCTTTTAAATGTCTTCCCAAATGAACAAGAAAGCGCAAAATTGGAATCTTCCCAGAGCAAGCAACTGAAGCCTTAAAAGTCTGCGGCTTTCCAATACTTTAATATATCTCACTCTAAAGGCCAAGCCAGATCTAAAAGGAAGAAAATCTTGGCCAAAAATCTGACTCTGAAAGTAAACTCTGAGAACACCATGATAACTTTCCTGGCTTGCTAACTACTTTGGGAAATTGCTTCTCTGTTTAACCTGCAGGAAACCTGGCAGGTGATGGACAGTCTCCGAGAGGCCATTTCTAAGTAGGACATCCAAACGATTTGTCGTTCATGTCAAGTTGGGCCGAACTGGAATAAACCCTTTTGTTCTGCCCCAGCTACAGATCCCAAAGAACGCAGCACACACAAAGTTTGTACAAAACTTAATTTACTAAAATAACTCAGTCTTTTTCAAAGGCTGTTAATAAATTTTCTTAACAGCCTACAAGAAACCAAAGATAAAGTAATCACAATCTTACTAAGGTTGGCAGAAAGCCCAGAAGCAATTTGCAGAGAATCCAGACGTGAAGTAGAGTGAACTAAAGTTGTTCCCTACAAATTGCTTCAGTTGGCGTCCCTCCTTAAATAGCCTAAGGGAGTGGCCAATTAGCCCCAAGCCTTACTCTCGAGGAGACCTCCTTCTGAAGAGCCACTCCTGCCTTTTGGCCTCTCTGTGCACCCGTGCATCGAGAAGTGGCTCCTCCTCTTTGTCCTCTTCACTTAAAGGATTGTAAGCCGCCCTGAGTCTCCGGAGAAGGGCGGCATATAAATCAAAATTAAAAAAAAAAAAGGAGCTTCTGGAGGTTCTGAAGGCCCTGGCTGAATCCCTGCCTCTGGCACCACATCTTCTCCAGCCTCCTCATTGTCTGACTCGAGTGCCAGCTGTACAGGCTGCTGGCACAACACCACACCAGCCTCCTCGCTGTCAGAATCAGATACAATCCGCACAGGCCACTGACTTGATCCCCAAAGGTGCCACAACACCTTTTGGGATCAAGAGTTTACAAATGTTTTATAGGAGGCTCTGTCAGGCTCCAAAACCCAAATAAGACATGTTGAGGTTCTTCCAAGCAGTTTCCTCTATTATTCTTTGCCTGTAGACAGAATCTTGCCGAACTAAAGTGAGCTACTTATATCTTTATTCTCTATTCTGAGAACTTCTAGGGAAGATCAGTCTCTCTTCTTCCCAAACAAACTATCTATAGTTTGCTGTCTCTTGTTCCTTTGTAATGCAGCCTCTCCTGCCCTCCTGGGAATCCAGACTACATTCCACCACAGGTTTCCAGGAGCAAGTAATGTGTTGGCAGTATATTTGCCTTAATTGCCATGTATTCTGTATTCTTTCCTTATTCAAAGCTAATTTTCTCCACCTGCAGTAGAAGTCCTCTTAGGAACGGATGTTCATTTTTTCCCCAGGATGCCCTTGGTGTCTCATTCCAAGGGAAAGGGAATAACAGCCTGTCCAACTGTACTGATGATGTTCCCTAGTTGGATAATGAAACGCCTGCAGGAAAACAATATATCAAACACAGTTCTAGGCTGCATAAACAGAGGGATAGAATCAAGATCGTGTGAAGTGTTAATACCACTTTATAAGGCCTTGGTAAGGCCACACTTGGAATACTGCATCCAGTTTTGGTCACCACGATGTAAAAAAATGTTGAGACTCTAGAAAGAGTGCAGAGAAGAGCCACAAAGATGATTAGGGGACTGGAAGCTAAAACATATGAAGAACAGTTGCAGGAACTGGGTATGTCTAGTTTGATGAAGAGAAGGACTTGGGGAGACATGAGAGCAGTCTTCCAATATCTCAGGGCTGCCCCAAAGAAGAGGGAGTCAAGCTATTGTCCAAAGCACCTGAAGGCAGGACAAGAAGCAACGGGTGGAAACTAATCAAGGAGAGAAGCAACCTAGAACTAAGGAGAAACTTCCTGGCAGTTAGAACAATGAATCAGTGGAACAACTTGCCTCCAGAAGTTGTGAATGCTCCAACACTGGAAGTTTTTAAGAAGATGTTGGATAACCATTTGTCTGAAGTGGTGTAGGGTTTCCTGCCTGGGCAGAGGGTTGGACTAGAAGACCTCCAAGGTCCCTTCCAACTCTGTTATTCTATTCTATTCTAAACTCAGAGAGCACCACGAGCCCCTCAATTCAATCCTGAGTTACAAATACTCTCCCTTATTGGTACCCTGGAACAGTTCACAACAGGTAGCAAGCCTCTTCCAATCTCTCCGATGTGAAGCATAGCCAGATGCGGTGGAACGCATCATATTGACAGACAAGCTGATAAAGGCCTGGAGCATGTGCTTAATGCGACTCTTGAGAACCTCACGGCACATTTGTAAAATGATAAAAATTAACGGCTGAATAAATGATGAGTTAATATACACCACCACGCTTATCCCTTACTCGCGTTCGCTGTGACGTTGTCCTAAGCGTTGAGGATGTTGCCCAAACCCCGAGCCAAGAGAAATCTGAAGCGG
Source organism: Pituophis catenifer annectens (assembly GCF_029215685.1). Taxonomy (NCBI): domain Eukaryota; kingdom Metazoa; phylum Chordata; class Lepidosauria; order Squamata; family Colubridae; genus Pituophis; species Pituophis catenifer. Next base: position 23,785,207 of record NW_027256892.1, read on the forward strand.
AAGGCAACAAGAATTCTCAAGTTCAGACTCTAAGACGACCAAACGGTCCTTGAAATATCGTTCCCTCAAGCCTTTTAATTGTGTCTTTGCAGTTTTCATCAGCCTCTTTAATGAGATTGTCATTCTTCCACCTTTTGAGACTTCTCCACTATTACCCTATCAGTTTATACCTCGTTCTTGTGTAGGGCCTGTGGGGATGTCAAATGTCAGTCAAATTATCATCACTTTCACAGAACCCAAACATGAAATATTCAGCTGCGTGTCTGTCCTTCAATGTATCTGGTAAATTTTTGGTTCTGAGTATTTTCTCCTGTTTTCTTCTTCACCGTGCATTGTTATAGTTGATTCTTGAATTCTTGAATACAGCTCATCTGTCTGGAACCCGCACTGCATATCGGACATGAATACAATCGAGAGAGTCCAGAGATATTCTACGAGAAGAGTCCTCCATTCCTCTGACCGCAGTAAAATATCTTATGTCACCAGACTCCAAATTTTGGGCTTAGACAACTTAGAACTACGCCGACTTCAGTCTGACCTAAGCATAGTACATAAAATTATCTGCCACAATGTCTTCCTGTCAATGACTACTTCAGCTTTACCCACAACAATACACAAGCAAATAATAGATACAAACTCAAGGTAAACCGTTCCAAACTCGATTGCAGAAAATATGACTTCAGTAACAGAGTGGTCAATGCCTGGAATGCACTACCTGACTCTGTAGTTTCTTCCCCAAACCCCCAAAACTTTAACCTTAAACTGTCCACTGTTGACCTCACCCCATTCCTAAGAGGTCTGTAAGGGGCGTGCATAAGTGCACCAGCGTGCCTACCACCCCTGTCCTAATATTCCTTTTTATTTACTCTTTTCATGTATTCAAATTATGTTTATACTTTTACCTGTTATCTTATATAGGCTTGACAAATAAATTTATGATTATGTTCCTCAATGCCAATTGAAGAGACTAGAAGCATTTGAAATGTGGATTTACAGGTGGCTGTTACGTATACAGTAGTGGCTAAAATTGTGGAAACCTTTTGGGAAAAGTGTATTTTTGAGGTGTGACGGCTAATAACATCACTTTTTGGGGGGGAGAGTTTCAAGATAATCCTATTCCACTGCTGGAATGGCCTGGGAGTAGCCCAGACCTTCACCCAATTGAAAATCTATGGAGCCGACTAAAGAAACTTGTTAGTCAGAAGCAACCCAGCAATAAAACCCAGTTAATAGAAGCAATCATTCAATCTTGGTTTCACATTAGAACAGCTGCAGAACTAAAAGACTTGGTTCCCTCCATGGGAAGACATTATAAAGCCGTCATTAATGCTAAAGGTTACCCAACTAAGTATTGACTGACATGGTGATAATTTTTATATATCTCATTTTTTCTATGGTGATAATTCTTGTCTATCTCATTTCTTCTTTATACTGTAACTGCTATTCTAATAGCAAACCCTTCCTAAAAGTGATTGTATTACATTCTTGATTAAATTATCTTTCCATTGATATATAATTTTATGGTACTGCTCCAAAAAAAAGTGTTGTTATGAGCTAGTTTTAGAAAATGCACTTTTCCCAAAAGGTTTCCACAATTTTGACCAGTACTCTAAGTTGGGTTGACAAAGTCAGAAACGAGGAGGTGATAAGCCACCTGGGAAAGCCAAGGGAAATGATCAAAACCATTAAAAAAGCAAAAGTTAGAATATTTCGGATATGTGATACAACACCCAGAAAAATATGGCATCCTTCACTTAATCCTCCAGGGAAAGATTGAAGGCAAACGAAGTCGAGGCAGAAGAAGAATATCTTGGCTTCAAAATCTAAGGGACCAGTTTGGACAAAACTCAACAGTTCTTTTTCGTGTGGCTGTTGATAAAAATAGGATCACCAACATGATTGCCAAAATCCAATGATGGATATGGCACATGAAAAAGAAGAAGAATGGCGATCCCCAACTTTTCTGGTACCAGGGACCGGTTTCTTAAAAATATTTTTTTCATGGACTGGGATTGGGTGGGTGGGGGGGTAGTTTCACATGCAACATAGATCCTGACCATGGATAGATGAAGCTTCTCTCGCTTGCCTGTTGCTTGTGCAGCCCAGTTCCTAACAGGCCATGGACCAGTTCTGATCCGTGGCCCAGGGATTGGGGACCCCAGCTCTTCAGGACTCATATTTCTCCAGAGGGTTTTTAGATACATCTTTAGAAACACAATGAATATAAAGCTGTATCTTGAATTTGATGCCCTTTTCTGTAAATACGTTAAGGTAAAGGTTCCCCTCGCATATATGTGCTAGTCGTTCCTGACTCTAGGGGGCGGTGCTCATCTCTGTTTCAAAGCCGAAGAGCCAGTACTGTCCAAAGACGTCTCCATGGTCATGTGGCCGGCATGACTCAATACCAAAGGCGCATGGAACTCTGTTACCTTCCCACCAAAGGTGGTCCCTATTTTTCTACTTGCATTATTTAGGTGCTTTCGAACTGCTAGGTTGGCAGAAGCTGGGACAAGTAATGGGAGCTCACCCCGTCACGCGGCATGAGGGATTCGAACCGCTGAACTGCCAACCTTTCAATCGACAAGCTCAGCCATCTTAGCCACTGAGCCACCGCGTCCCTGTAAATATGTTAAGAAATGTTTAAAAGACAGAATGCAAGGATCATTGAATGAGGTTCCGATATTACTAGAATGTTCTTATTTTCATCTCAAACATGTTGGCGTTAACTACCAGCTCAGTCAATTGGCGAACACGCCGTAGGGTCACAGATATTTCAGCTCTTCGTTTTCAGAGATTCGGCTGCCAAATGAGTTCCAGAAAACTCAGTTCTTCCCCGCTTTATGTGAATGCCATCTGCCTAGCAAGTCTGGTATTTGGCTGTTCAGAATATTAACATGTGCTTGAGGGGGTGTGTATGTTTTCCTATGTACTCAAGAGTTCTTCCTTCCTCAACACCAAACATGATCGATCGAGTGACCCCCCCAAACCGACAGATTGACTGCAAACACTAGTGCGTCAAACAAATGAAAGGCTGGAGAACTGGGAAGCCAAGAAATCCTCTGTATTTGAGGGGGTCTTGCAAAAAAAAAAAATGGCCTCAATTGGTTAATCAATATAAATGCCTCTCCAACTTCTCCTGCTATTATAGGGCAATTTCAGATAGACTGGAAAAATCATTGTTCAGCTGAGTCTCTCTTTTTCTGGCCTTGGAATGGAACATTCCTACCTGCCCAACAACATTTAGGTAGTCCTTGACTGATGACCATAATTGAGCCCGTTGTTTCGATTGTAAGTTGTGATGGTTGTACTGTGTTTCCCCGAAAATAAGACCCAGTTTTATATTTTTTTGAAGCCCGAAATAAGTGCTTGGCCTTATTTTTGGGGAGGTCTTATTATTTTGGGGTGCTTGGAAGAAACCAGAAGAGATGATGGGGAGCGGCTGTGCATGTGTTTAAATACTTTCAGGGAGGGCTTATTTTCAGGGGGGAGGTTATTTTAGTGCATGCGCTCAAAAGCCTGATTGGGCTTTTTATCAGGGGATGTCTTATTTTAGGGGAAACAGGGTAGTTGTCAGTATACAACCATGCCTGATTTTATGACCCTTTTGGGGGGCAGTTGTTAAGTGAAGGCGGCAGCAGGAAAGTGAGCACGAAAGTCATTAAGCGAACATGGGCATCCCCCCCCCGGAAACTGGAAGGAAAAGCCATTTCCTGGAATTAAAAAATTGTAAATCGTGATAACGCGAATGCAGAAAGCTGGAAAATGGCCATAAAGGCAGGCCTGGGATGTGGGGGGGAACATTTAAATTTGAATTTGGGTTGAAAATCCCTTTTTGGGGTTCTGTTGTAAGTTCGAACAGTTGCAGAGCTTCTGGTTGCAAGTTAAGGGTTATCCCGAATGCAGAAGTTCTGCTTGGAATGGGACTACAACACTACAGTGGTTCCTATCGTGGCATTCTCCAAGGTTATTAGGACTACAGTTTCCAGACCTCACAGAAAAAGTTCCAACACATCTGGAGATGACCTGAATTTGGCAGACCAATTCTCGAATACAGCTCGTCTGTCTGGAACCCGCACTGCATATCAGACCTAAATACAATCGAGAGAGTCCAGAGATATTCTACGAGAAGAGTCCTCCATTCCTCTACCCGCTATAAAATACCTTATGTCACCAGACTCCAAATTTTGGGCTTAGACAACTTAGAACTACGCCGACTTCAGTCTGACCTAAGCGTAGTACATAAAATTATCTGCCACAATGTCCTACCTGCCAACGACTACTTCAGCTTCAACCACAACAATACACGAGCAAATAATAGATACAAACTCAAGGTAAACCTCTCCAAACTCGATTGCAGAAAACACGACTTCAGCAACAGAGGGGTCAATGGAATGGAATGCACTACCTGACTCTGTGGTCTCTTCCCCAAACCCCCAAAATGTTAACCTTAGACTGTCTACTGTGGACCTCACCCCATTCCTAAGAGGTCTGTAAGGGGTGTGCATAAGCGCACCAGCGTGCCTACCGTCCCTGTCCTAATATTCCTTTTTACTCTTACCCTTTTCATGTATTCAAATTATGTTTATATGTTTACCTGTTATCTTATATATGCTAGACAAATAAATAAATAAAATAAATAAAAATAAATTCCATATATGTCTTGCCCTTCAGAAGAACTGGATTATAACCTAATGCCATTCCAAGTGAGCATGCTAGTTTATAAATTCAAATCCATGCCAAATTGTTTGTCCCTCTACCTAAGTATTGTCTCTGAAGTTCCAAAGCTAGAGACAAATGGAGATATCAGGAGCCCTGGATCTTCTGCAGATCACACAATAGCTCTTCCTACTGAGATGTCCACTTAGGAGCAGCCTCCAGAAGATCACCAATAAAATATAAGAGTTACCTGTCCCTCCACAGGTGTTCCCTGAATCAGCTGAGCCTGGGGAAATTTATTTTTGGCTTTAATTACAACTCATAATGGTTGATAAACCAAGCTTCCTTGAATTTCCCTGCTCCTCCTCCTCCTCCTGAAGCCAACTCAGGCTTTGCAACATCTTGCATTACTGAATTTTCAGAAGTTTGGTTTTGATGGATGTGTGAAAAGAGCCAACTTCCTCTTGTCTTTCTGGCAGCTGCTGCTAATCAAGTTTATTGGATGACCTTGAATTCTAGTATTGTATTAGGGAACAACATAATGGATTGCTTTCAGCATTTTACAGCCCATCTTCTCCTGAAATAAACAACATTAACTAGGGATTTGTAAAAGAAAAGAAGTACAGTCTGTAGCTGGGTATATGTGTGTGTGTGTTAGGGAGTTTGTGTGTCTGGCATCTAAATTGTAGTTAAAATTCATCCGAGTTTCTTGTTTCTCAAAAATCCAATTTAATTTAAAGGCAGGCCATTTCAAAGAGCCAGCTGTTCTTCCAAAAGCTTTTGGCCCACGGTCCTTCATGAGTTTTCAAGCTCATTTAGGATTTGAACCAGTGGTGGGTTTCAAAAATGTTTACTACCGATTCTGTGGGTGTGGCTTGGTGGGCGTGGCTTGGTGGGCGTGGCAGGGGAGGGATACTGTAAAATCTCCATTCCCTCCCCAATCCAGGGGAAGGTTACTGCAAAATCCCCATTTCCTCCCAATCAGCTGGGACTCGGGAGGCAGAGAATAGATGGGGGCGGAGCCAGTCAGAATTTTTACTACCGGTTCTCCGAACTACTCAAAATTTCCGCTACTGGTTCTCCAGAACTGGAGCCTTATGGGAGAGGCCAATCATTTTTTGGCCCTACTCCCGAGTTGTCCTCTCTGCTTTAGCTGTTCCTGCCTTCTGGCAGCTCTTCTCATGCGTGCACTAGGAACAGGCTCCTCCTGTTCCTCTGCCTCTCTACTGTCAGCCTCTGGAGGCTCCGAAGTCAGCACATCACTTCCTGATGGCCCTGGCCCCATCTCTGCCTCTGACGCAGAGCCCTCATCCGGGCCTTCTCCAGCCTCCAGGACTGGCCCATGTTCTTCCTCAGCCTCATCGCTGTCTGACTCCGATGCCAGCTCCCCAGGCTGCTGGCGGACCACAAGTATTTTATTTTGGCTACACAACCCCAACTATCTCTAATCTCCCCCTCCCTATCCCCTCAGCTCAGTGGTAAAATCCTACCTGTTCGAACTTGTTCGGGTGAACCGGTACTAAAAAAAGCTACTGGTTGGTCTGAACCAGAATTTCCTACGATCAGCTGTGCCGCACGATTTATATTCGCTAGAAAGCAGGAAATCCTGCTTTCTAGAGAATCTAAATAGCGCGGCACAGCAGTTCCCCTCCCTTGCTGTTCTACTTACCTTATTAAGCCTTTTTCCATGTGAAACACACATTTGGCGCACACTATGCATGCACTGGCAGCGTACTGGTGGCAAACCACGGAGGATTTCACCACTGCCTCAGCTCCTGTGTGGCAACACTGAAGCTCCAAGATGGCTCCAGTCAGGCCAATTTCAGGGTTTGGCAGATAGTCTCCTATTTCAGAACTAATCGGTCTGCTGAACTTTCTAACGTCAGCCAAGGTCACACTTTCTTGCACGCAAGATCTTCAGTTCTCTATATTGCTCTTTCCAAACCCATATGCTAGGAGATGCCTTTTTCTCTCCCGGGGCCACCAAGTCACTGCATCCAATTACAGGAGACCAGTTGAGACCCAGACTATTAAGAAAGTGCTGGAGACTACCGGAAGAAGAACGGGGGAAAGCTGGACCTGTAAAGAACTATGTCTCTTGAGTCACTATTTCAACCACTTCCAAATCTAAGAGTTCAACTCTTGTGTCACAGAAAGAGGGCAGAAGGGGTCATCTCTGCTGGATGGGCCAAAGGGCCAGCAGCTTGAAAGACCTTCTGATGCTTTTCGGAGGAGCTACTATGCTAAGAGAGGAAAAGCGACATGCATTATGCATCCGGTGTCATTAATCTGAGCCACAGCCTTGCAAATGAAGGAGAAGGAAGAAATGATGTTGAAGCCGATGCGGAGGTCACGGGCTGCCTGTGGAGCAGAGCAGTCAACCAGTCCTGATGTCTAAAGAGAAGAGGATGCCATCCAATAAAACTCCTTGACAAGCCCAAGTTGGCCAAATCCATTACGGCAAGATACCTTCAAGAAGGTATCCTCCAGGAAGACTCCCACAGAGGTCCATGTGGACATCAGGACATGATCTCAGCCCTCCCCCCCACCCCACTCAATCATAATGTCTAGAACCTTACATGCTCCTGTCCCAATGCCAAGTCACAAGTTCTTTCTCTACCACAATGGAGCAGAAAGAAACCAGTGGTGAAATTCACATTTTTTTTACTACCGGTTCTGTGGGCGTGGCTTGGTGGGCGTGCTGTGGCTTGGAGGGCATGGCTTGGTGGGTGTGGCAGGGGAAGGATACTGCAAAATATCCATTCCCTTCCCACTCCTGGGGGAAGAATATTGCAAAATCTCCATTCCCTCCCCACTCCAAGGGAAGGATGCTGTAAAATCCCCATTTCCTCCCCACTCCAGGGGAAGGATACTTGCAAAATCTCAATTCCCACCCCACTCCAGGGGAAGGATACTGCAAAATCTCCATTCCTACCTCACTCCTGGGGGAAGGATTCTGAAAAATCCCAATTCTCTCCCCACTCCTGGGGGAAGGATATTGCAAAATCTCCCATTCCCACCCCACTCTGGGACCAGCCAGAGGTGGTATTTGCCAGTTCTCCGAACGACTCATAATTTCTGCTATTGGTTCTCCAGAACCTGTCAGAACCTGCTGGATTTCACCCCTGAGAGAAGCTCCATTAAGTTTGGACACTGCAAAAGTTTCTGTCATTAGCTTGTCAACAGCCTATGGTGGAGGAAGCACAGAATCTATTTCAACGGCTTATTTATTGGAAGCCATCTTTTTTTTTTTTTAAGAGGACAAAACATCTTTTTTCTCTTTTCAGCTCTTCTTCCCTCCCAGAGACCCCCAATTGATTGTCAGTTCCTCTATGGCAGTGATGGCTAACCTTTTTGCCATTGCATGCCAGGAGGTGGGGGGCAGGGGGGGGTCACACACATGCGTGCCCACACCCATAATTCTATGCTCCCCACCCCCATACATGCACGCGCAACCCCCCCCGCTCCCACCGTTCTTGGCACACGATGGCCCGGTAGGCCGTTTTTCTTTCTCCCCTGGCTCCAGGGCCTCTCTAGGAGTCTGGGGAGGGTGAAAACAGCCTCCCCACCTCCCCGGAGATCCTCCAGCAGCTGAAAATGGGCTGTTTGATGACTTCCGGTCCCACCGGAAGTTGTTAAATGGGCCATTTTCAGCCTCTGGAGGACCTCCGGGAGGAGTGGGGAAGGCCGTTTTCACCCTCCCTAGACTCCTAGAGAGGCCCTGGAACCAGGGGAGAAAGAAAAACGGGTCTTCCCCACCCCGCCAGGCCCTCCGGAGGCAGGAAATAGCCTGTTTCCCTACTTCTGGTGGGCCCAGAAGGCCCGAAAATCAGCTGGCTGGCACACGCATGCGCACTGGAGCTGAGCACATGTGCCCACTGATATGGCTACGTGTGCCACCTGTGGCATGCGTGCCATAGGTTCGCCATCACGGCTCTATGGCTTTGTGCAGTCAACTTCCTAGCTTACATCCAGATCTCTGGCTGGGTGAAGACTGCTTTTCTCCTCTTTTTTTTTTTTTAAATCTTTCTCTCCAGAAAGTCTTTTATTTCCCTACATATCTGGCTAAGGACTCATCATCCCAAATATCTACCAATGATTCAACGATGCCGAAAGCTTGGAATTGGCTTAAGCTCATTCAGTCTCACCGAGATCCTGCCACGTTTTTAGTTCAATCTCTTCGGTCACATAAAATGGGAAATAATGGATGAAAAACATGCCTGCATTCTGATTAAGGGAAGCTCAGTTGAAATCCCTCGTTTGCCAGAGAACATAATTTTTTTTGGGGGGAGAGTTTCAACAAATTTTGCTTTTTTAGCTAAACAGAACTTTGAGGGCCGTGGTGAGCCTACTCACGGCAGGCAGAAATGATGGGATAATCATACATGATGACAACAGTTTTAAAAATTACTACATAGTTGACTTGTTTCCCACCTTACTACTTAGTTTGGAGCCTGCAAAGCACTCATTTTTAAAAGAAAGAATACAACAGACAAAGAATTGCTTTGAAATAATATAAGTCAATCAGAAAACAGTCTCAGACTCAGCGCTGAGAATTCAAGTTATGGAATTAGAGGGCACCCAAGCTGAGAAAATGACCTAACTTTCTATTCAAGATTGTAGTCTTTTCCCAATCTTGAGAACTCAGAACTTCCGTTCCAATCATCTCCGGGAAATGTGGCAAGTGGGTAGTGAAAGTGTAGGACAGCAACTGAGGACCCGAAGAAAGATTGGCCTACAGCAGGGGTCAGCAACTTTAAGCCTCCCATTCAATTCTGGAGCTGACCGGAAGTCCGGTTCTCCCACCATAGAGTTTCCTCCTAGCACGGCATCCTTTTTCCTCTGCTGACCGGAAGTCCAGTTCTCCCATCATAGAGTCTCCTCCTAGCATCGCTACAGACCCCTCACATCCTGGACATCAACTGTTTCAACTCCTATCCTCAAAACGACGCTATAGAGCACTGCACACCAGAACAACTAGACACAAGGACAAGTTTTTCCCGAACGCCATCACTCTGCTAAACAAATAATTCCCTCTACACTGTCAAACTATTCACATTAGGCTGAATTACTATTGCTATTAATCTTCTCATCATTCCTGTCACCCATCTCCTCCCACTTATGACTGCAAGACTGTAACTTAGTTGCTTGTATCCTTACAATTTATATTGATATTATTTCCTAGTATGATTTGATTGCTTATTTGTACTCTATGACTATCATTGTGTTGTACCTTATGATTCTTGATGAATGTATATTGCCTTTTTTATGTACACTGAGAGCATATGCACCATAGACAAATTCCTTGTGTGTCCAATCACACTTGGCCAATAAAGAATTCTATTGTATTGTATTGTATTGTATTGTATTGTATTGTATTGTATTGTATTGTATTCTATTCTATTCTATTCTATTCTATTCTATTCTATTCTATTCTATTCTATTCTATTCTATTCTATTCTATTCTATTCTATTCCTTTCCCCTCTGCCTCTTGCTCTCCACTTCTACAAACCTACAGTAGTCTAGAAAAGCATTCTTCTTCACAATGCAGAATATGTTCACAGCCAATCTTCTGACACCGATTAAGGATTGCAACTCAAGCTGACCTATAAGATGTCACTGTGAAACCGGTCTAAGCTTATTTTCTTAGCAGTAAATCACAGTCGGAGGGAAGAGAAGGGACGCGTTGCTCTGGTCCAAAGTTGAACCATAAATAAAAGGACAGAAAAAGCCAGCCTCTAGATCACACAAGGTCCCCCCTCCCATCTCTAGCATAAATCTTTCAGGGGAAGGATTTGCACATCTTATCAATTTGTCGGGTGAGTGACAGGGCAGGACAGAAGGCAAAATGGGTAAGGCTCAGTTTGAATCTGCCCGGTAACTGATTGTTTTGCATGCCTCCAATTTGTGAGCTTCGTCTCCATCTAAGAGACATGGACAGACTGAACTGAGGTTTCAGCTGGGCAACTGTGAGCATCCCAGACCAAGTCAAATCCGAAAGAGAAAATCCTAGAAGCCTGGCACTCTGACGAAGTGACCATCAACAGGCACATAGACATAAATGATGTTTGCATACCGTTCATAAGAGACAATCAAAAAAGGAAACAAAAGAACCAAAACATCTCCTTGCCAGCAATCAAACCCAGATAATCAGTGATTAATTGGTCTAAAATTAATCCTAGACCAATAATCAAGTGGCAAACAATATCCCAATTAAGGAACTACAGAGGGATACATTCAAGATCAAGTGAGGTACTAATACCACTCAATAAAGCCTAAGTAAGACCACACTTGGAATCCTGCATCCACTATAAAAAAAGATGTTGAGACTCTAGAAAAAGTGCAGAGAAGAGCAACCAAGATGATTAGGGGACTGGAGGCTAAAACATATGATGAACAGTTGCAGGAACTGGACATTATTAGTCAAGTGAAGAGAAAGACCAGGGGAGCCATGATAGCAGCCTTCCAATATTTGAGGGGCTGCCACAGAGAGGAGGGGGTCAAGCTATTTTCCAAAGCATCTGAAGGCCAGACAAGGAATAATGGATGGAGGCTGATCAAGGAGAGATTCAACCTAGAAGTAAGGAGACTGTGAGAACAATCAACCAACAGAACAGAAGTTGCCTTCAGAAGTTGTGGGAGCTTCATCACTGGAAGCTTTCAAGAAGAGACTGGACTGCCATCTGTCAAAAATGGTGTAGGGTCTCCTACTTGGGTGGGGGGTTGGACTAGATGATCTTCCAACTCTGTGAATCTGTTAGTCTGTTAAACTACCAATCTGTGAATCTGTTAGTCTGTTAAACTACCAACTCAGAGAAACAATCAAAGAGTAAAGAAAAGCCCAATCAAAGAAGTACCAAGAAGAAAACAATATTCCCACCAATGTACCATATATACACCCAGTAAACCCCAGTCTCTTCTAGCACTGATGATGTTACCTACTTGGGTAATGAAACATCTACAAGACAACCAAGCATCAAGGACCCCAAACTTTGGTATTAACTCAAAACAGGTTACAATATTCCAGCAAACAGCTGGAGATACCCAGATCTAAGTTTTCTTAACCAAAGCAGAAGGCTCTATCAAGATAAACTGAAAGATTGGGGAAACAAAACAACCACTTCATAAATGCATGGCACAACATAGGAGAACAAACACATCAGGACTAGATTCAGCAATCCATCTGCATTTAAAAGATACAGCCCACTTTTTTGAAGACAACAAAGTCCACATTTTGGACAGAGGAGATCATTGGTTTGAAAGGGGGGGGTCAAAGAGGCCATCTATGTCAAAGTTGAACAACTCAACAGAGAGGGATGGATACGACATCATCTATCTCCAATCTACAACACAGTCCTTTCAACAGTTCCAAGAAGGTTCCACACCCATTTGCATCAATCAGGTGACCCTGATGACACAGATAAACCTGCAAGTGCTTCAAGGACCCTCTAAAAGGATGCAAAACGACCAGCTGTCTTCAAGGAGTATAAATCCTTCCATTTCCCACCATCCAGTCAGAGCTGAAGAAGCTTCTTGGATGAGAAGCGAAACATCTTCAAAGAAAAACAAGAAAGTCCAGTTGCCTCTTTAAAAAGCACCTTTGGGATAACCATAACCTGGACAACAGAATCTTCATAGATGTAAACTGAAAGAGTAGACATAGATTCATACGATGCTGTAGGGCACTGCACACCAAAACAACTAGACACAAGGACAGTTTTTTTCCCGAACGCCATCACTCTGCTAAACAAATAATTCCCTCAACACTGTCAAACTATTCACTGACTCTGTATTACTATTAGTCTTCTCAACATTCCTATCACCCATCTCCTCCCACTTATGACTGCATGACTGGAACTTTGTTGCTTGCAGCCTTACGATTTATATTGATATTGTTTCCTAGTATGATTCGATTGTTTATTTGTACCCTATGACTATCATTAAGTCTTGTACCTTATGATTCTTGACAAATGTATGTTGCCTTTTTATGTACTCCGAGAGAGTATGCACCAAAGACAAATTCCTTGTGTGTCCAATCACACTTGGCCAATAAAGAATTCTATTCTATTCTATTCTATTCTATTCTATTCTATTCTATTCTATTCTATTCTATTCTATTCTATTATTCTATTCTATTCTATTCTATTCTATTCTATTCTATTCTATTCTATTCTATTCTACTCTACTCTACTCTACTCTACTCTACTCTACTCTACTCTACTCTATTCCAGTGTTTCCACACTGCCAGCTCAGAAGAAATGATCCGAATTGAATGGATGTTATACTATAGAACCGTGATGGCGAACCTATGGCATGCATGCCACAGGTGGCCCATGTAGCCATATCGGAAGTCCCACCGGAAGATGGCAAACGGGCCATTTCCGGCCTCCGGAGGGCCTCCGGGAGGGTGGGGAAGGCCGTTTTTACCCTCCCCAGACTCCTAGAAAGGCTCTAGAGGCTGGGGAGAGCAAAAAAATGGGCCTACCGTGCCATTGCATGCCAAGAACGGGGGGGGGGGGTCATGCACGCATGCGCAGGGTGCATAGAATTAAGGATGTGGACACGCACGTGCGACCTCCTCCCCCCACTACTGGCACATGATAGCAAAAAGGTTAGCCATCACTGCTATAGAATATTCTCACTCCCGAAAATGGGAGAAATTATTAGGAAAGGGAAGGGACATTGAACTTTCCTACGAAGTTCAATTTCTGCAGACTCACTCTTTCAGAAGAAGAAAGAGTGAGAGGACTTGGAAAGATTAGCACATTACATCTTGACATCTCTCCCCCCCCACCCCCGAAATTATTTCAAAGCAGATCTGATTTGTGTTCTTTTGTTGTTGCCATGATGCATTTTCCTGGCAAATTCACAGTCAGCCACTATAAAAGCCGTATTATTATAAAACACTCTCAAAGGCTGTTAAGATAGAATTTCCTGAGAGGGGGAAGAGGAGGAGGAGGAGGAGGAGGAGGAGGAGGAGGAGGAGGAGGAGGAGGAGGAGGAGGAGGAGGAGGAGGAGGACAAAAGAATAAAGCCAACCATTTTCTTCCCTGCGGTGCTCAGAACATGAACTCCATTCACATATTCTTCTCCTCCACCTTCTCCTCTGATGTGAAGGACATTCAATTACATAAAATCAATGAGACTTTTGAGGAAGTTGATTGGGTTATCCAAACATCAGGCTTTCAATTCACAACAGGTCAGCAATATTTACTGACATCTGGAAGTGGCAACCGACAATCTGATCTCTTGTGACCCAGTGCGAGCCACACAATTGTTTCTCTAAGCTGCCGAGATCCTGCAGTTCAATAAATCCAGTTGTTGTTGGGGTTTTTTTTTCTGAAGGTAGAACACAACGAGAAGATAAGCCACCGAGGCTGGGATATTATGAATCTGCCTTCCTTATTTCTACCAACATCCTAAACCGCGTTGTGCCAAGAATGATTTGGCAAGACTTAAAAGGAACAGGTGTGTGCTTGTCCTAGCAGAAGATCCCACTGAGTAAGGAGGAGGAAAAGGGCAATTAAAGCAGGAGGTGAAAGGAACTAGAAATAGAAAACACCGCTGAGTTACAAAACTCTTTGCCACAAGATATTGCAAGGGCCTTTGGTTGAAACAAATACATAGAGATTTCTTTTTTTTTTTTATTGAAAAAGTTTTACAAGTACAAATTTTCCCATTTCCCCCCCTTCCCTCCCTAACCCTCCCTAGCCCTCCCCTCCTCCCATGACTTCCCCAAGGTGAAATCCAAATCCAAATCCAAATCCACATCATATTATATCATACTTTACCGCCCTTCTATTCTCCCCCCTGTGTACTATACATGTCTACATAACATTGAACTATTCTACCCCCTATATACTATACATTTCTACACAACATTCAACTAAAAGCTATCTGGTACTTCCAAGTTTGATATTTATTCTGCACATAATCTATCCATTTCTTCCACTCCCATGCATAGGTCTCTTGAGTCCGGTCTTTTAAATATGCTGATATCTTCGCCATTTCTGCAAAACTGGCCACCTTCAGAGTCCATTCTTCAATAGTAGGCATAACATCCCTTTTCCAATATTGACCAATCAGTAACCTATCTGCTGTCACCATATACAACATCAATTTTGTTTCACCCATTGAAAAGCCCTTAACTATGCCCAATAAAAACAATTGAGGAGAAAATTGGAGTTTTTTCTTCAGAACATTTTGCATAACCCACCAAATTTTTATCCAGAAAGCCTTCACTTTCTTGCAAGTCCACCATATATGATAATATGTAGCATCTAAACAATCACATCTCCAACATTTTGGTTGAACATTAGGATAAATACATAGAGATTTCAATGCAGATATACTCAGGAAAACAGGCAAGATTGATCAATTGTGCACTGGGCAATGAGCGTGTTTAATTAGTACACGGGCAAACAATCGATACAAACTCAAGGTAAATCGCTTCAAACTCGATTGCAGGAAATACGATTTCGGGAACAGAGTGGTCAACACCTGGAATGTGATTCCAGCCTCAAACCTTCACAGTTTTGACATCAAACTGTTTACCGTGGACCTCACTCCATTCTTAAGAGGTCCATAAAGGGGGCGTGCATAAGCGTACCAGCACGCCTACCATCCTTTTCTTACTGTACCCATTTATTTGTATTTAGTTCCTTTATGTTCATACCTACACTTGTTATTTTGTACATGCTTGACAAATAAATAAATAAATAATGTGTTCTCTTATTTGTAAATTACTTGTTCGCTTATTTACCAACAGTTTAGCTCCTCTGATCATTAAATAAACATCTTTATGGATGTTTTACTCCTATTAGGGATAGGAAATGAACTGTAGGACATGTCCAGGCTGAGCCCAAGGGAGGAGTCAAGAGCATCATCGGTTTCAAATCCCTTCACATCCACAAAGATCTAAGTAAGTCCATCCATTCACTTATCTACCACCATATCACTTTGACCATTAGTAGTTTCAGATTCTTGTAGAGATTGTTAGGTAAGATAAAGGTTCCCCTCGCACATATATGCTAGTCGTTCCCGACTCTAGGGAGCAGTGCTCATCTCCGTTTCAAAGCCGAAGAGCCAGCACTGTCCAAAGACGTCTCCGTGGTCATGTGGCCGGCATGACTAAATGCCAAAGGTGCACGGAACATTGTTACCTTCCCACCAAAGGTGGTCCCTATTTTTCTACTTGCATTTTTTACAGGCTTTCGAACTGCTAGATTGGCAGAAGCTGGGACATGTAATGGGAGCTCACCCCGTTACGCGGCACTAGGGATTCGAACCGCTGAACTGCCAACCTTTCGATTGACAAGTTCAGCATCTTAGCCACTGAGCCACCATGTCCCTTGTAGAGAATGTTAGCATGCAATAAATTTGTAACCAAGTGAACAGCCTTGGTCAGTGCTCAGATGTTCCCAGGTTCAGGAACTTCAGGACCCTGGAGAGTTCCCCAATGAAGAAGTGATTCCGCTCACTCAGCAATAGGCAATATTTTGTGGTGAGGAAGGATACTTGAAAGATTGAAAAACCCTCAATTATTTGGAATCATCTTGTTAAAGAACAATCTGCAATTGTCCTGTGTGTGCAAGAAGACTGATCGTGCCTGGTCTTTTTATTTCCCTTTTTATTTTTATTGCCCGAATCGAGCAATACTTTCCACAATTGGATAGAAAAAGAAATTGTTCTGGTCAGCCCAGTAAATACCAATATTCTTATACGCTGCTTACATCTGACTTTAAAGAAAAGGCAGCGGGGGGGGGGGGAAGAGAAATTTAAAATGGGCACTTTCAACCATTGGAACCTGCCAACTGAAGCAAATTTCTGAGGAAGGCTCCCTTTGACGATTTTTAAAATTAAAAAAAATGGGCTGTAAAAAGACAACAATAAGATTTCTCTCGTCAGCAGGCCTCGTGTTGTAATCCGGAAAGCTCTACATATTGAGCAAATTCGGTCCCCATCCGAATTTTCATAACAGGTGGATAAATCTAGAAGAAATGATGGACGGGGAAACCAGGTTTTAAAAATTGCTTGCAAGATCCTCTTTCGGCTGTTGTCCTAATCGAACCCCGAGATTCAATAACTGGGGCCTAATGCCCCACTGCTTAATTAATTAATAACTGATGAACAGAGCATGAAGGAATTTTATACACCTGGCGTGACTAGACTCTGCTATCAAATGCAGGAAATCGATATCGGCTCGGTAACATACTAAGAGTATATCCTGAAGAATATATCCTTGCTGGAGAAGGGATAAGCATACTGATGAGGACCGAGGCAGATTCCCATATTGTGCCTGTTAAGCCAACAGCTTTGATGGAGTCCGCGTGCAATGCTGAGCCATAAATTATATACATGGTTTACTTCTCTGTACACACCTGTACACATTCGTGGTTCAGACAGCATGCTAGCCTTATAATAGAATAGAATAGGATAACAGAGTTGGAAGGGACCTTGGAGGTCTTTTAGTCCAACCCCCTTCCCAGGCAGGAAACCCTACACCACTTCAGACAAATGGTTATCCAACATCTTCTTAAAAATTTCCAGTGTTGGAGTATTCACAACTTCTTCAGGCAAGTTGTTCCACTGGTTAACTGTCAGGAAATTTCTCCTTAGTTCTAAGTTGCTTCTCTCCTTGATTAGTTTCCACCCATTGCTTCTTGTCCTGCCCTCAGGTGCTTTGGAGAATAGCTTGACTCCCTCTTCTTTGGGGCAGCCCCTGAGATATTGGAACACTGCTATCATGTCTCCCCTAGTCCTTCTCTTCTTTAAACTAGACATACCCAGTTCCTGCAACCGGTAGCGGAAATTTTGAGTAGTTCGGAGAACCAGCATATACCACCTTTGGCTGGCCCCAGAGTGGGGTGGGAATGGGGATTTTGCAATATCCTTCCGCCAGGATTGGGGAGGAATGGGGATTTTTCAGTATCCTTCCCCTGGAGTGGGGAGGGAATGGAGATTTTGCAATATCCTTCCCCCATGATTGGGGAGGGAATGGGGATTTTGCAATATCCTTCCCCCAGGATTGGGGAGGGAATAAGGATTTTGCAGTATCCTTCCCCCAGGATTGGGGAGGAATGGGGATTTTTCAGTATCCTTCCCCCAGGATTGGGGGGGGAATGGGGATTTTGCAGTATCCTTCCCCCATGATTGGTGAGGGAATGGAGATTTTGCAGTATCCTTCCCCTGCCACGCCCACCAAGCCACGCCCACAGAACTGGTAGTAAAAAAATTTGGATTTCACCACTGAAGCCAAAGTAGTATCCTGGAGACTATTTGCGTGTGAAGTACATGCTGTGTAATAAGGAAGGATTATTTTGTAAATTCTAACAAACCCAGGGATTTGAATTCGCCCACCCCACCGATTTCTTTTAACCACTGATCCTTTTCTTCTCCAGGAAGGCATTGTCACATCCGATTAATGAGTTGTGGAAAACACTTTAATTTGCGTTAAAAGAAAGAGAAGAAATGGCAAGAGCTAAGCCTCAGTGAGACACAAAGCTCAGGCACCAACGCAGCGATTTGGAGAGAGGGAGAGGGGGGGGGAAAAAAGCAACAACATCCGAGACAGACAAGACACTGCACGAAACAGCAAGACGAGGTGTGAAATTCAATCAGGTAAAACAACAGTTTGGTAAAGAGGGGGAAGGGGGAAACTAAACGAAAAAGGCAACGCTGTCAGCCAAAGAAGCGGACATTTGAGGGGCTGGGTGATGGCTGGCGGTATTTGTAAACCACTCAGGTCTTGTTGGAGAGCAACCGGCTCAGCCCAGAGGAGGGATCAAGGGAGGAATTAGTCTGGATTCATTCCATAAAACACAAGAGGGCAAAGATTGACTCTCCCCGAATGCCTTTGAGTCTTATCTGGTCTTTCCCAAGTGAAAGCTGCCGGTTTAAGGAGATTCCTGTATTATTGGCAGTAAACAATAAAGTATCTAGTTTGAACTCTCCATGTGTAAGGTCTGGCTATCCACACCTGACAGGTCTGCTTAGCAAGAGGTTTATAGAATTGCAAAATCCATTCACCTCCCACCGATCGAAGGAGGAAGGCCAAACAGTCCTTCACAGCAGAGCAATGTTTAGCTGAGGGGTCAGCAATCTGCGGCTCTGGAGCCGCATGTGGCTCTTTCACCCCTCTGCTGTGGCTCCCTGTCACTCCAAATATGTGTCACAACCGCCAATGTGCGACACCCACCAGCACGCGATTTATTGAGCTTTTCAACTCCTGGTAGGCCAACCATGGATAAATCCAAGAAAAGAAAAGTTTCGGAAGAAAACAGAATGTTTAATTCAATTACATATGCTAGTTTTGTGGCCGCTCAAGAAATAGTCAGGCACAGGAAGGGTTTTGTGGCTCCCGGTGTTTTCTTTTCTGTGGGAAACGGGTCCAAATGAACAAGAAGATCAGGTGGTAGCTTGCCCTTCCCTAAGAACACAGCAAAGACTACAGCCTCCAAAAGTATAATTGATATTCCAGTCATCAAACATATTCTTTTACGTACCCCAATTATGCTATTTATATACTACAGATATAAATTTTCACTGCTTCACAGAACACTTAATAGCACAAAGGGTTTACTTTGAATGCCACCTCTCTGTTCTTATTTAGCATACAGATCATGGAACACTCATTCTGAACTCAAGATTAAACTTTGGCTTTGAAGCACACAAAACAGAACTGGCAACTAATTGTGCAAAGATACTCCCCTGTATCTTAAAATTCTTTTCTTTTTTTTTTTAATCTCCTGCGTCTTCATCTAGATTGTTCCTGGAACTTCTAAAGGGCAGGCTGATTTTGTACCTCCTACAAATTACAATTAAATCTTCGTCTGCTGAGAACCTTGTGCTATTATTACCATGGATACTATCAACATTTTCTCACCTTTCTTCCAATAATTCGTGGTAGCGTGCAAGGTTCTCCCTCATGTTATCTTAACAGTCAGTTCTCACTGGGCCATATATTGCATGCTCACCAGAGGTGGTATTCAGCAGGTTCTGACAGGTTCTGCAGAACCGGTAGCGGAAATTTTGAGTAGTTTGGAGAACTGGTAAATACCACCTCTGACTGGCTCCACTCCGATCTATTCTCTGCCTCCCGAATCCCAGCTGATCAGGAGGAAATGGGAATTTTGCAGTAACCTTCCCCTGGAGTGGGGAGGGAATGGAGATTTTATAGTATCCTTCCCCTGGAGTGGGGAGGGAATGGAGATTTTACAGTAACCTTCCCCTGGAGTGGGGAGGGAATGGAGATTTTATAGTATCCTTCCCCTGGAGTGGGGAGGGAATGGAGATTTTATAGTATCCTTCCCCTGGAGTGAGGAGGAAATGGAGATTTTATAGTATCCTTCCCCTGGAGTGGGGAGGGGATGGAGATTTTACAGTATCCTTCCCCTGGATTGGGGAAGGAATGGAGATTTTATAGTGGGAATGGAGATTTTACAGTATCCTTCCCCTGCCATGCCCACCAAGCCACACCCACCAAGCCACACCCACAGAACCGGTAGTAAAAAATTTTGAAACCCACCACTGATGCTCACCCGTGTTTTTAAAGCATAGTTTTTTTTTTTTTTGAATAAACTACAATTCATGAAACACATTAAAACATCTAACAAACAGGTCACATGGTTAAGGGCATTAGGTCAAAACCGATGCTGGACTGGTTAATCAATCAGCGTGTAACTAGATCAAGGTCACCAAGTAAATTTTACAGCTGAGTTTTTGACCTAGACCTCTCTGCAGCTGGCTTCAATATGTAATCATTGCACCCTACTGTTTGAAGGAGCAAAATACTAGTATCACTACAACATTGTTAATAAAGGGGAATATCTGTAGCTCAGGGTTTAACTATGAGGTCCTTGGTATTCTCTGAGCTTGGTTGTTTTCTTGCAGACTGTTCTGACCCAGGCTTCCTGATATAGTAAAAGCACACAATGAGTCCCAAAAAACCCTCTTTTTATTTCAACGGCTGTGAATTCTGTTCATTCACAGCCGGTTCATTCTCAATCTGTTCATTCACAGACGAGTCCCAAATAGTTATAAAGAATCCGACAGAAGTCTGACACAGTCCTTCAGGATAAGGCTGATAAGCACCCACTTTTATCTTCCTTGACACGCTGCCAAAGACCTAACTGGCAATTAAACTTTGCAAGGCCACACGGAACACAGAGTCAAAACGGAGCTTCAGAATTGAAACCGGCCAGCAAGAACAACATTGCTTCCTGCAAAGGCTCATGTGCCTTTGCTCCTCCTTTATGTCTTATGGGAGGGGACAATCATCTTCTTTATAACAGACCCTCAAATATTGGAGCACTGCTGTCATGTCATCCCTGGTCCTTCTTTTCACCAAGTTTGAAGCTTGGCTCCAAGGCAGCAGATGAGCGAGAAAGGGAGAAGATCTTCTCAACCGTTATCTCCTCAGCCGTCTATATTTGTTAAAACTAATTTTGCCACCGTTTTAAAAATAAACACCTGTTTGGATGGATCACTTCTCAGCAAGCCCTGGAAACGGCGCTCCGTTTTTCGAGCGACATGCGTTCCTCAGCATGGGTTTCTCAAAGAGCCAGATTTGGACAAATTCAATTACCAACCGCACAAACGCTTTTGGGAAAGTAAATAGCAGGCTCGGTCAGAAGAAGAGAAAGCCAGAGAAGGACTGTAGGGGATGGAACGGAAGAGGCATGTCTGTGTTTAAAACATTTCACCCATTTCAGAGGTCCTGATGTGGACTGTCTCACCTGCTGCTGTTTAAATAAAGAGAAGCAAGGTGCGCCTTGAACAAAACGTGTTTCCAATGTAAACAAAACAATTGCAGCGTGGACATTCAACCTACTTCCTCATCAGTTGTTAGCCTGAACATCAAACACCCTGCAAGAGGAAAGTTTAGAGATGATTCCAAAGAAGCCAGGAGAACATCTACAGATGATGTCCTTCACCATGCATGGTGTGTTAGGAGCTCATGAGAACTGTCCTACCTCTTTCAATGTAAACAAAAACTGCAGTGTGGACATGATGTCCCTCACCATGCATGGTGCTTTAGGAGCTCGTGAGAACTGTCCTACCGCTTCCAGTGTAAACAAAAACAGCAGTGTGGACATTCAACCTGCTTCTTCAACCGTTGTCAGCCTGAACATCAAACACCTTGCAAGATACAGTATGTGTCAAGAGGAAGGTTTAGAGAGGATTCCAAAGAAGCCAGGAGAACATCTACAGATGATGTCCCTCACCATGTGTGGTGCTTTAGGAGCTCGTGAGAACTGTCCTACCCCTTCCAGTGTAAACAAAAACCGCAGTGTGGACATTCAACCTGCTTCCACATCAGTTGTTACCCTGAACATCAAACACCTTGCAAGATATATGTCAAGAAGGTTTAGAGATGATTCCAAAGAAGCCAAGAGAACATCTACAGATGATGTCCCTCACTATGCGTGGTGCTCGTGAGAACTGTCCTATCCTTTTCAATGTAAACAAAAGGACTGCAGCAGGGGTGTTCAACCTGCTCACTCAACAACTGCTAACTCAAACATCAAACTCTTTGCAAAATGTCTTACGGGCATCACAAATGAAACCTTCCCACGTAGACACTTCTACAGGCACTTCAAGCTATTCAGAACAGCACCTCCCACCAACCCATAATGAAATCTACTGGATGCATGCAGCCCAGGGGTACCCAAGTATATTTCAAGAATAGGACTCTCCAAACCTGGCAAACTTTAGGAACTCTGGGAGTTGACAGTCCACATGTCTTAAAGCTGTCAAGTTTGGAGCGCCCTGGGCAAGAGTAATAGCGGTGGTTTAGAGAGGATTCCAAAAGATCCAGCAGATCTTCTACAGATGATGCTATTCACCATGCATGGTCCTTCAGAAGCTCAGGAGATCTGATCCTACCCCTTTAGGTGCTAAGTCTAAAGTTCTAGATGGGAGAAACTGATAAAGAAGAAGGGAGTGAAGTCAAGTCAAGGATGAAGAATATTAAGAGGGCGGAAGAAGTTACAGTTACTCAGGGATGTCTACGTTTTTGTATCCAAGAAACATCTAAACATTCCACAGCTATGCTAGTTTTTCTCCACCAGTGGTCTCTTGTGGCTTGGATGGTCCTCCTCCCGAAACTCTCCCTTCCTTATTTCTCCTCTTGTGAGATTCAATCTCTTAAAATGTTTTTCTTTGTTTCCCCAATGAAACAATTCCAATTCAGACTGCGCTGGAATTATTGTTCGTTCTCCAAGATGAGCCCTCCAGCTGCACATCTCCTTCCCTGCAGCTGTTCCCCCCCCTCTTTTTCTTCTTTTCTTCTTTTACTATTATTACTTTTTTCTTTTAGAGGCTACCCTGGCACCAAGAGGGAATTGGGTGAGTTCTCTTGTTTTTTCTCCCCTTGGCACTAAAATTGTTAAAAACAGAGCTTGACTCTGAATTGGGAGCCAGCAGAAATTCCTGTGGCTTAATGAGCGTGGTATTTTCTTTGGCTGTAAAATAATCAAATCATAAATAATCAAAATGATTGTAGCTGCTTCCTGCCTTCTCTAAAGGGGCCACACCACAATTAGGAGACACAACGCACCCAACAGTCACACTTGCACAAGTATGCAAATTGTCAGTGTTATAACTGCTTCTGCAACAATACAGAAAATGACATTCCCCCCCCCTTTTTTTTTAAAAAAAAGCAAGTTTCTGGTCCCTATGGGCTCAAAAATAAGATTGATAAAGATGAAAGCAAGGCTAGCAAAATTTCAGAACCCAATAAGGATCCGATTCACGATCCTCCAACACTGCATAATTTATTTCCTCTTGTAGAAATGCAATTTTTATTTAAAAACAAAAACAAAAACAAAACACATCAAATCAACATATTAATATACACGGAGTGCGAATCATTTATTCAAAAAACGGAAATGGGATTCTAGTGTTGGGGCTCTGAATTAGTTGGGTGTAACAAGGATTAGTTATTGTGGCTTATTCACACACACTGCTCACGCAAGAGACCTCTACCAGGGATTCGAACCGCCGAACTGCCGACCTTTCTGATCGACAAGCTCAGTGTCATAGCCATTGAGCCACCTAGTCTGGCTGCAGTAGGCTGTAGTAGTATTACTACTAGTAGTATTAGTAGTAATACTGTAGTAGGCTGTAGTAGGGTCTCTTGCAAAATCCCCATTTCCTCCCAATCAGCTGGGACTTGAGAGGTAGAGAATAGATGGGGGCGGGGCCAGTCAGAATTTTTACTACCGGTTCTCCGAACGACTCAAAATTTCCGCTTCCGGTTCTCCAGAACTGGTCAGAACCTGCTGAAACCCACCTCTCCCATACAGCACTGCACACCAGAACAACTAGACACAAGAACAGTTTTTTCCTGAACGCCATCACTCTGCTAAACAAATAATTCCCTCAACACTGTCAAACTATTCACTAAGCCTGAATTACTATAACTATTAATCTTCTCATCAACTATTAATCTTCTCCTATCACCCATCTCCTCCCGCTTATGACTGTATGACTGTAACTTGTTGCTGTATCCTTATGATTTTTATTATTTCCTAGTATGATGTAATTGCTTATTTGTACCCTATGACTATCATTAAGTGTTGTACCTTATGATTCTTGATAATGCATCTTTTCTTTTTATGTACACTGAGAGCATATGCACCAAAGACAAATTCCTTGGGTGTCCAATCACACTATTCTATCTATCTATCACATGATCACATTTTGATCACATGATCCTAGAGATGCTGCATAGGTTGTCAGCATTCTGATGCTGCCATAAAAAGACGAGGCTTGACTTTTCACCTACTTATTTCCCTGTAGATAATATCCCCTAGGAGATGGGATGGGAGGGGGACATTCCTGTGGGCTGAGGTCAGAAGCTGGGGAGACTGACTTGGAAGATGGCCAATGAGAAGATGAGAATTGGGGAATGGAAAGGGAAGGGTTTCGGGGTCAGAGGGTTAGTATCGGCTACGACGAAGTCGGGCCCAGATCTGTCGTACTCAATAAATGGAATATTTCAGCAAAGATTAATTGTTTGGGAATGCAATTTATTTGAGATGAGAAAAATGAGTGAGTGAGTGAGTGAGAAAAATGGTCCTCAATCAAATTTTTCAGTGCTGTTTCAACTTGGAATGGTCACTAAATGAATGAATGAAGTTGAGTATTACCTGTATCTTTGACACAGACTTGAAATAGAAATCCGGGATTTCTGATAGATTTTTTTTTTTTTTACTCCTTTCCCTCGATGTGAATCTCCGGATTTTCTACCCAGATTCAAATACACACTCCGCAAGCTGTTTTAGGCCTTAAAACGACTGGGCCACAATTATCCTTCATCCTTGTTATCAGTGCAAACCTAATTCAGGATCATCCTTCGGCGAGTCTCACTCGCTTCTTGCAAAATTCCACCTCTTCATCCTTGGACAATGAAAGTAATTCTCCTTTTCATGTCCTCTTCTTTGGCAAACAAAACTGCCATTTTGACTTTGGCTGCAATCCCCACATTTTCTGTCTTTGGGGTTTAGCAGATTATGAGCCGGCATTTTGCGAAGATCAGGGAAGCCAATTGTGAAAATGTTCTGTAGAAAGAACGCCGTTGATAGAAACAGGCCGGCTTCTTGTTCTTTGGAGAGAACTCTTAAACAGTTCTCTCTCTCTTTTTTTTTATCAATATTTGTAGCTCAGGTTTGAATTGTTGGGTCCTTGGTCTGAGCCTGGCTGTTTTCTTGTAGACGTTTCATTACTCAACTAGGTAACTTCATCAGTGCTAGAAGGGAGTGGGGTTTGCAGGAGGGAGGAGGAAGAGAAATGTGGGGTCCTTGGTGTTCTCTGAGAAGGCAGTGTGGGGGAGGAGGAGGAGGGAAAGGAGGAAGAGGAGGGAAAGGAGGAGGAGGGAGAGGAGGAAGAGGAGGAGGAAAAGGAGGAGGGAAAGGAAGAGGAGGGAGAGGAGGAGGGAAAAGAGGAGGAGGAGGGAAAGGAAAAGGAGGGAGAGGAGGAAGAGGAGGAGGAAGAGGAGGAGGAAAAGAAGCAGGAGGAGGGAAAGGAGGAGGAGGGAGAGGAGGAAGAGGAGGAGGGAAAGGAGGAGGAGGAGGAGGAAAATGAAAAGGAGAAGGAGGGAAAGGAGGAGGAGGGAGAGGAGGAGGAGGAGGGAGAGGAGGGAGAGGAGGAGGAGGAGGACTGTAGGGTCCTTGGTGCTCTCTTATCTTGGTTATTTTCTTGCAGAAGTTTCATTACCCAACTAGGTAACATCATCAGCGCCAGCAGTGTTAGCGCGAGTCACGAAACGTCTGCAAGAAAACAACCGAGCTCAGAGAGCGCCAACGCCCCCTCCGCCCTCTTTCTCCCCATTGGGCCCATTTCTAAAGCCCACCTCCAGCATCCTCTTCTGCCTTTGTCTGAGCCTAGAAAAAGCTTGTTTCCTCATCCAAGCGACGCTCCGAGAGCTCGATGGCAAGCAGACAAGCTCATCTGACACATCGGTTGGCTCACTTCCTGGCTGTTTTTGCCATTTTAATTTCTCACCTTCCTAAACAGCCCACACACACACACACAAATTATCAGACACAGACTTCAGCGGGTAATTAGAACTGCAGAAAAAAACAATACCAACCTGCCTTCCATTGAGGACCTGCATACTGCACAAGTCAAAAAGAGGACTGTGAAAATATCTACAGACCCCTCACATCCTGGACATAAACTGTTTCAACTCCTACCCTCAAAACGATGCTATAGAGCACTGCACACCAGAACAACTAGACACAAGGACAGTTTTTTCCCGAACGCCATCACTCTGCTAAAGAAATAATTCCCTCAACACTGTCAAACTATTCACTAAGTCTGTATTATATTAATCTTCTCATCGTTCCCACCACCCATCTCCTCCCACTTATGACTGCATGACTGTAATTTTGTTATTTGTATCCTTACGATTTATATTGATATTGTTTCCTGAATGCTTATTTGTACCCTATGATTATCATTAAGTGTTGTACCTTATGATTCTTGATGAATGTATCTTTTCTTTTTATGTACCCTGAGAGCATATGTACCAAAGACAAATTCCTTGGGTGTCCAATCACACTTGCCCAATAAAGAATTCTATTCTATTCTATTCTATTCTATTCTATTCTATTCTATTCTATTCTATTCTATTCTATTTTATTCTATTCTATTCTATTCTATTCTATTCTATTCTATTCTTTCTATTCTACTCTACTCTACTCTACTCTACTCTACTCTACTCTACTCTACTCTACTCTACTCCACTCCACTCCACTCCACCCTACCCTACCCTACCCTACTCTTCATTCCAATATTCTATTCTATTCTATTCTATTCTATTCTATTCTATTCTATTCTACGCTACTCTACTCCACTCTACTCTACTCTATTCCATTCTACTCAACCCTACCCTACATTCCAATATTCTATTCTATTCTATTCTATTCTATTCTATTCTATTCTATTCTATTCTATTCTATTCTACTCTACTCTACTCTACTCCACTCCACTCCACTCCACTCCACTCCACTCCACTCCACTCCACCCTACCCTACTCTTCATTCCAATATTCTATTCTATTCTATTCTATTCTATTCTATTCTATTCTATTCTATTCTATTCTATTCTATTCTATTCTATTCTATTCTATTCTATTCTATACATTTCTAATGTTAATACTTTCCTAATATGATTGGATTGTTTATTTGTACCCTATGACTATCATTAAGTCTTGCACCTTATGATTCTGAACGAACGTATCTTTTCTTTTTATGTACACTGAGAGCGTCTGCACCAAAGACAAATTCCTTGTGTGTCCAATCACACTTGGCCAATAAAGAATTCTACTCTATTCTAAATCATCGGCTCGACCGAAACCTTGAGTTTTACAAATGCCTTTTATTGCCTTTGGCAGTAAGTGAAGGGGAGAATTGTTTTGGCATCCTTTTCTTCTAGAATAAATCACCTTTAAGTTGGATGGCTAAAGAGAGACGCCCTTAACTGGCATCTTCAGGAGGAAAACCAAAAAAACCTCCAAAAACTTCCAATAGTTGGATTTGCCCTCACTGCTTTAGGCCAGGGGTGAGCTGCTTGGGGTTCCTCTAATTAAGATTCTGTGCAGTTTGGAGAACCCAAAAATCCCACTCCTAGCTGGCCCCGCCCAGCCCCATCCATCCCTCCCAGGATTCCCCACGCAGCCTGTTTTGAATGCAGGTAAATGCAGGGCACACGCGGAGGCTCGTGGAGGGCAAAAAACGGGGCTACCGGAAGTTAGGGAAGGCTAGAAACGGGCCTGTTTCTAGCCTCCATAGTTTGGGGAGGCCGTTTTTTTTTTTTAAAAAAAAAATTTGATTTATATGCCGCCCTTCTCCGGAGACTCAGGGCGGCTTACAATGTGTTAAGCAATAGCCTTCATCCTTTTGTATATTTATACAAAGTCAGCTTATTGCCCCCACAATCTGGGTCCTCATTTTACCTACCTTAGAAAGGATGGAAGGCTGAGTCTACCTTGAGCCTGGTGAGATTCGAACCTGCAGAAATTGCAGGCAGCTGTGTTAATAACAGGGTGCTTTAAACCACTGTACTACCAAGGCTCTTTTTCTTTCTTTTCTTTTTTTTAGATAGTTTATTGACTTTATATGCATACATAAAATATAGTAACATTTCTGTTTAACATAGGATATGTAGTGTTTATACATAAATACATGATATGTACCTGGTGTCATTTGTGCTGTTTATTGCTATTTTGTTACAACACCTTTTACTCCTTCTTTGATTTTATCATTTATCCATTCATACCACCTTCCCCACACAGTATAATAATCTGAGTTCTCATCATTATTTATTTCATGGGTTAGTTTGCTCATCTCTGCGCACGCCAGTATTTTCCTAATTATAAGTTCTTCTGTCAGCAGGACTTTCTCTTTCCAGGATTGTGCGTAAGCCAGTCTGGCAGCTGTGGTTATATGTATTAATAGGTGAATCATTTTCTTTCCATACCCCTTCTTTACTATTCCCAGGAGAAATATTTCCGGTGTCAATTCAATATCTTCTCCAATTATTTCTTGTAACCATCTCCAAATTTTGCTCCAATATCTTTTCGCTTCGGGGCATGTCCACCACATGTGAAAGAAGGAAAGACTCCGGAGCCCGGGGAGGGCAAAAACGCCCCTCCTGCCATGATGCAAGAGGCTGACTAGGCCACGCCCACCATGGCCACTCCCACCCAGCAACCAGGCTGTCGGGTTTTCAGGCCGTCTTCAAATAAATTGCGTCTCAAACAAAGTCTGTTTTGAAACAAACTTCCATTTTAATTAGCACGGCAACTTTTACACTGACTCCATGCAGCCACCACTGATGTGCTGACCCAAAATCCCTCCTCTTCCTTCATTGGCCATCTTCCCAATCATTCACCCCTAATCTACTGCTCCAATTCAAAGAATTTCCCCCCTCCCATCCATCTCCTAGGGGACATTATCTCCAGCTAAAATAAGTAGGTGAAAGGCAACCGTCCCGTTACAGACACTTGAGTTCTCCTTCTTATGTCAGCACTAGGATAAATGCATCTTGACGTGCTGACGCAGGCAGAGAACCCCTTGCTAAAATTTTTGAGGCCCATCCCTGCTTTAGATCATCCAAAAGTTGGAAGACTGGTGTGTAGAATCAGCCTGGGAACATCGCCCTGGTTGGACGGAGGAAACAGAAATGGTTCTGCTCAGTGGTGTCGGAAAAAGCCAGCATAATCTCAGTGGTATGTTAAAAAAAAAATGCTTGGCAGCCGTTTCCATCTGGGCAGATTTAGACCTCAAGCAACGGCTGGCATTCCCGAGCAGAAAACGGCAACCTGCGGAAAATGTTGGCGTAGGAATCACAGCTGAGGGCCAAACGAACAAACAAGGTCCTTATTTATTTACCATCCTTCTGGATGGTACGAGAGTTGGTTGGGTTGGGGATGCTAATCAATTAAAAACCAGCACTGCGGAGCTCAGTGATAAAACAAAAAAACCCAGAAGATAAAATTGGACCCTGAGAAGGAAATCATGCAGGGATAAAACTCCGGTTAAAGGCAGAAGAACAAAACTGTTGGAGACACAAATATCTAGAGATCTTGTCCTTTTTTTTTTCTTAACTCTAAAAAAGAAAATACAATTCTAAATTACATATATACTAAAACTAACAAACAGGATTATCTATGTATAATATTTAAACATGTGAATATATATATACATTAACCTTAATTTCTTAATGACAGTGTATATTTGTTACCTTTAATTTCTTACTGTATTTGACTTTAGTTTTTTTTTTCCATCGATTAATCCATTCATACCATCTGTCCCATATTTGGAAATACTGTGAGTCTTCCTTATCGTTTAATTTTAAAGTTAATCTACCCATTTCTGCACATATAAATATCTTTTGAATTATTTGTTGTTCTGTTGGCAACAGTTCTAATTTCCAGGATTGGGCTAGGGTTAATCTAGCCGCCGTAATTATATGTAATGTGATGTATTTTATTTCTTTTCTACTGCTTTTTTTAAGTATGCCTAATAAAAAAAAATTCAGGTTTTAGGTCAATCTCTTCTCCCGTTATTTCTGTTATCCAGGTTCTAATTTTCATCCAAATTTTTTTAAATTTTTGGGCAGAGCCACCAAAGATGACAAAAGGTTCCCAGTGATCGTCTGCATTTCCAACATATTGGATTACAATTTGCGCACATTTTTGTGCCAATCTAGCAGGGGATAGGTACCACCTATACCACATCTTGTAATGGTTCTCTTTGTATGTTGTTGCCTTTGTTATTCTACAATTATTTTCCCATATCATTTCCCACTCTTCCAATTGTATATTTCTTCCAATGTTCCTAGCCCAAGCTATCAGAGATCTTGTCCTAGAGGACTAGAAGAAAAGGAGAAAAGGAAGTTTCACTGGGAAGATTGGGGTGGTGGGTGAGTGAGTAAGTATCCACTTGGGGTTCTAGATCAGTGGCCTTCCAAACTTTGGGGCATCAGGAACCGGTTCTGTGGATAGAGGTTTTTTCTATGGACCAGAGAGGACGTGGTTTTGGGTGCTGCCTGCATCCCGTGGATGGGGCTTGGATTGTTTGTGTGGCTTGGTTTCTGGCATGCCACGGCCTGATGCCAGTCTCTGGATGAGGGGTTGAGGACCCCTGCTCTATATGTCTGCACGGTAAGTGCTGGCAGATGCTTTGGCACAGGGGTGCCCTGTAACACTAGATATGTCACTAGAAGGCAAAATCACAAAATCAGAACTAGTGCAAGATGGGAAGACGTGGAGAGACCTGGCCCATCGAATCGCCAAGAGACGGACACAACTGAATAGATATCATTATCATCATCATCATCATCATCATCATCATCATCATCATCATCATCATGTTTGGGGAACCAAGTAGATGGCTCCCCCTGGCTTGCAGAGTTTCTGAAACCTCTCCTTTCTAGATGCACTTATGAGTTAAGTTTTCCTCTCCCTTAAAAGTCAACTGATATTGCTAAGCACTCTATGCCTTAGGAACAGTTTTTTTAAAAAAACCCAAGAGGAGGAGGGGGAGGAGAGGGAGGAGGAGAAGGAGGAAGGGAAGAAGGGGAGGGGGAGGAAGAAGGGGAGGGGGAGGAGGAAGAGAGGGGGAAGGGGGGAGGAAGAAGAGGAGGAAGAGGAAGAAGAAGAAGGCAGAGGAGGGATGGAGGAAAGAGAGGAGGAGGAGGAAGCAGAGGGGAAGACGAGGAGGAGAAGGAGGAAGAGGAGGAAGAGAAGAAGGGGAGGGGGAGGAGGAAGAAGAGCAGGAAGAAGAGGAGGGGAGGGGAGGAGGAGGAGGAGGAAGAGGAGAAGGAGAAGGAGGAGGAGGAAGAGGAAGAGGAAGAGGAGAAGGAGTAGGAGGAAGAGGAGGAGGTAGAGGAGATGGGAAAGGAGGAAGAAGAGGACGAGGAAGAGGACGAGGAAGGAGGAAGGAGGAGGGGGAGGAGGAGAAGAGAAGAGGAGGAAGAGAAGAGGAGGGGAAGAGGAGGAGGAGAAGGAAGAAGGGGAGGGAGGGAAGGGGAGGAGGAGGAAGAGGAAGAGAAGAAGAGGGAGGAGGAGGTACAGGAGGAGAAGGAAGAAAAGATTGTGATGTCAAATAGCTGGAATTTAGCAACAGCCAATCTATTCTTTATGAGCTCTCCAGAAACGAGAGAGAAAGAGAGAAAAAGTTAATATCTGGGAAACACGAGGGCTGCCAAGGAAGGGGATGGGTTGCGAAGGTTTTTATTAGCATAAAAACGTGGGCCCCAAAGCAGAATTTGATGAATAATAGCAATGCAAATTGGAGAGAAACAATCTAACACCTGTTAAGGCACAAGTTGCAATCTCGACTCCTTCCGCAGCTCTAGATACAGATGGTTATTAGCCCTGGCAACTAAATGGAATTTCCATTTATTGGCGTAGAGTCTCTCGGAATACCAATTGCGGTGGAAAAATAAGGGGAAACCCTGCTCGGGGTTAGCAGGTTGGACACATTTTCCGCCTCACAAGAATATTTGCAGGAAAGTGAAACGTTTAAGACAATTGGGGGACATATTCAGCCATTCCAGCAACCAGCCCAGACTGGATCATGTCGCTAGTCCACAACAGATCCCACCTTAAGCAAACTGAGGGTGCTTTTAACCGAATCAACTCAGTATTAACTCTGTTCCCTTTGCCCAAAAACTAAATACAGGTAATCCTCAATTTACGACTACAAGGGAGCTCAAAATTTCTGTTACTAAGCGAGGTGGTTCTTAAGTGAGTTTTGCCCCATTTTATGACCTCTCTTGCCACTGTCGTTAAATGAATCACTATGCTTAAGTTAGTCAGGATTTGTTCTGCCCCGGCTACGGACCCCCAAAGAATGCAGCACACACAAACTCTATACAAAGCTTATTTTACTCAAATAACTTAGTCTTTATCATTCAAAGGCTGTTAATGAACTGTCTTAACAGCCTACCAGAATTCTAAGATAAGGTAATCACAGTCTTACTAGAGTTGGCAGAAAGCCCAGAAGCAATTTTGCAGACACGAAGGAGAGTGAACTAAAGTTGTTCCCTGCAAATTGCTTCAGTCGGCGTTCCTCCTTAAATAGGCTAAGGGAGTGGCCAATTAGCTCCAAGCCTTACTCTCGAGGAGACCTCCTCCTGAGGAGCCACTCCTGCCTTTTGGCAGCTCTGCGCATTCATGCATCGAGAAGAGGCTCCTCCTCTTCTTCCTCTTCACTTATGGGAGCTTCTGGAGGTTCTGAAGGCCCTGGCTGAATCCCCGCCTCTGGCACCACATCTTCTCCAGCCTCCTCACTGTCCGACTCAAGCACCAGCTGCAAAGGCTGCTAGCGCAGCACCACACCAGCCTCCTCGCTGTCGGAATCAGCTACAATCTGCACAGGCCGCTGACGGGCCACAACAGGATTAGTTACTGTAGCTTATTCGCACACCATCAAGATTGTGAGATTAATCTTTGGGATACCTTATGTACTTGAATGCAACATGGACAGTCCTTAATTTACGACCAGAACTGAGCCCAAAATTTCAGTTGCTAAAGCGAGACAGTTCTTCAGTGAGTTTTGCCCCATTTTACGACTTTTCTTGCCGCCATTGTTAAGTGAATCACTGCAGGGGTTAAGTTAGCAACATGGTTGTTAAGTGAATTCGGGTTTCCCCATGCACTTTGCATGTCAGAAGGTCGCAAAAGAGGATCACGTGACCCGGGGACACTGCGACCGTCATAAATATGAATCAGTTGCTCGGTGAATTTTTGATCACGGGACAATGGGATACTGCAACGGTCGTAGCGTGAAAAATGGACATAAAACCTGTGCACAAGTCACTCCGCTGTAATTTACAGTTTGCAACCTGCAGCAGGCTGGATTCCTACAGCATGTTAATCCGAAATCAAACACACCTGAATTATAGCTGAATTGTAATATTTGTTTTCCTTCGGATTCCACACTACGAGCTCCAGGCAATAAAAATCAGAACACCAAATACAAGCTGGGCGGAAACGACCTCGTAGATGACCCTCACTCTTGTCAAGGACCCTAGGAGTACTCATCTCAAACGATCTAAGCGCCAGAGCTCACTGTAACAGCATTGCCAAAAAGGCACTAAGAGTTGTAAACCTAATTTTGCGAAGCTTCTTCTCCGGTAACATTGTACTGCAAACTAAGGCATACAAAACCTTTGCCAGACCAATTCTCGAATACAGCTCGTCTGCCTGGAATCCACACTGTATATCGGACGTTAACACAATTGAGCGAGTCCAGATGTATTTCACGAGAAGAGTCCTCCACTCCTCTGCTCATAATAGAATCCCTTGTGCCACCAGACTTAAAATTTTGGGCTTGGACAATCCGGAACTGCGCCGCCTACAGTCCGATCTAAGCGTAGTACACAAAATTGTCTACTACTACAACATCTTATCTGTCAACGGCTTCTTCAGCTTCAACCTCAATAATACACCAGCAAACAATCAATACAAACTCAAGGTAAACCACGCCAAACTCGATTGCAGAAAATACGACTTCAGCAACAGAGTGGTCAACGCCTGGAATGCTCTACCTGAGTCCGTTGTTACAGCCTCTAACCCTCACAGCTTCAACCTCAAACTGTCTACCGTGGACCTCACCCCATTCCTAAGAGGTCCATAAAGGGGGCGTGCATAAGCGCACCAGCGTGCCTTCCATCCCTGTCCTACTGTCCCCGTTTATTTGTACTCATTTCCTATGTTCATGTCCATGTTTATACATACCTGTTATCTTGTACATGTTTGACAAACTAATAAATACCATATTTTTCGGAGTATAAGATGCACCGTTTCCCCCCCTAAAAGAGGGTGGAAGTGTTGGTGCATATTATACACCGAATACAACCATTTTTGGCCTCCCCAAGCCCCACCCCGCTCGTCCCATTTTTGCAAAAAATGGGCCCGTTTTTGCAAAAAACAGGGCGCGCAATGGGTTTGGGAGGCCTGCAGAGTGCTCCTGGGAGCTGAGGAGCGCAAAAACCTTTCCTTTCTTACTTACCTCTTCGAAATCTTGATGCGTCTTATACACCGGTCTTATAGTCCGAAAAATACGGTAAATAAAATAAATAAATAAACAAACAAACATTCCTTCCCTCCTTTCTTTCTCCCTAATATCCACTCTCCTTTCCAAGGTGCAAATGAACACTGGTGACCCCCTGCCCAAATTTTGCAATAAGAGTGACATAAACCCCGATCCCCTCCCCTTTCCTAGCTGGCCAAGTTCATGCAACAGAGAAGAAAGAGGACAGGGCTCCCCCAAGGAACGGTAATATGTGGCCGCAAACGACGGCGCTGGGTTGCATTTTGTTATCTTGCCTCGATCCTCAAGCCCCACCACATCTATTTTCGGTTTCCTCTTGGCTCAGGATTCCCATAAAGTCCTTCCTTCTGCCACCGTTAAAAGCTTTTGTCCTCTCCTATTCATTGAGTAACTGCTCCCTGGAGGCCCATGTTCCTTCACTCTTTTCAATATGTTCCATGTTAGCTCACCTCCAAGTTAAAAACAGCCGCTTCCACCGAGTCGTTTAGAAGCTCCACATTGTGGCAAGGGGAGGAGGAACCAAACCCCCCTCCCCATGCCAGTTACTCCTCTCTTCCTCCTTAGAAACATCCCCGCAACACTTAACGGGAGCAACAGCCTACTTAACCAGCGAAAGGAGTTAAAGCAACTATTTTTGGGGGGCAGGGGCAGTGAGGTTTATGTTATAAGTTGGTCTCCCATAACCTGCCACTTGAGGGTGTGATCATTCACAAAACACAAGGGAGCCTCTTCATGTTATATGCCATAAGTTCGTTCTAATTTCAAATAGTTGCTAAGCGATCGATCGTACGTCGAGAAATACTTGCAGAAACTTTCTTGAAAGTCTGCATTAACATTTCTGAGTTCTGTTTGGTTTCTAAGAGAAAGAGAGAGAGAGAGAGAGAGAGAGAGAGAGAGAGAGAGAGAGAGAGAGAGAGAGAGAGAGAAAATTCTTCTCCTTTCAACTGGATTCCCAGGAGAAATAACAGATTTTGGAGTGGTTTTGCTCCAACCCACCTATAACACTTTACAATGGTGGTAGATTAAAATTGAAACTCGTTTGTGTGCGCAGAGATGGACTTGTTCCAACCGCTTGTTTCCAACTACCTTCCCTGCAATTTAAATTTCAGAGAGAGGACAGAGCAAATCAAAGACGGTTCAAAGCCTGAACAATTAGGAATGAATCAGATTTGAGAAAGAGAAAAGAAAAAGAAAAAGAGAAGAGAAGGTAGGCAGAGGGCCAAAAATAGCACTGAAAGAACAGAGGTAAATGCAGAATTTGAAAGAGGCATTTGGGACACGCATTGAACTAACGGGCACTTTGTAGTGTGAAATCCAACCCACATGTAGTGTGAACTGTGAATCCACAGCAACCCAAAAGACACATAAGAGAATGACAAGAGTTGGACGGGACCTTTGGAGGTCTTCTAGTCCAACTCCCTGTTCAAGCAGGAGACCCAGGGGTGAAATCCAGCAGGTTCTGACAGGTTCTGGAGAACCAGCAGCGGAAATTTTGAGTAGTTCGGAGAACCGGCAGCGGAAATTTTGAGTAGTTCGGAGAACCGGCAGCGGAAATTTTGAGTAGTTCGGAGAACCGGCAAATACCACCTCTGATTGGCCCCAGAGTGGGGTGGGAATGGGGATTTTGCAATATCCTTCCAAAACAAACCAGGAAGAAATGATACCCAGGCGGGCGGGCGGAGCTTTGCTCTGCCATCACTACCGGATCACTGAACCACCGACCAAGATCGCTACCGGACCAGGTGATCTGGTCCGATCCAGGAGCATTTCACCCCTGCTTAAAATCATCACAAAAAAGCAACAT
This sequence comes from Pituophis catenifer annectens, assembly GCF_029215685.1. Lineage (NCBI taxonomy): Eukaryota > Metazoa > Chordata > Lepidosauria > Squamata > Colubridae > Pituophis > Pituophis catenifer. Next base: position 23,821,739 of record NW_027256892.1, read on the forward strand.
CATGACGTCTGTGCGGGTGGGCGGAGTCTCCAGCAGCCGCCGCTACCAATTCGCCTGAACCGGATAGAACTGGATGAATTTCACCCCTGGTTTAGCCTCCAGACCCCTCATCATCTTTGTGGCTCTTGTCTGCATTCTTTCTAGGGCCTCTGGGACCCTCACTATCCCCCCTCCAGGCCAACCCATTGCTGAAGCATCTAGGCTCATGATGGCGAACCTATGGCACGCGTGCCACAGGTGGCATGTGGAGCCATATCGGTGGGCACACGAGCGTTGCCCTAGCTGAGCTCCAACGCATATGTACGTGCCAGCCATCTGATTTTCGGGCCTTCCGGGCCCATAGGAAGTCATTAAACAGGCTGTTTCCAGCCTTCGGAGGGGTGGGGAAGGCTGTTTTTGCCCTCCCCAGGCGCCTAGAAAGCCTCTGGTGCCTGGGGAGGGTGAAAAACGGGCCTTCCAGTCCCACCATGCCATCATGTGTGCCAAAAGCGGGGAGAATGCAGGGGGGTTGCGTGCACATGCGTGGGGGGGAGCATTGAATTATGGGTGTGGGCACATGCGACCCCCCACCACCACGCTCCCCATGCTTTTGGCACACCACGGCAAAAAGTTTAGCCATCACTGATCTAGACGAACGGGCGACTCAATCATAAACGAGGCCCAGCCTGCAACCTTCCTTTTCCAGGTGCTCAAAAAAACCTTTCACCGATGCCACCCTGTAAGTTTTATCCCTTGCATTGTTAGCGGTGTTATTATTGCTGCCGTGTGGCTGCCAGGGTTAGAAAAGGGCAGTTAACAAAGCCTCACCAGGGGGGGAAGAGGAGGAGGAGGAGGAGGTATGTAGCACAGGGCTGGAAAATAACTAGAAATACCGAAAGAGCCAGACGTGGCCGGATTTCCAGCAGACAGAACCTAAATTGTAGCTTGTTGGAGTCTGGGATTTAAGCAGCAGGCTCCAATTAATTGGGGACAAAACTTTGCTCCCTGGCTCCCGTGAAAATGTTTGGAACAAGCGGTCGGAGGCATCTCCGAAAAGATTGCAGGAAGAGGAACCAGTGGAATCGACTCGATCTGGAGGAACCAAAACTGCAAGAGGATCCGGCTTAAGGAAGAGGGCACCCCTTGGGACCCCAACTCCCTGGCCCTCTCCAAAGCTGCTGCTAAATTGCATTATTTTAATGCGACAGAAGGGACAGTCTACCAAATGTCCTTAATGTATGGTACCTTTCTTTTTTTTCTCTGAATTTGCGACCTAAATGAAATCAAAACGAACTTGCATCCAGCCAGCCTGAGGCCGGTTCTCACCCCAGCTGCCTTGGAAGATTCGGGGTTTCTGCTCTAAAGGACCCTTGGCCACGGGTGGGCTGCTGGGGGTTTGCAGGGGTTCGGGAGACCCTCTAGCTAAGATTCTGTGCAGTTCGGAGGACCCCCAAATCCCACTCCTGGTTGGCCCCGCCCCGCCCACCCCTCCCCTCCCAGGAGTCCCCACATGGACTATTTTGGATGCAGGTAAGTGCAGAGCAAGCACAGAGGCTCAGGGAGGGTGAAAAACAGGCCTACTGGAAGTCCGGGAAGGGCCTCCGGAGCCTGGGGAGGTCATTTTCACCCTCCTGGAGGCTCGAGGAAAGCCTCCGGAGCCTGGGGAGGGCAAAAATGTCCCCCACCAAGGTGCAGGAGGCCGACTAGGCCACGCCCACTATCGCCATTCCACCCAGCAACCAGGCAGAGAACCCCTTGCTAAAATCTTTGAAACCCACCCCTGCCCTCAGCCTGAGAAAAACCTTGTGACCCTATAGATCAGTGATGGCTAACCTTTTTGCCATTGCGTGCCAAAAGTGTGGGGAGCGTGGGGGGGGTTTGCGTGCATGCCCACACCCATAATTCTATGTGCCCCACACCCCTGCTCATGCGCGCGTGCCCCCCCCCGCTTTTGGCACGCAATGGCATGGTGAGCCCATTTTTCACCTTCCTCACGCTCCAGAGCCTTTCTAGGAGCCTGGGGAGGGTGAAAATGGCCTTCCCTACCCCCCGCCCCCAGAGGCTCTCCGGAGGCCGGAACCAGCCCATTTCCTGTCTTCTGGAAGTCTGCAAACTGAGCTCACGTGCCCACCGATATGGCTCTGCGTGCCACTTGCGGCACACGTGCTGTAGGTTCATCATCACGGCTATAGATCAAACAGAATGGAGAAGGAGAAGCAGCAGGGGAAATACAGGAGGAAGTCAACCTCAGGGGAGGTTCTGCCCTTGTGAAATGGGCTCCTGAATAAACGGGAGTTGACGAAACTCAGTTCTTCCCATCTCTTTTAACCCTCAAGGTGATCCATTCTGGGAATATGAAGATTCCATGATGATATGTTTTGGACTGCCTGCCCCGCCCCCACAGGCAAAAAATAAATCACAAAATGACGTGAATGTTTAGAAATTCACCAACCATCTGGTCTGGAAGGCAGACTTTCAAGAGTCCTTCAAGAAATCCCAAGTGAAGTTGCCGATCTTTTGATAAAGCATCCAAGGTGTCCTTGAAATTGGCCATGGACAAAAGCATCGGCCACCTGTCTACGGTAGGGGAAGCAAGCATCAGTGTCCGTCACAAGTGCCCAACTCTATGACTGTGGCAAAGAGGGATTGCTTCAAAGGACAACCGGGCCTCAACTTCCCCACTGGAGGGGTACCCCAATACTGTGGGGAGCACATTGTGCATACGTACGACCGGTACGCTCACACAGAGAGGGCCTCCTCAGGGTGCCGTCAGCCAAACAATGTAGACTGGCGACCCCCAGGGAGAGAGACTTCTCTGTGGGGGCCCCTGCCCTATGGAATGAATTACCCCCGGACATACGAAGGATCCCCGACCTCCGCGCCTTCCGTCGTGCAGTGAAGACCCTGTTATTCCAGCAAGCCGCTCTGATGGGATAAATGATTTTAATTTGGTTTTAATGGGGTTTTAAAAATTGGTTTTAAAATGAGAGTTTTAAATTCGGCCCATGATTTAATTATTTTAATCTGCTCTTAAATTCTATTTTTGTACGTTGTTTTTATTATGGCTGTTCACCGCCCTGAGTCCTTCGGGAGAAGGGCGGTATATAATTTTTTTTTTTTTAATTTGATTTATATGCCTCCCTTCTCCGGAGACTCAGGGCAGCTTACAGTGCGTTAAGCAATAGCCTTCATACTTTTGTATATTTATACAAAGTCAGCTTATTGCCCCCACAACTGGGTCCTCAATTTACCTACCTTAGAAAGGATGGAAGGCTGAGTCAACCTTGAGCCTTGGAGAGATTCGAACCAGCAGTAAATTGCAGGCAGCTGTGTTAATAACAGGGTGCTTTAAACCACTGTAGTACCAAGGCTCTTGGTAAATATAGTATAAATATAAATTTATATTTATACTATAAATAAATAGTATGGTAAATAAAATATAAATATAAATATATAAATATACTTGGAGGTGCCTCACACCCCAAAGCCTTGTTCTGGGTTTAGATCAAGGAGATGAGGATCAAGGAGATTTGGATCAAGGAGATGAGGATAAGGCAGTTTGGGTTTATATAACCGAGACCATGACTCTGAGCTGGGTCTCTCCTTCAGCACCATCTGACTATTTTCAAAAGCAATCAAGAGAAGCCTTTTTTTTTCTTTTTTTTTACTTCTATCTTTGCTTCACCCTCAACGTGAAGGTACATCCACACTCAAACAAGCTTGAAACCAACTGAATCCTAGCAAAATAACAGAGTTGGAAGGGACCTTGGAGATCTTCTAGTCCAACCCCGTGCTCAAACAGAAGACTCTATACCATTTCAGACAAACGGTTGTCCAGTTTCTTCATGTAAGCCTTCAGTGATGGAGCACCCACAACTTTTGAAGGCAACTTCCGTTCCATGCTGGTTAATTGTTCTCATTGTCAGGAATTTTCTCCTTAGTTCTAGGTTGCTTCTCTCTTTGATAAGTTTCCATCCATTGCTTCTTCTCCTGCCTTCGGGTGCTTTGGAGAATAGCTTGACTCCCTCTTCTTTGGGGCAGCCCCTGAGATATTGGAACTCTGCTATCATGTCATCCCTGATCCTTCTTTTCATCAGACTAGACATACCCAATTCCTGCAACCGTTCTTCCTATGTTTTAGCCTTCATCCCTCACCCCCAATCATCTTTGTCGCTCCTCTTGGTGGGAGGATTCAAATAATTTAACAACCGGTTCCCTGCCCTAAAGACCAGCTGGGTGGGCGTGGCCATGATGGGCGTGGCCAGGTGGTGTCACAGGCAGCATTTGGCCTCCTGCAACACCCCCCCGGGAGCAAAAACAGGCTGCAGGGGGGGAGGGCATTGCTTAAAACAAAAAATTTTAAGACTTTTGCACCTGTGTACGCATGAGCTGTAATTCCTACAGGGAGCTTAAAGAAGAGCAAACGAAGACAGAACTGATTTGTTTTTTCTCTAGCAGACACAGCTGAATTAAGGAGAGACTGCCAGGCTTCTAATTTAGCTGGAAGGTACTAATTTTGGGGCTCCCTGCAGCCTCCTGGGAACAAAAATGGGCTTTGGAGGGCCCGTTTTCCGCCTCCGGAAAGCTCCGGAAGCTCTCTGGAGGCCTGATATAGGCCTGTTTTTCCACCTCCATGGGCTCCACGTGCCCCCTGCACTAACTGGGATCCAAAATGGGCTGTGTGGGGACTCCTGGGAGAGGAGGGGTGGGGCAGAGCCACCCGGTTATTGGAACTACCAGTTCACTGAACCAGACATAAAATTAAAATCAGGTTCGCCCAAATCAGTCTGAACCGGCTGAATCTGGTAAAGAGCCTTGGTAGTACAGTGGTCTAAAGCACCCTGTTATTAAGACCAGCTGCCTGCAATTACTGCAGGTTCGAATCTCCCCAGGCTCAAGGTTGACTCAGCCTTCCATCCTTTCTAAGGTAGGTAAATTGAGGACCCAGTTGTGGGGACAATAAGCTGACTTTGTATAAATATACAAAAGGATGAAGGCTATTGCATTGTAAGCCGGCCTGAGTCTCCAGAGAAGGGCGGCATATAAATTAAATTAAAAAATTAAAAAAAAAATCCTACCCCTGGTTGAAACCAACTGAATCCTCATGGTGTCCACTCAACCGTCCCCACCCCCCGGTCTTCCTGAAAAGACCTCTGCTCTCCAGAGACCTCCGAGGTGAAGGATAATATCAGTTTTGGAAGACAATTTTCTTTTTTGCTTCTTAACTACCACATATTTTTCGCTGGGGAAGTTGGGAGGGGGTTGTTGTTGGAGCAGTGGAAAGTTAGTCATAACAACATTCCGTATTCAAGGACTTTTCCCTGCGTCTGATGGAGACTGCCTGAAGATTCTATCCGGTGGAGTGTGAAGAGTTGATTGGACAATGGGATGAACTTGTGGGTGTGAGGCAGGGCTGTGAACTGTTAGCTGGGTGGAGAAAACCTGGAAGCTTTCAGAGTCGGGTTTTCCCAGATGTGCCAACGTGACATCTCTAATAAATTGGAACTTTGAGGAACCTCAGGCCTCAGAGCTTTATTTCGTTGGGTGTTCCTTGGAACCCTGACATATAAGGTGGCAGAATTTGGATGTACCGGAGAGGAAAGCTCTTCTTAATTTATTTCTCAGAATGCCCGGTGTCTTTTCCTTCCTCTCAAAATTCCGCTCAAAGTGAGTTGAACTCTGAAGTTAAATAGCTCCCAGTGGGTGGCATTCGTTCAGCTGCCAAGAGTGGGGAAAAAGAGTGGGGGGAGAGAGAGAGGTCTCCAGCAGCAGATGGCCTTTAAACAGGGCACATGCTCTCCTTAGAAGACTTCCCACATGGACCTCCGAGCTGCAAAGGAGGAGAAAGACCGGCGAGAAAGATATAGAGGAGAGGGAAACGAGCAGTGATCAAAGTGAACGGGTTTTTTTTTTCTTCCTTAACTTGGCAGGTTTTGCTTAAATTCCCTTTTCTGCCAAGACAGTTTTTTTTAAAAAAAAAAAATCTGGCAACACTTAACTGCAGGAGTTTCACCAGTTTGGTGGCTCTTAAGAAGGTCCTACCACCTTCTTAAGGGACACGGTGGCTCAGTGGCTAAGACGCTGAGCTTGTCGATCGGAAGGTCGGCAGTTCAGCGGTTCGAATCCCTAGTGAGCTCCCGTTATTTGGTGAAATAAAAAGGTCTTGAGAGCACGGCGGAAGGTGCGCAGATCCGGGATCCTCCGAATCTCCGGGGGGAGCTCGTTCCAGATAGTAGGTGCCCCCACAGAGAAGGCTCTCCCCCTAGGGGCCGCCAGTCGACATTGTTTGGCTGACGGCACCCGGGGGAGCCCCTCTCTATGGGAGCGTACCGGCCGGTGGGAGGCTATTGGTGGTAGTAGGCGGTCCCGCAAGTACCCAGGTCCTGAGCCATGGAGCCTAGCAGTTCGAAAGCACATAAAAAAAATGCAAGTAGAAAAATAGGGACCACCTTTGGTGGGAAGGTAACAGCGTTCCGTGCGCCTTTGGCGTTGAGTCATGCCGGCCACATGACCACGGAGACGTCTTCAGACAGCGCTGGCTCTTCGGCTTTGAAACGGAGATGAGCACCGCCCCCTAGAGTCGGGAACGACTAGCGCATATGTGCGAGAGGAACCTTTACCTTTACCTTACCACCTTCTTAGCAGCTCCCTAACTTTTCATGAGCTCCTTTTTGCTGCAGACTTTGTATGAGTTGTATCTTTGTATCTTCCTATTTTTTTAAAAAAAAAAAACTTTAATTAAATTATACTTTAAAAGCTCAAATGGTTGAGGATACCTGGTTTGGGGCATCTTTAGTGCAGATGTTCAGCGCAGGCTATCAGCCCCAATCACCCATAAGGTCCTGACGTCATAAGGGTTTCTTTTTATCTCTTTACCTCCAGTCATCCATCCTTTTATTCCCTTCCTCCTTCTTTCTTTCCTTCCTCCAGCATCGATTAGGATGTGTGCCATTACGCAGCTGTACCACAAAACTTTTAGTGGATGGGAACATTTAAGAAATCCAAAATAATCAACCTTGCTGCTTGTATCTTTACGATTTATATTGTTTTATTTAGTTTCCTACTATGATTTTGATTGCTTATTTAGTATCCTATGACTATCACTAAGTGTTATATTTTATGATTCTTGATGAATGTATTTTTTTATGTACACTGAGAGCATATGCACCAAAGACAAATTTCTTGTGTGTCCAATCACACTTGGCCAATAAAGAATTCTATTCTATTCTATTCTATTCTGTTCTGTTCTGTTCTGTTCTGTTCTGTTCTGTTCTGTTCTGTTCTGTTCTATTCTATTCTATTCTATTCTATTCTTCATTCCAATATCTATTCTATTCTATTCTATTCTATTCTATTCTATTCTATTCTATTCTATTCTATTCTATTCTATTCTATTCTATTCTAATCTTTCCAATATCTATTCTATTCTATTATTCCAATATCTATTCTATTCTATTCCATTCCATTCCATTCCAATCTTTCCAATATCTATTCTATTCTATTCTATTATTCCAATATCTATTCTATTCCATTCCATTCCATTCCATTCCATTCCATTCCATTCTAATCTTTCCAATATCTATTGTATTCTATTCTATTATTCCAATATCTATTCTATTCCATTCCATTCCATTCCATTCTATTCTATTCTATTCTATTCTAATCTTTCCAATATCTATTCTATTCTATTATTCCAATATCTATTCTATTCTATTATTCCAATATCTATTCCATTCCATTCCATTCCATTCCATTCCATTCCATTCCATTCCATTCCATTCTAATCTTTCCAATATCTATTCTATTCTATTCTATTATTCCAATATCTATTCTATTCTATTCTATTATTCCAATATCTATTCTATTTCATTCCATTCCATTCCATTCCATTCCATTCTATTCTATTCTAATCTTTCCAATATCTATTCTATTCTATTCTATTATTCCAATATCTATTCCATTCCATTCCATTCCATTCCATTCCATTCTTCATTCCAATATCTATTCTATTCTAATTTCATTATTCTATTCTATTCTATTCATCATAATAAACATATCATCCTCATCAAGAATGGGGAAAAAATGCCTTTGTAGCATAAATCTTTCTATTTGTTATTTCTGGTCGGTTTTGAAAGGTGTATCCAGAACTAATGACTAACACACTGTTAGATGTTTGTAATGGCCCAAATAATGGAGCCATAAAACGTGAAGTCCGATGAAAGTAAAACCCTAATGGAGGGTAAGAAGAGAAGAAAAAGAGACAGAGAGGATGCAGCTATAGAAAAACGGGATCGTAAAAATAGGCTAAAATAGGTGGAGGAATACGGAAACAAATGGGAAGATATAAAAACTGTGGAAAGGAAATTAGGTACCTGTTTATGTTAAATGTAAATAAAATATTTAGATTAAGATTTAGACTAAGCAGGTATATACAAAAGGATGAAGGCTATTGCTTAATGCATTGTAAGCCGCCCTGAGTCTCCGGAGAAGGGCGGCATATAAATCGAACCAATCAATAAATAAGAGAATGTATTATAACGGTATGTGTATGATATACTAGAAATATATGTATAAAAGATATATTATGGTAAGAAAGAGAAAATGTATAAATATGGATTACTGATGCGAAGATGTTGAAAAGAAGATGTAAATATTTGTTGTTGTTGTTGTTGTTTTTTTTGTTTTAAAATTTGATTTATATGCCGCCCTTCTCCGGAGACTCAGGGTGGCTTACAATGCGTTAAGCAATAGCCTTCATACTTTTGTATATTTATACAAAGTCAGCTTATTGCCCCCACAAACTGGGTCCTCATTTCACCTACCTTAGAAAGGATGGAAGGCTGAGTCAACTTTGAGCCTTGGCGAGATTCGAACCTGCAGTAATTGCAGGCAGCTGGTCTTAATAACCAGCTTAATAACAGGGTGCCTTAGACCACTGTACTACCAAGTACAGTGTTTTTTGTTTGTTTGTTTTTAAAACTGTTTAATAAAAATTATTTTTAAAAAATAATTTATATAAATTATTTTTTTAAAAAACATTTTATTTTATTTATTTTTTAAATAAAAAATATTTATTATTTTTTTTAATAAAAAAAGAAAAACGGGATCGTAGAAACGGAGCTGGGTGTGAATCAAAGCTACGGATCCAGGCATGGGCCGAGAGACGGGTTGTTTCAGATCTCCCATCAATCTTCCCCCTCCTTTGATTGGACTCCAAGCCCCAGAAGCCACAGCCCACATTTGCTTGGAATCACAGAGGCTGGGACATCGCGACCAAATGTAATTCAATAGCGACCTCGCTACGACATGACTGTGGCATCTTGATAACGTAGTCCTCGACTTATGACCACAGTTGAATACAGAATTCTTGCTGCTAGGCAAGGCGCTGGTTAAGTCGTGCCCCTTTCTACGACCGTTGTTAAGCAAATTGTCGCAGTGGTTAAATGAATCGAGGTCATTAAGCCAATCGGGCTCCCCCCCACGGGTTTTCCTTGCTGGAAGCCAGCTGGGAGAGTCGCAACTGGCATTTACGTGATTCCAGGACTCTGCAACTGTGGCAAATACACGCCAGTTGACAAGCACCCAAATCCTGATCACATCATCGTGGGGATGCTACATCGGTTGCAGGTGGGAGAACTGGGTGTAACTCACTGTTTTCAGTACCGCTGTAACAAGGTGCCCAGAATTGCTTTGAAGTGAAATAGGAGAAAGGAAGGAAGGAAGGAAGGAAGGAAGGAAGGAAGGAAGGAAGGAAGGAAGGAAGGAAAGGAAGGAAGAGGGAGGGGAAGAGGAAAAGAAGGAAGGGAGGGAGGAATGGGGGAGAGAGAGAAAGAGAGAGAAAAAGGAACAAGTGATTGAGGTGGGAGGGAAAATGGAAGGAAGGAAGAGAGGGAGGAAGGGAGGGTGGAAGGAAGGAAGGAAGGAAAGAAAGAAGGAAAGGAAGGAAGGAAGGAAGGAAGGAGGAAGGAAGGAAGGAAGGAAGGAAAGGAAGGAAGGAAGGAAGGAAGGAAGGAAGGAAGGAAGGAAAGGAAGGAAGAGGGAGGGGAAGAGGAAAAGAAGGAAGGGAGGGAGAGATGGGGGAGAGAAAGAGAGAGAAAAAGGAACAAGTGGTTGAGGTGGAAGGGAAAATGGAAGGAAGGAAGGAAGGAAGGAAGGAAGGAAGGAAGGAAGGAAGGAAGGAAGGAAGGAAAGGGAGAGAGAGAGAGAAAGAAAGAAAGAAAGAAAGAAAGAAAGAAAGAAAGAAAGAAAGAAAGAAAGAAAGAAAGGAAGGAAGGAAGGAAGGAAGGAAGGAAGGAAGGAAGGAAGGAAGGAAGGAAGGAAGGAAGGACGGACTTTGAACACTTACTAAGTGAATGGTTGTTAAGTCAAGGTCTACTTGCATCACAAAGGACAACCTGGGCTGAACTGCCTTATCCGAGGAGAACCTCAACGCCAAGAAGAAGAGCCATGTTCCCAACCCCTTCCCTGCGCTGCCTGTGGCTTTTGAGAGCAGGCCTGGCAGCCTGTGGTGCCGCCTTCGCTTATCTTGTCCCTACACCTTCGGATTTTAATTACGGGCTGTGCCGAGTGGGCTCCTCTTCGGCCCAGAGATGCCGCGGCATCTCCACCCAGCCTCCGCGCTGCGAGGGATTCTCCCCACAATAAGACAGTTGTCACCGGCTGTAAGTGGATAAGCGTGTCAAGATGGGGGGGGGAATCATTTCTTCTTACTTCTTTTTTCCCCCACTCTCCCCCTCCTTCGTTTCCTCTCCAGCAAACCAAAGATATGATTGGAAATGTCAAGCTCCAGGCATAGGAGCTCTATTCAACGTAGTTATCATTCTCCATAAATTGTTCCGTCGTTTGTACTATTTAGAAGCCCTTCTCCAAAAATCAGACAAGCTGAAAATGCTAGGAAGGCCTGAAAAACGCCAAATGGGATGTGTCATCTTGGGCCTTGTGTGTGTGTGTGTTTGTGTGTGTTTTTGCACTGCCTCACCGTTGCCTGCCGGAAGCGTGCACTGTCTCCTTCTGGGAAAAGGAAACACGTGTGTGCAAAGAACTCTGAACCTTCTCCAGGGGTGAAATGTAAAATGTGTTACTACCGGTTCTGTGGGCGTGGCTTGGTGGGTGGGTGGGTAATGTGACGGGGTGGGCGTGGCCAACTTTTTTTTTTTTTTTAACTTTTCAAAGCATTTTTTCTAATGCTTTGAAAAGCCTCTCTGGCGATCAGGCAACTCAGCTGGGATCGTCAGAGACTTTTCAAAGCGTTTTTTTTAACCACCTCTTCGGCCAAGAGGTTGCAGAAAAAAATGCTTTTAAAAGCCTCTGAGGATCCCAGCTGAGCTGCGCAATCATCAGAGGCTTTTTAAAAAACTTTTCAAAGCATTTTTTGTAATGCTTTGAAAAGCCTCTCTGCCGATCAGGCAACTCAGCTGGGATCGTCAGAGACTTTTCAAAGCATTTTTTTTAACCACCTCTTCGGCCAAAAGGTTGCAGAAAAAAATGCTTTTAAAAGCCTCTGAGGATCCCAGCTGAGCCGCACGATCATCAGAGGCTTTTTTTTAAAAAACTTTTCAAAGCATTTTTTCTAATGCTTTGAAAAGCCTCTCTGGCGATCAGGCAACTCAGCTGGGATCATCAGAGACTTTTCAAAGCGTTTTTTTTAACCACCTCTTCGGCCAAGAGGTTGCAGAAAAAAATGCTTTTAAAAGCCTCTGAGGATCTCAGCTGAGCCGCGCGATCATCAGAGGCTTTTTTTTTTTTACTTTTAAAAGCATTTTTTCGTTGGAAGAGGTTGTAGAAAAAATGCTTTTAAAAGTAAAAAAGAAAAAAAAAGCCTCTGATGATCATGCAACTCAGCTGAGCATGGTAGGGGGGCACAGGGATTTTTGCTACCGGTTCTCCGAACCACCACCGTCATCCCTACCGGATCGGGCAATACGGTCCGAACTGGGAGCATTTCACCCATGACCTTCTCCTTCCAAAAGGCCATTTTTCTCGCACGTGGGAATATTCCCTGTCTCTTTCTGACGGAAATCTCCTTTTTAAAGCATCTCAGCCAGTAAGGACACCCCATACTTTAGGGAAGAACTCCCTTTAGCATCCTTAACTTAATGAGTGCAGTTTTTCACTTCACAACTCTGGCAAGAAAGATTATAAAACCGGTGGGAAGGGGGGCAACAGTTAATCAACCGTTGTCTCGCTTAGCAACAGAAATTTCAGGCTCAACTGTGGTTGTCAGTCGAGGATCAACTGAATCTTTAAAGTAGGTGGACTTCAGCTCCCAGAATTCCCCAGCCACCATGTGGGAGAATGGACAACGCAACCTGTGCTGAGTTCAGTCAAGGTTGCACAAAACCCTAATTTGATGAGATGACCCCAGAGCTCACTGTAACAGCATTGCCAAAAAGGCATTCAGAGTTGTTAACCTAATTTTGTAAAGCTTCTTCTCCAGTAACATTGTACTGCAAACTAAGGCATACAAAACCTTTGCCAGACCAATTCTTGAATACAGCTTGTCTGCCTGGAATCCACATTGTATATCGGACATTAACACAATTGAGCGAGTCCAGATGTATTTCACAAGAAGAGTCCTCCACTCCTCTGTTCCCAATAGAATCCCTTATGCCACCAGGCTTGAAATTTTGGGTTTAGACAACTTAGAACTATGCCACCTTCAGTCTGACCTAAGCGTAGTACATAAAATTACCTGCTACAACATCCTACCTGTCAATGACTACTCGCAATAATACACGAGCACACAATAGATACAAACTTAAAGTGAACCGCTCCAAACTCGATTGCAGAAAATACGACTTCAGCAACAGAGGGGTCAATGCCTGGAATGCACTACCTGACTCTGTGGTTTCATCCCCAAAACCCCAAAACTTTAACCTTATATTGTCCACTGTTGACCTCATCCCATTCCTAAGAGGTCTCTAAGGGGCGTGCATAAGCGCACCAGCGTGCCTACCGTCCCTGTCCTACTGTCCCCATTTATTCGTATCCTTATCCTGTATTCATAATCATGTTTATACTTATATCTGTTATCTTATACGTATTTGACAAACAAACAAACAACCCGTGAAGATCAAAATATCTCCTTCCGCCTACTTTCCTCTTGGGTGATCCATTTTCCCTCTCTTACGTCATTCGCTCTTGAAGCACACGCATCTGAATTTTCATCCTATTATCGGGAATAAATCCATCAGAGCAAATGACATCTTGACATAATGAAAACAGAAAGATGCAAATTTGGGCTGCGGCTTTGCAAAACATATGCCGGAAATGCATTCACGGAAGCATACGGAAAGTCGGGATTATCCATTTGCAAAACATCAGCTTCTTGAGCATGCCCACAAAACGTGTCTACCAAATGCTCAGAAATGTAGATTAATTATCTGACACGTTAGAACTACTCCCACCAGTGTCTTTCAGGGTTTTTTTTAAAAAAAGAGATACTACAAAACAAAGAATGAGAAGTGAGCCTTAATATATTTTTTAACATATTTTTTAAATATTTTTTTAATTGGTTTGTTATCTTAAATTGGGGCCAAATTAATATATATCCTTTTAATTGTTTTTAATGTTTGTATTGTATGTTTTTATCTGGCTGTACACCGCCCTGAGTCCCTCGGGAGAAGGTGCGGTATATAAATTCAAAATAAAATAAATAAATAAATAAATATAGATACACCTTATTTCTTCTCTGGCCAAACCAAGTACGGAGGGGGAAAAAAAATAGATTCTTGTAAAATGTCCACATCTGAGACTAATTTCTTAAGTTTTTTGGGGGGGGGGTTAAGTGTAGAGAAAATAAAAACCACGGACCTCTTTCTGAATTTTGCGTAATTCACGGGATGATCTTAATAAAGAGAAATCTTTTGAGACTTCTAGGAAATGTGACCCCACGGACAGGCAATATTCGAGAGTTTAGTCAGCACAAACCTCACAAATTTGTGGTGTTAATTAAACAGTCTTTGAAAGGACGCAGCAGGAAAGGCTTATGCAGAGGTGGTATTTAGCTGGTTTGGGCCGCTTCGAGCAAGCCGGGAGCGGAGATCGCGGGTAGGCCCACCCCCTCCTGCCTCCTCCCACCCCCTCCTGCCCCCTCCCGCCACCTCCTGCCTCCTCCCGCCCCCTCCTGCCTCCTCCCGCCACCCTCCTGCCTCCTCCCGCCACCTCCTGCCTCCTCCCGCCCCCTCCCGCCCCCTCCTGCCTCCTCCCGCCCTGGCTCTATGCTGTCCTATTTAGGCATGTTTTTAAGACTGGGCGCATGTAAGAAGGTGCGCGAGTGAGCAAACTCATGCGCAGCAGGCTGGGTTCATGCGTGCACGGCGAACAGTGAAACCTACCTCTGGGCATAGGGATTAGGAACACTGGATTTTTGCCAAATACACCTCATTCAGGTTTTTTTGTAAAGCTTTTTCATCCACTTAACCATCCATTTAACCTCCTGGCAAGATCAAGAGGGACCAAAGGAGATAGAACCAACTTGAACTGCCAATTGTTAACAATGCGTTTTCAAACGTCTCTCGTCTTTCATAAACAGTGAAAGCGTTCAAAGCAACAATGTCAACAAGTCATCAACTTATCCCTGAATTACCTGGTTGGATTTCCTGCTGTCACAACAAGAAACATCTGGAAATATTGAGAGCACCATCTGAACCAAAATACTTGGTCAGAGAAAGGTACGATCCAGTGGTCCCAAAAATGCTTTTCTTCAAGAGGCCACTGGACTTCCTGGTTTTTCTTTGAAGATGTTTCACTTCTCATCCAAGAAGCTTCTTGGATGAGGCACTTCTTCAGAGCTGAAGAAGCTTCTTGGATGAGAAGCGAAACGTCTTCAAAGAAAAACCAGAAAGTCCAGTTGCTTCTTGAAAAAAAGCACTTTTGGGACAACCACGACCTGGATGACTGAGAATCTGCATAGATGTGTGATCAAGTGTAAAATTTAGATTGCTTGGAGTTTTTTTGAAAGTAGTCAAGACTCCTGTCTTGACTACTTTCATTAATGACATTTAGGAGGTACACCTCTTCATTGTTTTAATGCCGCAGCCATTGCAAATAAAGACGGGTTCGGAGGTTCAAAACTGAGCCAACATGGTCAACCTAATTATGATGGGTCAAGAAAGGCATTTGCTCTTGACTGAGATGGTTGGGAGCTGTAGCCTTCTCACATCTGGAGGTCACCAAATTGGGCAACGCTGAGGGAGCACATGGGTCGTGAAAATCAAAGGGGGACATTCACACGGAGCAACCTGTGCAAGGGAGAAGTTGCCTCCTGACCAAGAACCGCTACCAAATAGACTTTGTGTGCGTATCCATGACTTCTCCAATAGCCATCAATTGCAAGGTGAGAAGAAAGCAAAATAACAGAGTTGGAAAGGACCTTGGAGGTCTTTTAGTCCAACCCCCTGCTCAAGTAGAAAATGCTAGACCCATTTCAGACAAATGGCTGTTCAATCATTTCTTAAAAACCTACAGAGATGGAGCACCCACAACTTCTGGAGACATATTGTCCCACTGGTTAATTGTTCTAACTGTCAGGAAATTTCAACTCTGTTGGAGCATTTACAACTTCTAGAGGCAAGTTGTCCCACTGGTTAATTGTTCTAACTGTCAGGAAATTTCTCCTTAGTTCTAAGTTGCTTCTCTCCTTGATGAGTTTCCATCTGTTGCTTCTTGTCCTGCCCTCAGGGGCTTTGGAGAATAGCTTGACTCCCTCTTCTTTGTGGCAGCCCCTGAGATATTGGAAGACTGCTGTCATGTCTCCCCTTGTCCTTCTCTTCATTAAACTAGACATACCCAGTTCTTGCAACCGTTCTTCATATGTTTTAGCCTCCAGCCCACTAATCATCTTTGTTGCTCTTCTCTGCACTCTTTCTAACATCTCAATGTCTTTTTTTTGTATGGTGGAGACCAAAACTGGTCCAAGAGTGGTCTTGCCAAGGCATCGAGCAAAGGTTAAAGCACTCCGTTAATAGCAGCTTCTTCAAATATTAACAATATTAACAGATGGTCTTTAACTTCAGCAGAGGTTAAGACCATTTACGGGGGCTTTTTAGCGCAAAGAAATATAGTGCTCCAGCAAAAAGGCAAACGCTATTACTACTTCCGTGGTTTTAATGGGGCTCTTTCTTGACGCCCAGAAGATAAAAGCAAGAACGCCAGCTGTGCTTTTCATGATCAAAGCCCTCGGTCCAATTTCCACTGACCCCAGAGCAAATTCATTACAACTAATGGGACAATCCTACTATGGGTTAAAGAAATCCCATTGACTGGGTTCTATTCGAAGCGCTGAAATGGCCAGTTTCTAACCAGAGCTACTCTAATCCTATTTCTTCCAAGCACACCCGTAAGAATCGGAATAAAGTAATAACTGTGAAAACAGGAGAATGGATTTTTCAAAAAATCCGTAGCCGCCAGCAAAATGTGTCATTTTTCTCTGTTATATCCTCTCTGCTCCCCAATGTTTCATTCTCACTCGCAGGGCAAATGTTCTCTTCAAGATGAGGTCAGCATTTTCAGGACTTTGCTGTAAAAACTAGTAGTATTGGCCACTAGGAGGCAGTATAGGACAGAATTCATCCTACATTGGCCTTGTCAGGTGTTCTGGACAGATTTCTCTGGTACCAATAAAGGAGAATATTTGTAGCTCAGGGTTGAAATGAGGGGTCCTGGGTGCTCTCGGAGCTTGCTTGTTTTCTTGCAGATGTTTTATTACCCAACTAGGTAACATCATCAGTGCTAGAAGGGAGAGGTTGCAAAGAGGAGGAAGAGGAGGAGATAGATTGGATGGTTAGATAGATTAGGTAGATGATAGATAGATAGATAGATAGATAGATAGATAGATAGATAGATAGATAGATAGATAGATAGATATAGATAGATGATAGATGGATAGATAGGATGATAAATAGATGTAGATATAGATAATAGATAGATAGATAGATAGATAGATAGATAGATAGATAGATAGATAGATAGATAGATGGATAATAGATAGATAGATAATAGATAGATAAATAGATAGATGATAGATGATAGATGATAGATAGGATGATAAATAGATGTAGATATAGATAATAGATAGATAGATAGATAGATAGATAGATAGATAGATAGATAGATAGATAGATAGATAGGAAAGAGAGAGAAATAGGAGAGGGAGAGATTATAGTAGATAAATGATAGATAGATAGATAGATAGATAGATAGATAGATAGATAGATAGATAGATAGATGGATAATAGATAGATAGATAATAGGTAGATAAATAGATAGATGATAGATGATAGATGATAGATAGATAGGATGATAAATAGATGTAGATATAGATAATAGATAGATAGATAGATAGATAGATAGATAGATAGATAGATAGATAGATGGATAATAGATAGATAGATAATAGATAGATAAATAGATAGATGATAGATGATAGATGATAGATAGGATGATAAATAGATGTAGATATAGATAATAGATAGATAGATAGATAGATAGATAGATAGATAGATAGATAGATAGATAGGAAAGAGAGAGAAATAGGAGAGGGAGAGATTATAGTAGATAAATGATAGATAGATAGATAGATAGATAGATAGATAGATAGATAGATAGATAGGAAAGAGAGAGAAATAGGAGAGGGAGAGGTTATAGTAGATAGATGATAGATAGATAGATAGATAGATAGATAGATAGATAGATAGATAGATGATAGATAGATAGATAGATGATAGATGATAGATAGATAGGATGATAAATAGATGTAGATATAGATAATAGATAGATAGATAGATAGATAGATAGATAGATAGATAGATAGATAGATAGATAGATAGATAGAAAAGAGAGAGAAATAGGAGAGGGAGAGATTATAGTAGATAGATGATAGATAGATAGATAGATAGATAGATAGATAGATAGATAGATAGATAGATAGATAGACAGACGGAGATATCCTTAATGCTCTCTGAGCTTGCTTGTTTTCTTACAGATGTTTCATTACCCAACTAGGTAACATCATCAGTGCTAGAAGGGAGTGGGGCAGTGGTGGGTTTCAAAAATTTTTACTACCAGTTCTGTGGGTGTGGCTTGGTGGGAGTGGCATGGCTTGGTGGGGCGTGGCTTGGTGGGGCGTGGCTTGGGAAGAATACTGTAAAATCTCCATTCCCTCCCCAATCCAGGGGAAAGACACTGCAAAATCCCCATTTCCTCCCGATCAGCTAGGACTCAGAAGGCAGAGAATAGATGGGGGCGGGGCCAGTCAGAATTTTTACTACCAGTTCTCCGAACGACTCAAAATTTCCGCTTCCGGTTCTCCAGAACTGGTCAGAACCTGCTGAAACCCACCTCTGGAGTGGGGATTATGGAGAGGAGGAGGAAGATTGTGGGGTCCTTGGTGCTCTCTGAGCCTGTTTGTTTTCCTGCAGATGTTTCATTACCCAAAAAGAGCCTTGGTGGCGCAGCAGACTAAAGCCCTGTTAAGTAACACCAGCTGCCTGCAATTACTGCGAGTTCAAATCCCACCAGGCTCAAGGTTGACTCAACCTTCCGAGGTAGGTAAAATGAGGACCCGGATTGTGGGGGCAATAAGCTGACTTTGTATAAAAAAAGAACACAGCTTGGGGGGGGGGGCAAAAGCCCTACTAAGCAGGTATATACAAAAGTATGAAGGCTATTGCTTAACGCATTGTAAGCCGCCCTGAGTCTCCGGAAAAGGACGGCATATAAATCGAACCAATAATAATAATAATAATAATAATAATAATAATAAGAAGAAGAAGAAGAAGAAGAAGAAGAAGAAGAAGAAGAAGAAGAAGAAGAAGAAGAAGAAGAAGAAGAAGAAGGTAACATCATCAGTGCTATCCAGTGTCCATGATGAATGAAATCTGTTGAGCACTTTGGGGCTGAAAAGAGATTAATAGTTTCTAGGTGGGTAGGGAGGGGACGGAAAGCAAAGAAGCCTCTTATCTCGCAGCTCCAGCTGATCGGTCAGTTCCACCCACGATGTGTTAAGAGCCACAATGTGTTTTTTCGCCTGCCTTTGTCTTCGTCTATCACCCCAAACCAACTGCGAAGCCTTATTCAACAAACCACAATTAAGTCAACTCCAGCTTTGTTGCGACGCCTGGAAAGTGACAGTGTGTTTTAGGCATCTCATAAATATTAGCTGTTCGCAAAACAGGAGAACTGAGCATGGACTTTTCAGCAAATTCTTCCAGCGTTTCCAGAAATCCCCTTCAGAAGATCAACCGAGAAGGCAAGTTCTGAAGGTACCAAGGTAGAACCTGGCCCAAGTTTCTGTCTGGCATCTTCTCCTTGCCTCAAGCGAACGTCATGGACATCTTCTTAATCTTTTCCAAGCTCTCTCCTCCTGCCAACGCTTATGATTGCCTTCCTTCTAAGCTCCTCTTGGTCTTTGCAACATGCCATCACCTGTCTCAGGAAAAGTCAAAAATCCCATTTGTCAACTGGATTGACCTACATTTTTATAATCTTTAAGGCTCTGTGTGTTTCTCTCCTGCCAAACACCCTAGAAAGTTTAACATTTCACCTGGTGCCAACATGTCTTTTACTCTTTGTCAATGAGCTTAAGGAGGGTGGGAAGAGAGAGAGAGAGAAAGAGAGAAAGAGAGAAATTTTTTAGCCGGAATTACCGTATTTTTCAGAGTATAAGACGCACCTTTTTCCTCCCTAAAAGGGGGTGTAAATTTAGGTGCGTCTTATACACCGAATGTAGCCTCGCCCACCCACTGGCCCACACCCTTTGGCCTCTGCCTTCCAGCAATTTACCTTCTTGCAGCAAGCAGCAAGAAGAAACAGCTGCTTTCAGCTTCAGCACAGCCTAATTAGCACAAGTTGATTGGATCGGCCTCCCGACTCTCAGCTGATTTGCTCTCAGCTGTTTTGCGCGGGCCTCTGCTGCTTGCTACAAGAAGGTAAATGGCTGGGAGCAGATTTTTTTTTCCTTGTGCTAATCAAGCTATGATCAAGCTAGATTACTTTCATTTTCGTTTTCGCTAGAAAACGAAAATGAAAGTAAAGCAGGCTATTTGCTGCAATGAGGCAAAATTGCTGGGAGGCAGAGGCAGATTTCTTTTTCTTTTTCTTCTTTTCCTCATCAAAAAAGGTAGGTGCGTTTTATACTCCAGTGTGTCTTATACTCCGAAAAATATAGTACATTCGCCCAAAATTGAAAGCAAGAAAACACTCCACCAAATGCAATGATCATAAAAAAAAGGTGCTAGAATGCGCAGAAAAAAGATGTTGAGACTCTAGAAAGGGTGCAGAGAAGAGCAACAAAGATGATTAGGGGACTGGAGGCTAAAACATATGAAGAACGGTTGCAGGAACTGAGTATGTCTAGTTTGATGAAAAGAAGGACTAGGGGAGACATGATAGCAGTCTTCCAATATCTCAGGGGCTGCCATAAAAGAAGAGGGAGTCAAGCTATTCTCCAAAGCACCTGAGCGCAGGACAAGAAGCAATGGGTGGAAACTAATCAAGGAGAGAACCAACTTAGAACTAAGGAGAAATTTCCTGACAGTGAGAACAATTAATCAGTGGAACAATTTGCCTGCAGAAGTTGTGGATGCTCCAACACTGGAAGTTTTTAAGAAGAGGTTGGATAACCATTTGTCTGAAGTGGTGTAGGGTTTCCTGTCTGGGAAGGGGGTTGGACTAGAAGACCTCCAAGGTCCCTTCCAACTCTGTTATTCTATTCTATTCTATTCTATTCTATTCTATTCTATTCTATTCTATTCTATTCTATTCTATTCTATATGTATAAAACGATAGGCCTATAGATAAGTTGAAATTAAGAAAAAATTCCAATAACGGAAAGCTGTAACAGTGCAACTGTGATTTTTAAAGGTTAAAAATGTTGAATAAAAATTTAAATTAAAAAAAAAAGAGAGAATTTTTTTAAAAAATATATCTGTTCATTAGTCAAAAATCTGGCTCTTTCCTCCGCCTCTACAAGAGAGAGCAAACTTTTTTTCCCTCCCTCTCTCAAAACACATATCTGAAAACCGCTGAACCTTAGCTCATTTTCCAGAAAAAAAGCAAAATAATGCCAGATCTGTATTCAGGCACACTTCCAAAAATCTACAGTTGAGCAACTACTATTAGTGCGAGACCGACTTGTCATAAAATAGGAAGTCGGGAGTTGAGCAGGTTGAGGGGAAGAGGAGGAGATGGCTATGAAGTCTCCATTCGGTCTGGGGAAAAAAAAAGAGATCTTCATCGGATGCTCCTTGGTCTAAAAAAGATTCCTGCTGTGATTTTTGAATGTTACATCATCTAGGGGTGATTTCTCTCTCCTATATTTTGACTAGCAGTCACAACCAAACCTGAACTCGCCACATCTTCTTTCAAACCTTCTAAACTGGTGGTCTTTTCCACCTCTGGTGGTGGTAGTGGATTTCACAACTTAACTCTAGGCTGGGTACCTATAAGACAAACCCAACTTATTAACAGAGTTGGAAGGGATCTTGTAGGTCATCTAGTCCAACCCCACCCCCAAGCAGGAGACCCTACACCATTTCTGACAGATGGCAGTCCGGTCTCTTCTTGAAAGCCTCCAGTGATGAAGCTCCCACAACTTCTGAAGGCAACTTCTGTTCCACTGGTTGATTGTTCTCACTGTCACGAAATTTCTCCTTATTTCGGGGTTGAATCTCTCCTATTGTGGTTTGTGAATCCTTGGTTGTTGATATAGTGGGTTGGTTGAACCCAACTGACATCAATAGAAGAGAATAACCCAAGTAGACTTTTCCAAAACCATGGTTAAGTAACCATGGCTAAATGTTCCTGTTATTCTCATTTTCTATGGTTGCTACTCACTGCCTTGAGCTTAGGAGAGACTTCCTCAGTTACCATCGGTGTAGCTACTCTTCCTGATTTTATTGTGTGCACTCCTCACCCCCCACACTTTGCTCTACCCAGTTACAGTCGGGAGGTTGAACAACTAACCTCGTGGTGCGACCGGAACAATCTGGAACTGAACACTCTCAAAGCCGTAGAAATGGTGGTAGACTTTAGGAGAAACCCTCCCATACTACCACCTCTTACAATAATAGACAACACAGTATCAACATTAGGTTCAAATTCCTAGGTTCTACCATATCGCAAGATCTAAAATGGACACCTAACATCAAAAATGTCATCAAAAAAGCACAACAAAGAATGTTCTTTCTGCGCCAACTCAGAAAGCTCAAACTGCCCAAGGAGCTACTGATCCAGTTCTACAGAGGAATTATTGAGTTTGTCATCTGCACCTCTATAACTGTCTGGTTTGGTTCTGCAACCCAACAAGACAGACACAGACTTCAGAGGATCATTAGAACTGCAGAAAAAAACAATGGCTACCAACCTGCCTTCCATGGAGGATCTGTATACTGCAGGAGTCAAAAAGAGGGCAGGGAAAATATTTACAGACCCTTCACATCCTGGACATAAACTGTTTCGACTCCTACCCTCAAAATGACGCTATAGAGCACTGCACACCGGAACAACTAGACACAAGGACAATTTTTTCCCCAAAGCCATCACTCTGCTAAACAAATAATTCCCTCAACACTGTCAAACTAGTTACTAAGTCTGCATTACTATTAATCTTCTCATCATTCTTATCACCCATCTCCTCCCACTTATGACTGTATGACTGTAACTTTGTTGCTGGTATCCTTAAGATTTATATTGACTGTTTCCCTATGACTATCATTAAGTGTTGTACCTTATGATTCTTGACAAATGTATATTTTCTTTTATGTACACTGAGAGCAGATGCACCAAGACAAATTCCTTGTGTGTCCAATCATGAGTTACCAATCTCTAGGTAGGCATCAAAGCTAGTCTTTCTTTAAAAAATGGTCTTATTAAGATCATAATTTGTTGCTCCAATCCAGACCTAACGTAGCATAAAGCAAGTTAATATCAGGGCAGTTAAAAAGACTCATTATAAGTGAGCCGAATTTGTAAGTCCTTTAATATCTCAGAGTGTGCCAATTTCCTAAGGCATGGTCTAGAGCTCTGTGTGCAACTCCCCCAATTAGTATAATATTTTCATTAGCAGGATTTATAATCGAATAAATTGGACTTTTGTCATCTCTTCGTTGCACAGAGAGAACCTTACAAAGGAACCAGCAACTCAATTTTATTTCCTTCCAAATAGGTCTCAGGTGTCTTGAAAGTTACAGTATATATACAGTATGTCAGACTTCGATGCTATCTCAAAATAAATGAATTTCCAAACTGCCAATCTTTAAGGAAATCTTTACTTTAATTGAGCATAGCCACCGGATCGTGACTCGATGTGGACAAGACTGACCTTTTGCCCCCCAATCCCTCCCTTTCCGATCCCCAAATCTCTGCTTCTCATTGGCTATCTTCCAAGTCATTCTTCAGACTTCTTGTCTCGTCATTTCCCAGGAATGTCCCCCCCTCCTCATTTCCACGACAACCCGACTTCAAAGGGATTTAGCAGGCAAAAGTTCAGAGCTTATCTCTCTCTCCTCTGCTCTCTATGCCAGCATCGAAGCGCTGACACAGTATATAAAAAAATCAGTGGGACCCATTTCAAAGACCTCATCTGGACCAACGATTGGTCAAGCATCCCATCATCCAGAGCAGCTAAAAATAGCCTTGGCCTTCATAGACCTTATCTATACAATGATAATCCTCAACTGTGTTGGCCAAAAAAGCCAACACAGTTCTAAGCTGCATAAACAGAGGGATAGAATCAAGATCACGTGACGTGTTAATACCACTTTATAATGCCTGGGTAAGGCCACACTTGGAATACGGCATCCAGTTTTGGTCGCCACGATGTAAAAAAGATGTGGAGACTCTAGAAAGAGTGCAGAGAAGAGCAACAAAGATGATTTAGAAGCTAAAACATATGAAAAACGGTTGCAGGAACTGGGTATGTCTAGTTTGATGAAAAGAGGGACTAGGGGTGACATGATAGCAGTCTTCCAATATCTCAGGGGCTGCCACAAAGAAGGGGGAGTCAAGCTATTCTCCAAAGCACCTAAGGGCAGGACAAGAAGCAATGGGTGGAAACGAATCAAGGAGAGAAGCAACCTAGAACTAAGGAGAAATTTCCTGACAGTGGGAACAATTAATCAGTGGAACAACTTGCCACCAGAAGTTGTGAATGCTCCAACACTGGAAGTTTTTAAGAAGGGATTGGACAACCATTTGTCTGAAGTGGTGTAGGGTTTCCTGCCTAAGCAGGGGGTTGGACTAGTAGACCTCCAAAGTCCCTTCCAACTCTGTTATTCTATTCTAACCTATGGCCAAAATTGGGACTACAATATGTGTCATAAATCATTGAGGTTTAAATCATAATCCTCAGCTTGACCTCTTGGGCAAAACAAAGGGAAATAAGAGGAAGAGAAGAAAACTTTCAATGGTCCATGAAGTCAACTACAAATACCAGGTTAGACAAATCACTTCTACATGCCTGTGTTATCGGGAGAAGGAAGCACTACGGAATCCTACCTAACTTACCTACCTACCTGCCAGGTGAAATGGACGTGCAGAATTTCCTTCGCTAGCCAACTCTGTTAATTAAAGTCTTCTTAAATACCCATCTGGAAGCCGTTCTCCAGTTAATTTTAAATTGCCCATGGTATCGATCCTTCTCACTCTTGTTTAATTCTCTCCTTTGTTTTCGATTCTTTTGTGTTAATTTCCAACCTGGTCCGGTTTCTTTTCAAAGCTTAGTTACCTTCCTCATCATCATCCCCGCTGTCAGCTTTTCTTTCTTTATTTAACGTTCCCGCAAGGTTCATTCTGTTAGTTGCAAGGAACCACCTGTCCAGATCCTGGAGAGTTCTCACAGGTCCAAGGTGTGAAATCCTGAACGATGTTTCTCCTCTTTCTACTGGATCAGGAATGGGGGGATTTTGGGGGGAACCACGAGCTTTGCTTAATAGATACACCCTGGGAGATTCTAGGGCCGTGATGGCGAATCTATGGCATGCGTGCCCAAGAGACATCTTTCCAGGCACGTGAGCTGTCGCCAAACTCACTTGCAGCTGTGCAAGCGTGCGCGCCCCAGCTAGTGTTTGGGCCTCTGGTGTGCATGCGTGCAATTCAGGGGACCCAGCTGGTCTTCGGAGCTCTCCTGCGCATGTGCATGCATGCACAGATAGTGTTCGTGCGTGTGGATTGCATGTGCGAAAACCATGAGCACGTGCAGATGGTGTGATTGCGCAAGCAGTGCACCGGGGGGTGGGGCACTGCATGTGCAAAAGCTATCCACATAGGGTGTGGTTGCGCGCGTGGCACATGGGGGATGAGTTGTGCATTAGCGTGGATGGCGCGCAAAGCGCATACCTGTTCGGCAGTGAGTAAAAGGTTCGCCACCACTGGTATAGGGTTTCCTATACTTGAGCAAAGGGTTGGACTAGAAGACCTCCAAGGTCCCACCCAACTCTGTGATTATGTTATGTTGTTTTCCTTCCTTCCTTCCTCCCTCCCTCCCTCGCTTCCTTCCTTCTTTCCTTCCTTCCTTCCTTCCTCCCTCCCTTCCTTCCTTCCTTCTTTCCTTCCTTCCTTCCTCCCTTCCTTCCTTCCTTCCTTTCTTCTTTCCTTCCTTCCTTCCTCCCTCCCTCGCTCCCTTCCTTCCTTCCTTCCTTCCTCCCTCCCTTCCTTCCTTCTTTCCTTCCTTCCTTCTTTCCTTCCTTCCTTCCTTTCCTTCTTCCCTCCCTCGCTTCCTTCCTTTCTTCTTTCCTTCCTTCCTTCCTCCCTCCCTCGCTCCCTTCCTTCCTTCCTTCCTTCCTCCCTCCCTTCCTTCCTTCTTTCCTTCCTTCCTTCTTTCCTTCCTT
This sequence comes from Pituophis catenifer annectens, assembly GCF_029215685.1. Lineage (NCBI taxonomy): Eukaryota > Metazoa > Chordata > Lepidosauria > Squamata > Colubridae > Pituophis > Pituophis catenifer. The sequence continues at coordinate 23,847,544 of NW_027256892.1, forward strand.
CCTTCCTCCCTCCCTCCCTCGCTTCCTTCCTTCCTTCTTTCCTTCCTTCCTTCCTTTCCTTCTTCCCTCCCTCGCTTCCTTCCTTCCTTCTTTCCTTCCTCCCTTCCTTCCTCCCTCCCTCGCTTCCTTCCTTCCTTCTTTCCTTCCTTCCTTCCTTTCCTTCTCCCCTCCCTCGCTTCCTTCCTTCCTTCCTTCTTTCCTTCCTCCCTTCCTTGCTTCCTTCCTTCCTTCTTTCCTTCCTTCCTTCCTCCCTCCCTCGCTCCCTTCCTTCCTTCCTTCCTTCCTTCTTTCCTTCCTTCCTTCCTCCCTCCCTCCCTTCCTTCCTTTCTTCTTTCCTTCCTTCCTTCCTCCCTCCCTCGCTCCCTTCCTTCCTTCCTTCCTTCCTTCTTTCCTTCCTTCCTTCCTCCCTTCCTTCCTTCCTTCCTTTCTTCTTTCCTTCCTTCCTTCCTTCCTCCCTCCCTCCCTCCCTCCCTTGCTTCCTTCTCCATCAGAGGAGGCTGTTAAGAAGAGATTGGACAACCATTTATCCGAAATGGCATAGAGCAGTGATGGAGAACCGTTTTGACACCAAGTGCCGAAAAGGGAGCACACTTGTCTGGGCTGCAACCTAGAAGAGGAGCTCCCCAGGGCGCATACGCACCAGTGGTGAGTTGCCCCCGGTTTGCACCGGTTCTATAGAACCGGGAGTAAAACCGGCGGGAGGCTCCGCCCACTGACCCTGACGTCATCAGAAGCGATCTGCACATGCGCGATCCCATTGCGAACCGGTCGTAAAGGTAGGTAAAACCCACCCCTGATAACGCACGCCCGAAAATGAACTTCCGGTGTCTGGCGCGAGCATGCACGCCGGCCAGGTAACTCTTCCGAGTTTCTGGCGGGCACGTGCGCGCGACGATCAGCTGGCTGCCATACGTGCTCATGCAGGAAAATGGAAGACCAGCTTTTCCAGTTTTCTGGTACTGCTGCAAGCAAAAAAGCCAGTTGATCATCGTGCGCGCATGTGTACCTGAAACCCAGAAGACATCATGTGTGCCAGGCAACATGGCTCCGGGTGCCACTTCGGGCAGACGTGCCATAGGTTTGCCTATACCATTTCAGACAAATGGTCGTCCAATCTCTTCTTACAGAAGACAAAAAAAAAAAACAACCACCCCTCAAGCAATTCATAGTGAATTTCACCCAGCGTCCTTTTGATCCTGGTAGAAGAGAACTGATTGTCTCTGGAAACCCCCAGGCCGAATCCTCTCACCTCTCATCCTCTGACCCCAAGAAGGAAGGGCTGTGTGGTTGTTTTAAACACAGCTTTGGGGAGAGAAAGAAATAAGTTCTGAATAACATTTCTCATTTCAATTCTCTCTCTCTCTCTCTCTCTGTGTGTGTGTGTCTCCCTCTCCCTCTCTCGCTCTCTGTGTCTCCCTCTCCCTCTCTCGCTCTCTGTGTCTCCCTCTCTCTCTCTCGCTCTCTGTCGTCCCCTCTCCCTCTCTCACTCTCTGTGTCTCCCTCTCTGTCTCCCCCTCTCCCTCTCTTGCTCTCTGTGTCTCCCTCTCACTCTCTCACTCTCTGTCTCCCTCTCCCTCTCTCGCTTTCTATGTCTCCCTGTCTCCCCTCTCCCTCTCTCACTCTCTGTGTCTCCCTCTCCCTCTCTTGCTCTCTGTCTCCCTCTCACTCTCTCACTCTCTGTGTCTCCCTCTCCCTCTCTCGCTTTCTATGTCTCCCTGTCTCCCCTCTCCCTCTCTCACTCTGTGTCTCCCTCTCCCTCTCTCACTCTCTGTGTCTCCCTCTCCCTCTCTCGCTCTCTGTCGTCCCCTCTCCCTCTCTCACTCTCTGTGTCTCCCTCTCTGTCTCCCCCTCTCCCTCTCTTGCTCTCTGTGTCTCCCTCACTCTCTCACTCTCTGTCTCCCTCTCCCTCTCTCGCTTTCTATGTCTCCCTGTCTCCCCTCTCCCTCTCTCACTCTCTGTGTCTCCCTCTCCCTCTCTTGCTCTCTGTGTCTCCCTCTCCCTCTCTCGCTTTCTATGTCTCCCTGTCTCCCCTCTCCCTCTCTCACTCTCTGTGTCTCCCTCTCCCTCTCTCGCTCTCTGTCTCCCTCTCTCTCTCGCTCTCTGTCGTCCCCTCTCCCTCTCTCACTCTCTGTGTCTCCCTCTCTGTCTCCCCCTCTCCCTCTCTTGCTCTCTGTGTCTCCCTCTCCCTCTCTCGCTTTCTATGTCTCCCTGTCTCCCCTCTCCCTCTCTCACTCTCTGTGTCTCCCTCTCCCTCTCTCGCTCTCTGTGTCTCCCTCTCTCTCTCTCTCTCTCTGTCGTCCCCTCTCCCTCTCTCACTCTCTGTGTCTCCCTGTCTCTCTCTGCCTCCCTCTCTCCCTCTCCCTCTCTGTCCTCTCCTCTCCTGCCTAAACAAATAAATAAAGCTGATTGCATGGTTGGATCACAGAGAAAACGAGAAATATATCCAATTAGATCTATGCAAAACTACTTAACTTCATCTCATTTATTCTATTCAAATAGCTCTCTGCATTTAGCCAAGTTTATTCTGTGCATAACAAGAAAATTCACTCCCCATCCCACCCCTCCTCATTTTCCTTGGGCCCCTCAGCATTATCCCGCCAACTTGTGTGAGTTTCCGCAAATTAAGGTGCCTTTGGAGCAAAATCTGGTTTCTGGGGGAAGGGCAAATCTATTCCACAATTAAGGTACCTTTGGAGCAAATCTATTTTTGGGGGAAAGGCAAATCTACTCCACCGATTAAAGTAGCCCTCAGTTGATCTATTTGGGCTCTATTCAGCCCCAGTGACCCTAGGCCCAATTCAGTGGTGGGTTTCAAAAATTTTTACTATGGGTTCTGTAGGCGTGGCTTGGTAGGCGTGATGTGGCTTGGTGGGCGTGGCTTGGTGGGCGTGGCAGGGGAAGGATACTGTAAAATCTCATTCCCACCCCATTCCAGGGGAAAGATACTATAAAATCTCCATTCCCTCTCCAATCCAGGGGAAGGATACTGCAAAATCCCCATTTCCTCCCGATCAACTGGGACTTGGGAGGTAGAGAATAGATGGGGGGCTGGGCCAGTCAGAATTTTTACTACCGGTTCTCCAAACTACTCAAAATTTCCGCTACCGTTTCTCCAGAACTGGTCAGAACCTGCTGCAACCCACCTCTGGCCCAATGCCAAACCCAAAGAAAACCCAACTTGAAATGCATCCTCCCTATTCATGCATTCTAACAACAAAACATCCGCGATGGAACAAGTGAGAAATAATAATTTTTTTTAATGTCCTTTTTTTTTCTTCTCCTCCTTCTTCTCCAGATTAATGGAAGTGGAACAGTAGGTAGACCGGAAAGAAAATCGAACGCTTGAGCTGTCAAACTGGCAGGAACCTAAGTGGACCCGGCTAACTGTTGCTCATCTGACAAACCTGGGTTATATAGCAGATGGGGATAACCTCTTTATAGGAGAAACGGCAGTCAGATCAGCCAGGGGGGGTGCAGGACTCGAGATGATTGATGGAAGTCAAGCGTGACTGCACTAAGATTCAATCAGGAAATCCTGACCGGTGATGGTTTCTCCTAAAGCAGAAATCCGTGGCATCCTCTCCTTCTCTTCCTCTCAAACTGACTCTGCACGCACGCAAAAGCCATCATTCTCGCCCTGGCATCTCCGCAGAAAAGCTACATATCCCAGATGCTGCACACCGGGGCTTCACCCAGCACGGCTGTCTTCAGCCACCCGGTCCCAAACTGTCACACTGCAGCTGTTAATAAAAAAAAAAAAAAGGAGGAGGACACACTTCTGCGTGTCATCTCGGCCCCCGGGGATGGAAAAGAAGGTTGGTCCCTTTTGGCCTCCGAGCCAGCCTGAGACACCACCAGAAACCCAGGCAAAATGCAAGCAAAAGCCAAGTCAGAGATATTCCCGCCGGTCTCTGCGATTAAGACACTGGAGGGTTATGACCTTGAAGAACGAACAACCCAGAGGCCCATTGGGGGAAAATGCTCCGTCTGAAGGCATTGGAGGAGGCCCTTGCCAACGTTTTTGGTTGCCAGCGTGGCAGGACAAGAGACTTTGCCCGCTGGGCGTGTCATCAGTTACACAGGACAAGCAGGTTCTGTTGCACAGATCCCGAGGGCGAGTTAATCCTGGAATCCTAATTATGTCCCCCCCCCAACCTCTGTTTCAAACTCAGTACATTTTGCAATAGGTGAGCCGCTAACTTATCTCCTGCTTTCCACCCATGGAAACGTCTGCAATAAGGAAACGATTTGAGTCCTAGCCGACCTTGGAGTAATGTTGGAGGGATGATTTAAAGGGATATTGAGAGCTTTCTCCTGTTGTGATGGGTTTAGACGGCAATGGAGACTTAGTTGCAAAGGAATCAGTGCTGGGTTTTAAAAATTTTTACTACAGGTTCTGTGGGCATGGCTTGGTGGGCATGGCAGGGGAAGGATACTGTAAAATCACCATTCCCTCCCCAATCCAGGGAAAAGTTACTGCAAAATCCCCATTTCCTCCTGATCAGCTGGGACCCGGGAGGCAGAGAATAGATGAGGGCAGGGCCAGTCAGAATTTTTACTACCAGTTCTCGGAACTACTCAAAATTTCCGCTACCAGTTCTCCAGAACCGGTGAGAAACCCATCTCTGAAAGGAATGACGTATAGTGATTTGCATTAGGCCCTGGAAGCATCTGGTTAGACCTTCTGGAAACGAGGATGCTGGAACCTTTACCATTTTCTGGAGAGTTTGCCTTCCGTTCCTCTCTCTATTGCTCTCGTGAGCCAAACCTCTCTTATTTCCATACCGCACAACAGTGTCTCTCAATCTTGGTAACTTTTAAGACAAGTGGACTTCAACTCCCAGAATTCCCCCCCCCCCCACACACACACACAGCACTGCCTTACAAGGGAAAAAGAGACAGACCAATGGAAGAATTGTGCCGGGTTGATCTTTTGGGGAAGCGATGAGTTCCCGCAATGAGAAACTCACATCATCGTAAAATGTCCTAAGCGAGGTTTCAAAGCTGTGAAAAGCAACCTTGGTCTGTGTAAACCTGTGCTGTCCCATAATAAGTCTCACTCGCAGCAACGCATCTGGACTTTGATCCAATTTATAAGCAGATCTAATAATTCCAAGGAAACGGTGGATGGATGGTGAGATGGATGGATGGATGGATGGATGGATGGATGGATGGATGGACGGACAGACAGACTAGATAGATAGATAGATAGATAGATAGATAGATAGATAGATAGATAGATAGAGGGATAGAGGAATAGATAGGGATAGATAGAAGGATAGGTAGGTAGGTAGGTAGAAGGATAGAGAGATAGATAGAGGAGTGGGTAGGTAGGTAGGTAGGTAGGTGAGTGGGTGGGTGGGTGAATGGATGAATGGATGGATAAAGGGATAGATACAGGGATAGGTAGGTAGGTAGGTAAATAGATAGAAGGATAGAGGGATAGGGGGTGGGTAGGTAGGTAGGTGAGTGGGTGGGTGGATGGATGGATGGATAGAGGGATAATGGGATAGATAGAGGGATAGATAGAGGGATAGGTAGGTAGGTAAGTGGGTGGGTGGGTGGATGGATGGATGAATGGATAGACAGAGAGATTAGATAGATAGATAGATAGATAGATAGATAGATAGATAGATAGATAGATAGATAGATAGATAGATAGATAGAGGGATAGATAGAGGGGTGGGTAGGTAGGTAGGTAGGTTGTAGGTAGGTAGGTTGGGTGTGTGGATGGATGGATGGATGGAAGACGGATAGATAGAGGGATAGGTAGAGGGATAGGTAGGTAAGTAGGTAGAGAGATAGATAGAAGGATGGAGGCAGGGAGGGAGGGAGAGAGAGAATGAGAGAGAATGAGAGAGAAAGAGGACCCTTTAGCATTTCAACAACCATCTCTGGCTTTCCTTGATACCTGCTGCCCATTTTGTACCACATCCCAGTTGTAACTGGGCCCAGCAACTCGATCACACCGCTTTAATTATACTCTTCATAAAGATGAAGGAATACTTCCGAAGGAAGAAATAAGTGAAAACAGTGTCATCGTTCCAACTGGCTATCCTTTTCCTTTTGAGTGCAGATCCTGTAAAAAGTCAAACCGGGACACCCACACACACCCCATTGTTTTCCCTTCTTAAAAACACCCCGGATCGCAGTAGGTCCAGCCCCAGCCCCACACCTGGTGGGTGTGACGCAGCAACCTTTGCAAAAGGTAGAAGGGGTGGGGAAACTGCAGCTGCGCCCTTGCAATGACAGCCCTACTGCATTTACACCTGCAGCCCAGAAAGTCCGGTAAGGCAAAAAGCTGCTTTTCCTCCAGTTAAGATGAGGTGACAATTTCTCAAAGGGGCCTGCTGGCAAACACAAACTCGGGAGACACAAAACAGCACCCAGGAACCTGGCTGGCGCATGAATGAATGAATGAAGCACTCGGGAGTTGCTGAAGGGAGGTTAGAGGAAACTGAACCTAACTTAGCCAAGTGCCCTTTCCTCCTGCCCAAAGCTGCTCATGCCCATCCCTGGCTGCCATCCTCTTCTCCCGTCACTGGGCACTTCACTCCACCCCGTACCCATCGCTCGCTTCCGCCTGAGAGCTCCCACCCCCCCAATATATCACTTTCCCTACATATTTACTTTATCCCCTTTCTCTTCCACTCTACCACTCTCTGCAGTCTCCTTCCTTCCTTCCTTCCCTCCTTATCCTTCCTTCCTTTTTTATCCTTCCTTCCTTTCCCTTCCTTCCTTATCCTTCCCTTCCTTATCCTTCCTTCCTTCATCCTTCCCTCCTTTCCTTCCTCCCTCCCTCCCTTCTTTCCTTCCTTCCTTTCCTTCCTTCCTTCCTTCCTTCCTTCCTTCCTTCCTTCCTTCCTTCCTTCCTTCTTTCCTTATCCTTCCTTCTTTATCCTTCCTTCCTTTCCCTTCCTTCCTTATCCTTCTTTCCTTCCTTCATCCTTCCCTCCTTTCCTTCCTTCCTCCCTCCCTCCCTTCTTTCCTTTCTTTTCTTCCTTCCTTCTCCTTCTTTCGTTCCTTCTTTCCTTCTCCTTCCTTCTTTATCCTTCCTTTCTTTCCCTTCCTTCCTTTCCCTTCCTTCCTTTTCCTTCCCTTCCTTATCCTTCCTTCCTTCCTTCATCCTTCCCTCCTTTCCTTCCTTCCTCCCTCCCTCCCTTCTTTCCTTCCTTTCCTTCTTTTCTTTCTTTCCTTCTCCTTCCTTCTTTCCTTCTCCTTCCTTCCTTCCTTCCTCCCTTCCTTCCTTCTTTCCTTCCTTCCTTCCTTCCTTTTTCCCTCCCACCTCAACCACTTGTTCCTTCCCTTTTTACACCACTCCACTTGGCCAAAACAGAACAAGAGACATCCCCAAAGCCTCTCTCTCTCTCTCTCTCTCTCTCTCTCTCTCTCTCTCTCTCTCTTTCTCTCCCTCCTGCCCCCCCCCTACACAATTGTATATCAAATTGGTTCCTTAAAAAAAAAAAAAAAAAAAACCGAGACAGAAGCCAAAGAAACAGTTCAAAGACTTAGTCATGTCACCCTCTTCAAGGAGAGCCAGCAAAGCTCCCTTCTACAGAGCCCCCCCCCCACCTCTCCTTCCCCACTTTGCAAGAGGGGAACCTCATAAAACCCACCCCAGGATTCCCTTCTGGGCTTTCCATCCAGGAAGGGGGGCAATTCAATTTGGGCTCCCCTCTTCTTTTAGAGAGGCATCCCTTCCTCCCCCAAATATCCTCTCTCTTTCCTTTCTCTTCCCACTCTCCCCCCCCCCCCGCCACCCCCAAATCTCCTGTCTTAATCCTGTAAGGTTGGGGAGAAGGGGCCATCTGGAAAGCGATGGGGGGGGGACACACGAGAAGGGAACTTGAAGGGAAGGAGGGCAGATCACTGGGCACGATGATCTCCCCAACAGACCAGCCAAGGGAACCCATGACGTTCTGGGCACCCCTGAGCTCCCGACTCCGCGACGGTTCGGGGGAAATTGGGCGCTCGGAAGCCCATCTCTGGGGAGGGGGAGACCCTTAGCCGGACCCTTCCCTTCACCCCAAAAGAACGCAGGAGGATCAGTCAAGCCTTGGCTCCCCTTCCCATCTTCTTTTTCTCCTCCGGGGATGGGAGGGTTGAGGAAGGGGCTCCCCCAAAAGAGGCGTCCGGAATCAGGGGTGCGAGAAAGGAGCCCCCCCCTCCGAGACGCGACCCCCGAGAGGCGGAGGGTCTCGGCCGAGCGGCAAGGCTGGGCTGCGGTTGTCCTACCTGGGCGGCTCCGCGGGGTTGGGGCGCAGCTGGGCGGCCGGCTCGGAGGCGCCCCCGGTTCTCCTCCCGCCGGGGAGGGCAGCGCGGCCAGTGGGAGGGAGGGAGGGAGGGAAGGAAGGGGGCGACAGCTGCGGCGCCGCGGCTGGAGCGCTTGGCCGGCCGCGCTGGCTGGAAGGACCGGAGCGACGAGCGACGCGCTCGGCGAACCGGCAGCAGCGGCAACAGCAACAGCAGCAGCCAAGCCGCGTCCAGTGCCGGCGGCGAAGAGGGCCGAGCGAGCCGCAGGGCGCCCCCCGGTGGCCACTGGGGGGAATTGCACGGGCACGCAGCCGAATTACCGGCGGATGATGATGCGGGGCTGGGGAGAGGGGGGGTTAGTGATGGAGAGATGGAAGGTGGGGGGGGTGAAGAGAGGCTTGCAATTGCAATCATCCTTCGGTCGTTGTTGATCCATGGGAACCTCGAACTCCCCCCCCCACGAGAGGAATGACATCATCGCAGCCGGGGGTGGGGGGGGTGGGGTGGGGGGGAAGATCGCAAAGGATCGCTGCGACCGGGAAACCGGGACCTTTTGACTTCCCTCCTCGCCCGGGAAGCGTGACCTTCAGCCCGTGGTTCTTTCTTTGGGGTGGGGGCAGAAGGGGGGGGGTCTTCAGCGCTGGAGAGAGGTCCACGTGGGAGAATAGTAGGGGTCTGGAGGGAGGGGGCAGACGCTGAGGGGATGGAGAGGTCCCGTGGGGGGGAGGGGGCGACCCACGCACAGGAGACCGGGGTGGGTGGGGGGTGCAGTAGTGAAAAAAGAATCTTTGGGCATCTCTGTTGGGTGGAGGAGGGAGGGGGGAAAGACTCGGGAGGGGGGGCGCTTCTTTCTTCACTCCCCGCCCCCCCCCCGGGCAAGGGACACGTTTGGAGTCGCTTTGGGGTTCTGAACCCGGGCCCGGCAGGGATCAAAGCGAAAGGGGAGGAAGCGGCGACACTGCTGGGAAGAAGTCAGGGCAGCTGCTGCAAGAAAAAAGGAGCAACAGGTGGAGGGCGGGAGGGGAACGAAGGGAGGAAAGGAGGAAAGGAAAAGAGGGAGGGGAGGGGAAGGGAGGGAGGAAGGAAGGAAGGAAGGGAAGGAAGAGAAGGGGAGGGGAGGGAGGGAGGAAAGAAAGGAAGGGGAGGGAGGGAGGAAGGGGAGGGGGAGGAAGGAAAGGGAAGGAAGGAAGGAAGGAAGGAAGGAAAACTGAGGGAGGAAGGAAGAACAGGAAGGAAGGAGGGAAGGAAAAATAGCAAGGGAGGGAAGAAAGGAAGGAAAACAGTGAGGAAGGAAGAACAGAAAGGAAGGAAGGGGAAGGGAGGGAGGAAGGAAAGGAAGGAGGAGGGAGGGAGGAAGGAAGGAAGGGGAGGGGAAGGGAGGGAGGAAGTAAGAGAAGGGGAGGGAGGGAGGAAAGGAAGGAAGGAAGAAGGGAGGGAAGGGAGGGGAAGGGAGGGAGGAAGGAAAGGAAGGGGAAGGAAGGACTGAAGGAAGGAAGGAAGGAAGGAAGGAAAACAGTGAGGAAGGAAGGAAGAAGAGGAAGGAAGGAGGGAAGGAAAAATAGCAAGGGAGGGAAGGAAGGAAGGAAAACAGTGAGGAAGTAAGAACAGAAAGGAAGGGAGGGGAGGGGAAGGGAGGGAGGAAAGGAAGGAAGGAAGGAAGGAAGGACGGACAGACAATGCTAAACTCGTGTTGAATTTCCATGGCAGTGACCAGCTGGAGAGCGCAGGGATGCTGCAGCCAAGGCCACCGAAGCAGCTGGACTCGGTCGAGTTGGGAAGGAGGCTGGCCCATCTCCAAGGGGGAAGGAGGGTGGTGACCCAGCCTCCTGGGCTCCCTCTTCTGGGCAACTGACCTCCTCCTTAGGACCAGTTGACCGGCTGAGGTTGGGCCCAGAGCAGGGCAAGCGCCACTGTGTGGTCAGGAAGGAAACACTGTGCAGTATGTCAAGCAAATGACCAGCTTCTCTACAAGGAATATAAATCCTTCCATTCCCCGCTATCCTGTCAGAGCTGAAGAAGCTTTCTCGAATGAGAAGCGAAACATCTTCAAAGAAAAAAAGCAAGAAAGTCCAGTTGCCTTTTGAAAAAAAAAAAAAAAAAAGCACCTTTGGGAACATGAGCCAGCCGTGTGCGGCAGCAGCCAAAAAAGCTAATACAATCCTCGGTTGTATAAACTTCGAGTGATGGAGCTTCCACAACTTCAGGAGACAAGCTGTTTCGATGCTTCATCGCTTTCCTGACCGAGAATTTCCTTGAGGGGTATCTCTTTCTCTTCAAAGCTTCCGTCTCTGGCCCTTGTCCTACTTTCTGATGAGCAAATCCATTTTATTTATTTATTTATTTATATATTTGTTTGTTTGTTTGTTATTTAAATTTGTATACCGTCCTTCTCCCGAAGGACTCAGGGCGGTGAACAGACAAAATTAAAATACATACAATATAAAATTTAAAATAATTTAAAAACAGAATTAAATCGGATTTCGAATCAAAATCCATCTTGTCTTTCCTTCAGTCCTCGCTGGTCTTCTCTCCGCTCTTTTCAAATCCACAGCATCTCTCATTTTCCCTTCAGAACATTTGGAGAGTGTGTGTCGTTGCGGGGAGCAGGCGCTAATTCATACCTCAGGTTGTTGGAGGAATAAGTATTTCTCGTACCCCTAGTAGATGACACCAGAGAAACTATCTAACATGGAGGCCTCCAATCTTTTGGGCACCAGGGATCAGTTCCGTGAAGAGAGGTTTTTCCATGGACCGGAGGGAGCATGGTTTCATGTGCTGCCTGCATCCCGCAGATGGGCCTTCGCTTGTTTGTGTGGCCCAGTTTTTGGCATGACGTGGCCCGGTGCAGGTCTGTAGACCGGGGTTGGGGACCCCGATCTAACATACCATGTTTCCCCAAAAATAAGACCCTCTCTTATATTTCTTTGAACCCTGAAATAAGCACTTGGCCTTATTGCCATGCGCTCAAAAGCCCGATTGGGCTTATTATCAGGGGATGTCTTATTTTGGGGGAAACAGAGTGGATGGATGGATGGATGGATGGACAGATGGATGGGCAGACAGACAGACAGATAAATAGATGCCCTGTTTTCCCGAAAATAACACCCTGTCTTATAATTTTTTTGAAGCCTGAAATAAGTGCTTGGCCTTATTGCCATGCACTCAAAAGCCCGATAGGGCTTATTATCAGGGGATGTCTTATTTTGGGGGAAACAAGGTAGATGATAGATAGATAGATGATAGCAATAGCACTTAGATTTATATACCGCTTCACAGTGCTTTACAGCCCTCTCTAAGCAGTTTACGGAGTCAGCATATTTGCTCCCAACAATCTGGTCCTCATTTTACTGACCTCGGAAGGATGGCAGGCTGAGTCAACTTTGAGCTGGTCAGGATCGAACTGCTAAACTGCAGGCAGGTGACAGTTAGCAGAAGTAGCCTGCAGTACGGCAATCTAACCACTGTTGGGAACCCCGATTTAACATACCATGTTTCCCCCAAAATAAGACCCTCTCTTATATTTCTTTGAACCCTGAAATAAGCGCTTGGTCTTATTGCCATGCACTCAAAAATCTGATAGGGCTTATTATCAGGGGATGTCTTATTTGGGGGGAAACAGGGTAGATGGATGGATGGATGGATGGATGGATGGATGGATGGATGGACGGACAGACAGACAGACAAACAGATAAATAGATGCCCTGTTTTCCTGAAAATAAGACCTTGTCTTATATTTCTTTGAACCCTGAAATAAGTGCTCGGCCTTATTGCCATGCGCTCAAAAGCCCGATAGGGCTTATTATCAGGGGATGTCTTATTTGGGGGAAAACAGGGTAGATGGATGGATGGATGGATGGATGGACGGACGGACGGACGGACGTACAGACAGACAGACAGACAGACAGACAGACAGACAGACAAATAGATGCCCTGTTTTCCTGAAAATAACACCCTGTCTTATATTTATTTGAACCCTGAAATAAGCGCTTGGCCTTATTGCCATGCGCTCAAAAGCCCGATTGGGCTTATTATCAGGGGATGTCCTATTTTGGGGGAAACGGTACATCTGGTCAATGTTGAACATGTAAAAAATAAAACATGCTGGGGCTTTCTACTATGTAACAGATAATCTGTGAAGAAGCAAACAATAAGATTCTTCATCATCCAGGTCACAAAGGTGCTTTTTCAAGAGGCAACTAGATTTCCTTTGTTTTTCCTTGAAGAGGTTTCGCTTCCCATTGGAGAAGCTTCTTCAGTTCTGGCTGAAGGGTGGAGGATGGAAGGATTTATATTCCTTGCAGTCCTCTCGTCGTTAGCTCTAGCTGAAGAAGCTTCTTGGATGAGAAACGAAGGGTCTTCAAAAGGATAACCAAGAAAGTCCAGTTGCCTCTTGGAAAAAAAACACCTTTGGGACAAACAATATTAGGAATCACATACACATGATGGCACAAATAATTTGAAAGATCCATGTTGAGAAGAAACCAGAACTTTTCCCATTGATGGTATGTACAACAATTGCTGTAAGGTTGTTATATATATATATATGCACAATGATGGAGAGATGCTAAAACACTGACAATCAAAGGAAAAAATTGTGAAGTTTGCAGAAATGGCAAAGCTGACAGGTCTGGTCAGGGACAAAACAATAAATTTGTTTTTATAAAAAACTGGAGATCTTTTATGGACTTTTTCCTGAAAATGAAAAAGAATGAAATGATGATTTCAACTGAAAAAAGGTTGAATAAGAGGCTGAAAGAATTTTCCCTTTCTTTCTTTCTTTCTTTCTTTCTTTCTTTCTTTCTTTCTTTCTTTCTTTCTTTCTTTTCTTTTCTTTTCTTTTCTTTCTTTCTTTTTCTTTCTCTTTTTTTCTCTTTCTTTCTTTTTGCAATATTAAAGAAGAGTTTGTTTATAATTTGTTTATAATTAAAGTTTGTAATTAAAGAATTATACACAAACAATGGGTTTGTTTATAAGTTGAAAAGAAGATTGGGAGTTGGCTGATTGTCTTAGGTGTTTTTTTCCTTTTAATTATCTTTTCTTTCTTTTGCTCTACTGTTGTTGGTTTTTTTCTCTGCGCCTCTCTGATTCTTTTTCTTCTGATATTTGTTATGGTCCGAAAAATTGAAATCAGCCACATCTGATCAAACCAGGACCATTTTCATTTTTTTTTTTTTTTTACAATTAATAGATATTCAGTGATCGCGATTCAAATAGAATTTTATGATTGAGGCATTGTAGCCCATTTTATCTTTGGCAATTGCATTTGCTCCGTCTAATGTCTCCAGAACTTCCCACACAGCTCTTCTGACAGCAAAATTCAGCACTTTATTTTCTTTGAAGAATGAACTCACCTAAGTTCAAGGAAGATGCATTTGTGCCTAAGGGTGGGTAGAATTGAACAGGGGCGATGTGAAGATGGATCCATTTTGAGCTACTTTTATTTTCTCCAATTTTGACAGAGCAATGGTTGATCAAAGTTAGGCAACGATTGAAGATGATGATGTGGAGTTCTTGGTAGCCTCTGACCTTCGTTGTCAGATTGTCTAGGTAGTCCTTGTTTAGCGACTGTCTCATTTAAATGGCATATAAATCAAATTAAAAAAAAAATTAGCAACCACTCACAGTTACAACAGTGATAGAAAAGTAATTTTGCAATCAAGCCTTGCATTGAGGACCTCTGATGGTCTATGAAACAAAGGAAAGCTGCAGTAAGATCATTAAATTGAGTGGCTAAAATGGAAAGCTTGTCGATCAAAAGGTGGGCAGTTCAGCGGTTCGAATCCCTAGCACTGCGTAACGGGGTGAGCTCCCGTGACTTGTCCCAGCTTCTGCCAACCTAGCAGTTCGAAAGCACGTAAAAAATGCAAGTAGAAAAATAGGGACCGCCTTTGGTGGGAAGGAAACAGCGTTTCGTGCGCCTTTGGTGTTGAGTCATGCCGGCCACATGACCACGGAGACGTCTTCGGACGGCGCTGGCTTTGAAACGGAGATGACCACCGCCCCCTAGAGTCGGGAACAACTAGCACATATGTGCAAGGGAAACATTTACCTTTACCTTCACTTCGTAACTCCTTCACTTAGTGACATCGCCAGTCCCAATTTGGGTCCCTAATGAAGATTACTTGTAAACGTTTCACTACCCCATTAGGTAACATCATCAGTGTGAGAGAGGGACTATAGGAATTTCTCTTCGACGGGTGGATAATATTTATTTGGGTCAGTGATTTGCGAGGGGGCGAAAAAGATGGGTTAAAATCAGGTTACTTCCAATCCCCTTGCTTGCCAACAAAAGTTATAATCCCAGATATGGTTGTAAATTGTGTATACTGTGTGCAGGTTGGTTGGCTTTGAATATGGGATGGTGTTGGGAAAAAAAAAAAGTTATTTTCCCACTCAGGGTTTAAAATTGCACCCTTCATGCTGCCACCTCGAGATTATCCGACCTTTTTATTCCTTGGCATAAGCAGAGCCTGCATAAGAACAGCTCGGCTGCTGAAATGACTCAGGCTCTCGCTGCCAAGAATGTCGTCCCCTGCAATTGATGGCTCAGTCATGCTAAGGGAAAAATGCATTAATACAAAAATCTCCACCTAGCACTCAAAAAAAAAAAAAAAAACCCACTGCCTTGGCTTGGCTTGATTTCCTTTCCCCCCTCTAAAAACTGGTTCACCAGGCAGGGCTGTCAATATAATAATTTTAAATTGGGGTATTTTAATTTTTGGGGTTTTAAATCGGCCAAATCTATTTAATTATTTTAATTTTTAATTATTGTTGTGTCTTGTGTTTTTAAATTGGCTGTACACCGCCCTGAGTCCTTCGGGAGAAGGGCGGTATAGAAATAAAATTATTATTATTATTATTATTATTATTATTATTATTATTATTATTATTATTATTATTATTATTATTATTATTATTTTGCAGTGCCACTCAGAAACACCAGCACCTGCTCCGTTGGCAGAAACACCTGCAAATTGTTCTTGGGGTGGTGGTGGTGTCCCCCCCGAAAGGTGTAACGTCTTGGTTGAGGGAGAGGAAGGAGGCCCCGACTTGGCACTTTTGGCCTATTTCAAAAATTAGCAAGAAGGCGCAGGGCAGTGGTGAAATTCGGCCGGATCTATCCGGCTTGCGCGAACCGGTAGGGCCGGTGGCGGGAGGCTCCGCCCACCCGCCGGGACGTCATTACATCTCGTTTTTGACCCTCTGCACATGCGCAGAAGAGGCACGCATGCTCACATTTCTGAACCGGTATCGAAGGAAAGCGTATTTCACCGCTGGTGCAAGGGGAAGGTCACCGAAGCTTGGCCATTAAATGAAGTTATGAGATGGGAGCAGTGATGGAATTCAACTTTTTTTTACTACCAGTTCTGTGGGCGTGGCTTGGTGAGTGTGGCAGGGGAAGGATATTGCAAAATATCCATTCCCTTCCCACTCCTGGGGGAAGGATATTGCAAAATATCCATTCCCTCCCCACTCCTCCCTCCCCACTCCTGGGGGAAGGATACTGCAAAATCTCCATTCCCACCCCACTCCTGGGGGAAGGATATTGCAAAATATCCATTCCCTCCCCACTCCTGGGAGAAGGATATTGCAAAATCCCCATTCCCTCTCCACTCCTGGGGAAATGATATTGGAAAATATCCATTCCCTCCCCACTCCTGGGGGAAGAATACTGCAAAATCCCCATTCCCTCTCCACTCCTGGGGAAATGATATTGCAAAATCCCCATTCCCTCCCCACTCCTGGGAGAAGGATATTGCAAAATCCCCATTCCCACCCCACTCTGGGGCCAATCAGAGGTAGCATTTGCCGCTTCTCCCAACTACTCAAAATTTCCGCTACCGGTTCTCCAGAACCTTCAGAACCTGCTGAATAGCAGCCCTGGATGGGAGGGAGGGCAGGGAACCACACTCCGTGAAAATAGAAACACAGGAGTCCTTAATCTGTTTTTAAGTTTCGTCCCACTTTGTCCAAAAACATCAATGTAATTTTTTATCGTTAGAATAAAAAATAAAATCTTATTGTTTTCTAACAATAAAAAATTACATCAGGTTCTTTTATTTATTTATTTATTTATTTATTTATTTATTTATTTATTTATTTATTTATTTATTTATTTATTTATTTATCAAATTTCTATACCGCCCTACTCCCGGAGGACTCAGGGCAGTGAACAGCTGAGATAAAATACAGATAATACAAACATTAAAAGTCCCTTAAAATTATTAAATATTTTGGCCGAAACACAGATTAAAACACCCAATTTATAAAACAAATCAAACGATTTAAAAAATTTAAAAGGGAGAGTTAGGCCAGGCCAGCCTGCTGAAATAAAAAAGTTTTGAGAGCACGGCGTAACGTGCGCAGGTCCGGGATCTTCCGTATCTCTGGGGGGAGCTCGTTCCAGATCGTAGGTGTCCCCACAGAGAAGGCTCTCCCCCTGGGGGCCACCAGTCGACACTGTTTGGCTGACGGCACCCTGAGGAGCCCCTCTCTATGGGAGCGTACTGGTTGGTGAGAGGCTACTGGTGGCAGAAGGCGGTCTCGTAAATACCCCGGTCCGATGCCATGGAGCGCTCTAAAGGTGGTAACCAAAACCTTGAAGCGCACCCGGAAGACCACCGGGAGCCAGTGCAGCTCGCGCAGGAGGGGGGGTCACATGGGAGCGGCACGCCACTCCCATAACCACCCGCGCGGCCACGTTCTGGACCAGCTGGAGCCTCTTCTAGGACTCTTCTTCTTCTAGGACTACGATGTATATATTTATTATTTCCATTCATACGACTGAACCATGCCAGATTCTTATGCCAGGCCTCTGGATGTAATTGGGGGAAGCCGTCCCCACGATACGGTGGCTTTTGGATTTCCTGTCCGGTTCATCCAAACTGAACCAGGATCCAACCTCTTCAACATCAGCCCAGCCCAGCTTACCTTCCTTACCTGGTTGCATAAAAAACTTCAGCAATCAGGCTTTATTTCCGTAAGACTCAGGCGGAGGTGTCCCTTTTGCTTGTTAGTATTCTCACCTCACCAGTCCCTGGTATATCAAATCTGTTTGCTTTTTTTTTTCACACCGCTTGATAAGATATTTGGAATATTTCCACGGTCTATTGTTGTTTTTCTTCTCGCTTGGTCTCGAACAGCAAGAAAAATAAAAGCTTTTAAACCTTCAATTAACGAGCTATTTCGCGAGTTTCCTTCTGCTAGCGAAAGACGGCAGTTTCAAAAAAGAATTGGGGCAGGAGCGGGAAAGGCGAGGAGGTACCTGTACTGCAGACACTAGAACCATGATGGCGAACCTGTGGCACGCATGCCCAAAGTGGCATATGAAGCCATGTTGCCTGGCACACGCGACCTTACCTGTTTGTCTTCCGGGTTTCTGGAGTGCACGCTCACACAACGATCAGCTGTCCTTCGCGCGCACGGCAGTGCCAAAAAACGGAGTGCACATGTGCACCGGCCAGCTGATTGTTGGCTGCCCATGCGCACCAGAACCCGGAAGTTCAGCTTTTCCAGAGCGCGATCTCTTCACGCGCGCGGCACTACCAAAAACCAGCATGGCATGTGCACTAGACAACTGATCTTCAGGGGCACATGCGTGGTACAACTCGGAAGTTCAGCTTTTCCAGAGCGCACTCCCTTTGAGCGCGCAGCAGTGCTGAAAACCGGCCTGCGCATGTGCACCAGTCAGCTGATCATCAGGCACGCATGGTGCGCTAGAACCCGGAAGTTCGGCTTTGAATGTGAGTGCGCATGTGTGACATTTCCACGCGACCTTTTCGGCACACGGTGCCAAAAAGGTTCGCCATCCCTGCCAATATTCCGTGCAGAAAAGTTGTATTGTATGTCTGTTTGTGTGTTTAAAAAAATTTTAAAAAAACTTTACAAAAAAAATAATAAAGTAACAGAGTTGGAAGGGACCTGGGAGGTCATCTAGTCCAACCCCCTGCTCACCCCGGTGACCTGTACTAGGGATTCGAACCGCCGAACTGCCGACCTTTCTGATCGACAAGCTCAGCGTCTTAGCCACTGAGCCACCTAGCCAGGCTTATCCCAAAGGTGCTTTTTTTCAAAAGGCAGTTGGGACTTTCTTGGATTTTTTTTTTTTTCTTCTTCTTTGAAAACATTTTGCTTCTCTTTCAAGAAACGTCTTCAGTTTTGGGTGAGAAGCGAAATATTTTCAAAGGAAAAGAAAAATACCCAAGGAAGTCTTTTCTTCAGGCCCTAAAAACTTACTTTTTTCAGTTAGCCGGTCTGTCTTGATTTTAGGGTTGATTTTTTAAAATTTTGATACTGATTTTAAATTGACAAATTTTAAATTATGGGCCAAATTTATTAATTATTTTAAATCTGTTTTTAATTGTAATGTTATGTATAAATGTTTTTATTTTGGCTGTTCACCGCCCTGAGTCCGAAAGGAGAAAGGCGGTATAGAAGTTTGAATAATAAATATAAATAAATAAATAAATAAATAAATAAATAAATAAATAAATAAATAAATAAATTCCGGTTGTCTTTTGGAAAAAAGCACCTTTGGGATAGATCTAAGATAGCTTTGCTTGGTTCATGGTCGCCTCCGTTCCTTCAGCCTCTCGTGATCCCTGCATTTTGGCCATGCGTCCATTTAGGATGACAATCAGATGTTTCTGCTAGCCTCTTCTAGAAAGGCAAGGCCTGGAAAAAAACAAAAAACCAGAATTATTCGTCCGGTTAAACAACGCTGCAAGTGAGTTTTGGCATCCTGCTCCCCGCCTCCCGAATCCTAATATCCATAGCCATTTCTTGCTAGCGCATCCAAAATGAACAATTTTATAGGCAAGAACAGATCTGAGGAAACTATTGTGGTGCAGTGAAGTATATAATAGCCATTGTAAACCATCCCTTTCTCTCCTCTCCCCGCCCTCCCACATCTAATTATACACATTTCTCAGAGAGTGTTAGCTGACTCAAATGAAGTAGAAAGACGGAGTTGCATGAATGAAACGGTGTTTGGGGGGAAAGAAAATGGTTTGATGGTTGCCATCCAAGGGAAGTGTGTGTGTGTGTGTGTGAGAGAGAGAGAGAGAGAGAGAGAGTCAAGTTTCGTGGTCATCTCGAATAAAATGCATTTCAAACAGAATCTTTGCAGAAAAAAACTCCTTTTTATTGAGCACGACATCCTAACATGACTCCATACAAAGCCAACACTGACTTCCAGCCCCCAAACCCTCCCTTTCCGTTACCCACTCCCCTGCACTCATTGGCCATCTTCCAAGTCATTCTACCCCTAATCTACTCCAACTCAAAGGAATTTCCCCCCTCCCATCTCATCTCCTCGGAAACATTATCTCCAGGGAAAATAAGTAGGTGAAAAGTCAGACGCCTTCGCTTCTCCTTCTTATGTCAGCACTAAAATAAATGCAGGTTGAAGTGCTGACACAGAGACAGAGACAGAGAAACAGAGACAGAGACCAACTGACCCTTGGACTGTGGCCTGATTGGACCATGTGATGGGCTGCATGGACAGGGAAAGTAAAACTTTACTTTTAACTGAGGGGGGGGGACCCGACTGGGGGGGTGGGTGGAGTCAGGTTTCCCCAGACGTGGCAATATGACATGCCTAATAAATCTATAGTTTGAGGAGTATGCCTGCCTTGGAGTTTTGATTTCGTTGGGTGTGTTACATGACGTTGAGGACCTGTTATCCTGCACGAGTCAAAAAGAGGGCTGGGAAAATATCTATAGACCCCTCGCATCCTGGACGTAAATTGTTTCAACTCCTACCCTCAAAATGACGCTATAGAGCACTGCACACCAGAACAACTAGACACAAGGACAGTTTTTTCCCGAATGCCATCACTCTGCTAAACAAATAATTCCTTCAACACTGTCAAACTATTTACTATGTCTGCACTACTATTAATCTTCTCATCGTTCCCACCACATCTCCTCCCACTTATGACTGTATGACTGTAAATTTGTTGCTGGTATCCTTACGATTTATATTGACTGTTTCCTAATATGATTTGATTGCTTATCTGTTCCCTATGACTATCATTAAGTGTTGTACCTTACGATTCTTGACAAATGTATCTTTTCTTTTTATGTACACCGAGAGCGTATGCACCAAGACAAATTCCTTGTGTGCCCAATCACACTTGGCCAATAAAGAGAGAGGAAGAGAGAGAGAGAGAGAATGAGAGAGAGAGAATGAGAGATTGAAAGAGAGAGAATGAGAGAGGGTGAGAGAGAGAGAAAATGAGAGAGAGATTGAGAGAGAGGGGGGAGGGAGAGAGAGAGGAAGAGAATGAGAATGAGAGAGGAGAGAGAATGAGGAGAGAATGAGAGACATTGAGAGAGAGGAAGAGAGAGAGGAAGAGAGACAGAGAGAGAAAGAACAAAAGAGAGGAGAGAATGAGAGAGGGAGAAAGAGAGGAAGAGAGAGAGAGAAAAAAACTTCCTTATACATACCCCAAGGCAACCACATCCCTTCAGTAACCTGCTTTCCACCCCCAGGAGCAAAACAAATTAAAATTAAATTTATATTGTTTGGACTGTTAAATTGGCCAGGCCCACCCAGTCACATGTCCACCTAGCCACGCCCATCCTGCTGGTCCAGCCCCCCAATAGTCTGAGGGACCGTGAATTGGCCCCCCGTATAAAAAGTTTGATGACCCTTGTTTTAGGAAGACACTATAGGAGAAATGGCAAGAGCCTGTAGTACAGTAGACTAAAGCACTGTTATTAACATCTGCTACTTGCAATTACTGCAAGTTCAAATCTCTCCAGTTTTTTTTTTTTTTTTTTTAATTTGATTTATATGCCGCCCTTCTCCGAAGACTCAGGGCGGCTTACAATGTGCTCAGCAATAGCCTTCATCCTTTTGTATATTTATACAAAGTCAGCTTATTGCCCCCACAAACTGGGTCCTCATTTCACCTACCTTAGAAAGGATGGAAGGCTGAGTCAACCTTGAGCCTTGGCGAGATTCGAACCCTGCAGTAATTGCAGGCAGCTGATCTTAAGCAGCTTAATAACAGGGTGCCTTAAACCCTTGTACTACCAAGGCTCTTAGGTTCAAGGTTGACTCAGCCTTCCATCCTTTCAAAAGTAGGTAAAATGAGGACCCAGATTGTGGGGGCAATAAGCTGACTTTATATAAATATACAAAAGTATGAAGGCTATTGCTTAACGCATTGTAAGCCGCCCTGAGTCTCCGGAGAAGGGCGGCATATAAATTAAAGCAAAAAAAAAAAAAAATGCTTTTTGTTGTGTATTTCCCACTTGTTCAACCTTACTAGAAGAGGCCATATGTTCACATTAATTTAGTTATTGGATTTATACAGCCAAAAACCCAATTGAAAATGACTTAACATGTTCAATTCTAATGGGGTGGAACAGAAATGAATACAAGTTCATTAATTTTGGAAGATGGCTCCAAATTAATAAGACCTGGAAGCTGAGAGAAAGTCACCTTCTGTTAAAAGTTTTTTGTTTCGAATGTGTGTTTTTTTTTTATTATTATTCTTTTTTTGCAACAAGTTGTTGCCACTTTCCTCCAATATAAATAAAACTCCATGAAAGGGAGCGGGGAACTAGGAAAATGGTTGGGTTTTTTTTTTTTCCTGCCACGAGAAATGAATAAATTTTTTGTCCCCCTCATTCAGCTTCCTGCTAAGCTTCGAGAGAAGTAGCTTTAGGAAAACACAGAAGGCGACAATGGAGTCCATCTTACATCAGTTATGATTTTCGCTATCCTAACGGACGCGAGGAAAAAAAAATGTCCAAGATAACAGAGAAGCTTATCATCAGAAACGCAAAACACAGCTCAAATGAACAATTACGTAGAAATAAATGGCACCTTTTACAGTATACGGAGACTATGAGGAAGGGTGAGAGGGATACAGGGAAAGATTAAAAATATTTCGATAGCCTCAGACAATTGAGTTTATTGGAAGCCGCGATTCAGCTCAACAGAAAACTCACGTTCAGACTAATGGAAAGATAAACTAGATGCCGTGTCCTTAAAATCTTTTGTTTTGTTCAGATAAACAAACAGAAAGCAACGGCGATATAAACTAGGCGGGCACCAGAAGCTGACTGCAAATGTTAAAAACGTGGCCCCCCCTTTTTCCTGAATCCCATCAGAACTTTCGAATTTGTATCATTTATAAAAAAAATAATAACGGTAGGGATAAAAACATCCAGATAAATAAATAAATAATAATAAGAGCCCTGGTGGCTCAGCAGACTGATAGCATTGTGATTAACACCAGCTGTCTGCAATTACTGTAAGTTCGAATCTCACCAGGCTCAAGGTTGACTCAGCCTTCCATCCTTTCTAAGGTAGGTAAAATGAGGACCCAGTTTGTGGGGGCAATAAGCTGACTTTGTATAAATATACAAAAGTATGAAGGCTATTGCTTAATGCACTGTAAGCCGCCCTGAGTCTCCAGAGAAGGGCGGCATATAAATCAAATTATAAAAAAAAAAAAAAAAGAAGAGCAGGGAAAGATGGAAGAAGCGTGGGGGAAAAAAATTACAATGTCCAATAAATATCGAGTTTGGGAAAAATGGAAAACTGCTCAAGGCTCCATTTGTGTCATTGGTGTGGTTTCATTGTGACAAGTTTCCTTACGGTTTAGATCGGGGTATCCAACTGTGGCAATTTTTAAGATGTGTGGACAAACAGAATTCCTCAGGCTTCTGAATTCTGGGAGTTTTAAATCCATATGTCTTAAAAGTTGCCAAGATTGGGAATTCCTGGCTTAGATGACCTTGAAGCGAGAGAAGAAAAACTACTGGCTTAAAACTTAGCTTTTTTTTTTTTTAAAATTTGATTTATATGCCGCCCTTCTCCGGAGACTCAGGGCGGCTTACAATGCGCTAAGCAATAGCCTTCATACTTTTGTATATTTTATACAAAGTCAGCTTATTGCCCCCACAAACTGGGTCCTCATTTAACCTACCTTAGAAAGGATGGAAGGCTGAGTCAACCTTGAGCCTGGGGAGATTCGAACTTGCAGTAATTGCAGGCAGCTGAATGTTAATAACAGGCTATTAATCTGCTGCGCCACCAGGCTCTTTGGTGACCAGTTGGCAAAGCCATCCTTGGTGAATTCTCTGATCCATGAAATGCAGCTCAAGATTATGGATGGCTTCAAAATTCCAGTTCCCACCTGGAGCCCAAAGAAACGCTCAACGGGAGGCTGAGCATCAAATCGGCACATGGATGAATTTGGGGGAAGGCTCGAATTGCTACGGAGCCGGCGTGCCTAAAGACTTCTGGATTTTTACCAATTGCAGCATCGCTTCCTTTTGCAATTACAGTGATTATTATTATTATTATTATTATTGCTGATATTCACAGTTTTTCCGTGCTGCGAAAAAGCTACGTGGGACTTTTTAAAAGCAGAAAAAGTGAGGCGGTGTTTTAATAAGTTGACAAAGGACCTTGACTTTGTGGCAAAGTTATATCCAAAACGACACCCAGATCTTGCAAATTTTAAAGGACTGTCATTCCTTACGTTTCAGGGCAACGTGCTGTGCTTGCAAGCAAACTACTAGACTGTCCTTGAATCGACGGTGTCCCTAGTTTGTCATACATGCCTAATTCTGTCCTTTCTCCATATTTGGGCTACTCTTTCTTTTGAAATTGCTTTGGGTGGGAGGGGGAAGAGGGGAGAACAATTTATTCTGTGGATCTTTTTTCCTCTCTTCTGAACATCCTGTTTAGACGAATAAATATAGCATCATATTAGCCATCTATTGATACGTGTAAATAAAATGATTTGCACAGCTAATACACAAAGTGGATAAAATATGCATGTTTTATTACTCCAATTAATCTTATGGCTTGGTTTTTCTTGCTTGAAGAGGCAATTAGAACTGGGGAAAATTAAAAAATGCTGCAAAACTCCAGCATCATTTTTAATGCCCGGAATACCTCTGGACTCCAAAATGACCTCAGAAGGTTCTTCAGAAAAACAAAAATTAGCCATATGGGTTGTTGTGGCCCAGTTCCTAATTGGAATGTGTCCACCCCACTCACTGCCCATAAATATGGAAGCCAGAATAAAGTATTCTGACAAGTTCTTTGCCTTAAAAAGAACCCGAGAATCCAACTTAGTGATGGGATTCAAGTAATTTAACAACCGGTTCTCTGCCCTAATGATTTCTTCCAACAACCAGTTTGCCAAACTGCTCGAAAAATTAACAAATGGTTCTCCCAAAGTGGTGTGAACTGGCTGAATTCCACCACTGATCCAACTCAAATTGTTATCTCCCGGTCTCTTTTGGAAATGGTGGTCCACAAAACCGAAGATGATACCAAATGCACCAGAAGAGAATGACCTTGTCAGCCTAGTTTGGAAACCTTCTGTCTGTTCTTGTGGGTCAGCAGTTCTTAAGACTTAAAAGTCTTCTCAGCTTACAATGCAACAAGGAACTTTCAAGATCAAAATGCAGAGAAGTGACCTTGAGACTTGGGAAATGTGCTGTACCATCCAGCTATTCAGCTATTCCATGTGTTATTATTAAGCCCTGACACTGGGAGAGGAAAAAAAAAAAATAACCATGTTTCATAATTGTATTGCTGACTCAGAAAGGTAAATTGTACTGAGTTACAACCAATTTATTTGCCTGTCAATAATGCCCGTGACAGCTGCTGCTGTCAAATTCTAAAACCACATGAAAAACAGAGTCAAATGTTGGCTCTTTTGACCTTATTTACTGATATATGAATGCTTTAATTATAGGTTTCTCAAAATCCAAAAAACAAAACAAAAAAAAAAAAAAAAAAAAACACCCACAAAACTCAATACTTTTTTTAATGATCAATATTTTGTTCCAAAAACATACAACCTTATCAGCTAATAAGAGCTATTTTACAAACATACATACATCTGGATAATTAGAACAATAAATTCTTTTTTTTTCTTTCTTTTCCTTAGACATTCAAACATGATCAGTTAAAAATACAGGATATTCAATCTGTCTTATTGTTGTTGTCCTTTTGTTGGTTGGTTGGTTGGTTTTTGCATTTTCCTTTCCAAAGAGTATTTTCAGATTGCAGTCTTGTGTTTTTTCCTTAAAAGCAGAATCTGTTAAAAGGAGTAAATGCATGGCAAGCAAATAAAATACAGTTCTAGCAGTTGGAGCATTACAACAAACAATTCCATTTTTTTTTAAAAAAAAACAAAACAAAAAACAGAAGAGCAGAGTAACATTCCAGCTGCAGAATCCTTTTCCACAGCATCTGCCTATAAATTGGTGCCGGGGGTGGGGTGGGGTGGGGTGCTGAAGAGGGGAACAACAGCAAGAAGGGACTTCTTTGGAATGGAAGAGAGAGAGAGAGAGAGGAGAGGGAGATGCAATTCACTCATCAAATGTACAACCGGCATTGAGATTCTAGATGAGGAAAGCAGCACAAATAAAGTAGGTTTTTTTTTTTCTACCGAAACAAACAAACAAACAAAAAAAGTTATCCTGACATATGGCAGAGTAAAAGATAATACTGTATGGGTCTTTCACCTCCGCAACCTCTCTTTGCACTTTAGTTGTTAAGGGTCTCTTTTTTTCTCAGAAGCTATCAATATTTTCTCGGCACAACCGTCAAGAATATCCGACATCCCAAAGCAATGCAGGAACCGTTATGACCTTTCTCTCACTCCATCAAGCGATCCTATTTCTTGCCATTCCTACTCTCAAGGGTAGATCGGGGGGGAGAAATTGGCAGGCAGCGAGAGAGGACGGTTATGCAAAAGGTAAACCCCCCTACCCCCAAAAAAACCGAGTGAAGACAATCTGACTTCGATTTTGTCTCCTGCACAATGTCTCGTTGTGAATCAGTGACAAGATCGCGTCTACACAGGCGGCGAGGCAAGTCACAGAGTTGCTGGTAGAGGGTTGAGGGGTTAGAATGGGTCACTCTAAGCAGACCCCCAAGGCAGGACCGGGAATCCTTATTTTCAGCCTCTTTCAACCATCGGTGTGGCCATGGGAGAAAAAAAAAAATTAAAAATGGAACAGTCTGCCAGGCCTTGAGATGTGGCTGCTCAGTGCTGATTTAGTCAACTGGGAAGTAAGAAGCGGAGAAACTCAGAGCTACTGAGCGGTATCTGGCAGATTGTAGCACCATCGCTGCAAAATACGGAAGGATTGGAAAAACAGAATCCTTTTTATGAATTGTATCTATAACTTCTGCTGGCTCGGGACAACCCTAAGTAAGCCCAAGCAATCCACCATCCCGTCAGAATCCTCCAACTCTCTTCACCTTGGGCAATGTTTCTGAACCTTTAAGACGTGTGGACTTCAACTCCCAGAATTCCCCAGCAGCAATGCCGGCTGGGGAATTCTGGGAGTTAAAAAATCCAGATGTCTTAAACTTGCCAAAAGTTCAGAAACGCTCGTCTTGGGTGTACGGTCAAAGGACATGCAAACCAAGGAGGGAAGGAAGCTGTCTTCAGATTCAGAGTTTGCCTTCTTCAGCCCAAATTCCAATATGCTAGTCCAATAAATCCAGGTTAAAAACAAAGACATCCTAAATATGATGGTAGCATAAACGACGTAATATTCTCTGGTTAAAAAAAAAAAAGAAGTCTTTCATCGCTTATATTATTTTCAGCTAGCCAAGGGTGGTGAAAGTGAGAAAAAGAAGGAAGGAAGGAAGGAAGGAAGGAAGGAAGGAAGGAAGGAAGGAAGGAAGGAAGGAAGGAAGGAAGGAAGGAAGGAAAAAAAATGGGCCCAAGGAAGACATGATCACAACCAGTAGGGAAAGACAGGGAAAGTCTCTTTGGCTGGAATTCCTCATGGCTGTTCTAGAACATTAAGGATCCAAAAGTTCCAACACCAATAGGAATCCCACAAAGTGCATTTTTTTAGGGTTGACCCTTTTCATAAAAATGGATCTGTGCTCGGGGCCTGTTGTACAGTAGATGCGCGAGGGACAATCTCCTGCGATAGTCTACTATCGCATAGAGTCATGAGGCTGGAAGCAGTTGGTGATCCCCATTTCTCACTACCTTCTCTTTCTTATCATAAAATAATAATGCCCTTAACGGGAAATTGTGTAATAGGTGGCCTAGAGAAGCCTTGGACAAAACACACACACACACATACGATACAAAGAAACCGCCAGAAAGACAAGAACACAGGACTCTGCTTTGCTCTCCAGGAAGGGTGGGGGGAGAAGGCAAATGATCTGTCCTCTGTAGAGGTCAAACAAGCCCTTCATCTGCTTGGCAGAGCCTTTGGGCATCCTGACCCCATCTCTCTCTTTCTCAGGATGCTGAGCAGAGGTACCTCTGTGGCAGAGGTATGGCAGAGGATTGGACACTGGTCTTGCCACAATATCTGTAAAAAGTGGCATCCAGAGGTCAGTTTCAGCAGGTTCTGACCAGTTCTGGAGAACTGGTGGCGGAAATTTTAAGTCGTTCGGAGAACCGGTAGTAAAAATTCTGACTGGCCCCTACCCCCATCTATTCTCTGCCTCCCGAGTCCCAGCTGATTGGGAGGAAATGGGGATTTTGCAGTATCCTTCCCCCGGAGTGGGGTGGGAATGGAGATTTGACAGTATCCTTCCCCTGCCACGCCCACCAAGCCATGCCACGCCCACCAAGCCACACTCACAGAACCGGTAGTAAAAATTTTTCAAACCCACCACTGGTGGCATCCAAGTGTCAACAAGAATTTACCTATTTCTGGCTCCTTCACCTACTTATATTAGGAAAAGATCTACATCTATCTGGATCTGACTTCCTATGGCTCCACGGATGTGGAACCGAAGCATGGGAAGGTGAAAATGTCACGGTTCAGGGACCAAGGAAAAATGTTATTTATTAGACTTTCTTTGCGGCCCCATCTCGCCTAGAAGTGACTAGAAACACCTTTGAAAATAGAGAAATGTTTTTAAAAACAGGATCATCTGTAATACGGGTCGGATCTTCTGAACATAAATTTTCCATTTTGGGAATTGCTTGGAATTTTAGGAGGGAGAAGTTTAGAACCGAGAATCAGCAGGCGGGCCCTGATAACAAGAAACTGAAAAGAATTTTGAGTGGCTGGTGGCTTCAGACCCAAATACTTTGTGACCCAGACAAGTAGGAAGTTCCTGCCTTCAATATGCACCAGTACTTTTGATTGGAAATATTAGGGAAGGGGTAAGGGGGTGAGGATTCAAAAATAGTTCCTGCTCTTACAGCTCTTCCCTGTTAAGTGGAAATGGATCTGGATTCCTGGCAAGGGCGGAAAATGTTTCTCTGCATTTATGGAGCATATTCTATGACATTCATGCTGAAAATAAGAAGAAGAAAGAAGATATTCTACACTTTACAGTGCATTCAGCATCATTTTAAAACATTAAAGCAGGGGTCTCCAAACTTGGCAACTTTAAGGAATGTGGACTTCAACTCCCAGAATTATGGGAGCTGAAGTCCACAAGTCTTAAAAGTTGCCAAGGTTGGAGACCCCTGCATTAAAGGGATTTCTAGAATTTGGCACATTTAGAGCTGTTTTGCCAGGAAAAAGAAAGGGCCAAGGATTGGACAGCTGGCACAGAGATAAACTTTTTTCCAAGTGAGATGGAAAAACTACCCAAAGCAGACAACCCACTTAGTGTCTTAATTTTCTCCATCAATTCTATAAAGCTTGAAAAGGCCCAGCTCCATCAGGGTATCAGCCCTGCATTGAGATTATACCACCAGAGGTGCTGTCTGTTTCTCTGATTCTTCTACTGCAGACGTTCCTAGTGTGATTTCAGAGCAATTTTTTTTTGCATAAAAAGGGGGGAAAAAATAGCACTATTCCAAGCTAGGTTTCCCTTGGTCTACTACTACCCACACCAGTCAGTAAGGCACACTTCTGGATACTGAACAATTCTGACCCCTACCTTCCAAACTTAGTGGCTAACTTCCACAGCAGTTACTCCTCGCAGTTCATTAGAAACATGGTAGCCTCAGGAATTTCTGACAAATGTATTGCTTTCTCTTAACTGGCAAAATACCCACCCCCACTCCCCATCCCAAGCTACAAATATCGAGCTGTTGCTTTCAAAGGGAAGTCACCATAAAATCAGTACCTGGCCAAGGAACACAGCTCCCGAATTCTGTTCCTTATCTCTCTTTAACTCAATACAGGA
This sequence comes from Pituophis catenifer annectens, assembly GCF_029215685.1. Taxonomy (NCBI): domain Eukaryota; kingdom Metazoa; phylum Chordata; class Lepidosauria; order Squamata; family Colubridae; genus Pituophis; species Pituophis catenifer. The sequence continues at coordinate 23,876,912 of NW_027256892.1, forward strand.
AAAATAGAGGCATTCTCCCCCTCCCCCAAAGAGAAATTGCCAATTTGAAATCCTTCCCTGGCTACCTAGTGCGCAAGAAGAAAGGCTGCCCTGCCTGCTGCTAGATTTCGCTCCACACATACACACAAAAAAACCCCTTTCTGAGGAAGGGGTTATTGTTGGCAGAATCCAGGGGGAAAATCAAGACACACACATACACACACACACAACTCAGAGTAAGGGTTCAGGAGAAGAAGAAAGATGCTGGGAACCTAGCAAACTGGCACTATCATTTTTTTTTTTTAAAAAAAAAGCAAAATAAAATACAAGTTAAAGTGTGCTTTCAGTACACGGAATGAAGTCAAATAAATACATTGATTTTTTTTTTAATGTATAGATACATTTTTTTTATATCCTACACCCAGAACTTTATACATTTGGTTTCTTCTTTCTGTTCCTCTTTTTTCCTCTGTTTGGAATCAAAAAGAATTTTCTGGTAGCAAGAGGAGGGGAACTAAAATCACCCCCCTCTCCCTGAAAGGCTAGTGCAGACACCTCAAAGGAAAAACTGCCCCCTTCTCCACTATGTGGAGCCCCCTCCCGATTAAGGGTCCATTGAAAGAGGCCTAAGGCCAAAAGAGTCCAGGCAGAGGCCGGCTGAGGCTGATTCAAGGCAGAAGGCTCCGTCCAATCTCCAGCGATTGGCAAGAAGGCGATTAACTTTTATCTGAGGACAAAAATAGAAACAGAAAAGAAGTGCTGAAAAGAAAACCACCAGGGATGTCTATGAAGAGTCTCAATCATGCAGGTTGTCCCAAAAGGTGTTTCACCAACAGGCAACTGGACTTTCTTGGGTTTTTTTTTTTTTTCCTTTGAAAGCATTTCGTTTCTCATCCAAGAAGCTTCTTCAGTTCTGAGAACTGAATAGATAAAATCATTTTTACTGATTTCCAAACTTGGGTCAAAATTTCTGGAAAGACTTTGGAACCATTTCTCTCCCCCCCCAAAAAAACCCTGGTTCTTTAGATGCAATTATTCCATTAATTAAGGGGTGTGCAACCTTTTCCAGGCTGAGGGACTACACTTGGCCTTTAAATGGCACGCCAAGGACATCTCTCCACAAATTAAATTAAATTTTGTTTGATCAACATTTAAATAAGATTAAATTGTTGCCACCATGTTTATCCCTGACGCAATGTGTTTAATAATGCACCTTATAAAAATGTGGCAACAAAGACTTTTGGGAGTCCTAGACTGGGCATCTTTGTTTACACAGGGACACAAGTAGACGTTAGCAAAAGGGAAAATGCTGAGCAGAGAGGACGCCAGGCCAGAAATGCGCAATCAACACAACTAGGCATTGATTCATAATGTTTTGTAACCAGTTTTTTTTTTTAAAAAAAAAAATTAAGTGTCATGAAAACTGAAGAATTCAACAAGCATCACACAGTAGCTTCCCTTGGAGCTAAATCCTACAAATAATTAAGACGTTACTTTACTATCAGATCAGCTATCTGAGGAATAGGACAGGCATACCCGAATGCTCATCTGTGGTGATGGAGCCAGACAGCCGATGCTGAAGAGCAGCGTAGTTTTCCTCCACTTCCTGAAAAACACAATTCATCGTATACACTTGAAAGAGATTCTGATGAACTGCCGTGGGGAACTACTCTGGAGAAACATGTGGTGGCCAAAAACGCTGCTTGAAAAAGGGATGCAGACTGCCAAAACCCCTCCAGAGCAAGGAGAAATTGCAAGGTTACCCACATGTACTTTGTGAAGCATATTCTTGATGAACGTATCTTTTCTTTTATGTACACCGAGAGCGTATGTACCAAGACAAATTCCTTGTGTGTCCAATCACACTTGGCCAATAAAGAATTCTATTCTATTCTATTCTATTCTATTCTATTCTATTCTATTCTATTCTATTCTATTCTATTCTATTCTATTCTATTCTATTCTATTCTATTCTATTCTATTCTATTCTGAGAGCGTATGTACCAAGACAAATTCCTTGTGTGTCCAATCACACTTGGCCAATAAAAAAATTCTAATTCTAATTCTAATATTCCCTCTCTCTTTGTGAGCAGACACCAGGAACTGCATTTTTTTTGGGGTCACTGGCTGGGAATCAGGATTATGCTTATAGTAGCTAATATTGCCTCCATGGACTTTAAATTCAACCAAAGCTCAACTTTTCATCATTTTGGATTCAATTTTTCCCCTATGACTTGGCTTTTTTTTTTTTTAAAGACTGAGAACTTTCAGATTGGCAAGTTTTATTGAAATCACTGGGTGAGTTTCCTTCAATCCTTTAAAAAACGTTTACCTATACAAGTTTAAAGATTTGTATCAAAAAAAAAAAAGGGGGGGGGAGAATATGCAGCAAAAGGATGATTATTGTTGCTCAGAGGGGCTTGATTTAAACCTCCGAAGCTAATTGAAAAAGATCCTTTGTCAGGGGAAAATCCTTTATTTATATACTGCGAAAACTAATAAAGACAACTTTGAAGATTGGACACTAGAGAGCACCGAATGGCTATCTTGAAATAAATGTTTGGTGTTTTGAGTGCACAACACAAATTCTTAAAGCCAAAGTTAGGCAAGAATCTGTTTATAAGGTGGCGACTAACTCTTCCATTTAGGACACTATGCTCACATCAAATCTTTCTGTCTGATCTTAGTACTGTCGGCTCTGCTAGATTCCTCTAAATAAAATATTGACTCATCTCTTTTTGAGCCTCTGAGACTTGAATAGGGTTTTGTTTAATTTTGGCTCAAGAAGTTTCAACACCTTGGCTTTGATAAATCAACACTGGTTTCAACCTTTACATTTCAGTCTTCTAAACTTTAAACTGTACAATGCAGTTCTTTTCTAGAAGTCATTCCTAATATTCATTCACATTCTCCAAACATGGAAGCTTCTCTTCCTCAGGGTTATTCCAAGGTTTTCATTTTTCATCTCTGTCTCCAAAATCTAGGGCAAATCTTTAATCTTGAACAACCCAGCCAATATATATATATGTATTCTGGAGAACGTCTGATTCTCCTGGTTTTAGAATTTATAGGGCAGAACTGAACATTAGTTTGAAAAGATACTGTGAAAATCAGTCAAGAAGATAAACATACCTCTCTGGGTGACATACTCCCCACAAGCCTCTTAATCTCCAATTCTTTAAAATCTAGCCATTTTTTTTTTTTAAAGGATATATACAGCTCAAAGATCCTCCATTTAAACGAGAACACCCTACCTTCAAATGCTGAAGGCTGGCCTCTATGTTCTGGATGTAACGCATCATCAGGGTACGCGACTCGACAGAGAAGGAAGCCCTTAACGCCTCTGAACTGGATTCCTTGGCAGCTTGCCAGTGGGAGGCCAGCAATTCCTCTGCAAATGGTGAGCTGGCTGTAACTGGCTGGCCATCCCGAGACCTAGGTAGCTGGTGGGCAGAGTCCATTGTGCTTTTGTCTGCAGTGCACTGTAGAACGAGCGAAGGTACCTCTTCGTCGGTGGAGCTCTCCTGTACTGTGCCATATCCATCGAGGATCAAATAATTTCCTGGAAAGAGAACAACCTTAGTGGCCCCCCATTTATGAACAGCTCCAGCAAATAAATGGCTTGGGGGAGCATATAACCCGATCTATCTGTGTCTGTGTGCCTCGTGCAAACTTCCTTTCTCAACACACTTTTGCTGCTCTGTTACAAAGCTTTTCCACTGTCAACTAGTTCCCGCCACACTTTGCCCTTGCTCTGGAAGAAAAGAGAGGCACCGCTTATGGAAAAAATGTGCAGTTTCTTAAAAGCGTGTGCCATGTAGGGGAAGTGGCAATCTGAATGGGATTTCGGGTGGACAGAAGGGGTGTATACAGATATATATATACACATACACACACACACACACACACATATACAGATTAAGGGATCTTGTAGGTCATCTAGTCCAACCCCCCGCCCAAGCAGACCCGACACCATTTTTGACATATGGCAGTCCACTCCCTTCTTGATAGCTTACAGTGATGAAGCTCTAATTGGATTTAATCAGCCTTTTATTGCTCCAAAAGATCAGAGGGAAAAGGTCCAACCATGATAAGATAGCCAACGGATGGAACCCGACACCACACCTCCAAATTCTATTGCTTATTTCTCTCCCAATGCATTTCAAGCATATCCAGAGAAACTCCGATTACTAGGAACACGCTTAATGAGAGAATTCAGCATTTAGCAGATACTCTTTTAAGTTCTGTCATGGCTCAGAAGCACTCCATCATCCTTCCCAACAACACCCAGGAGCTTTTATAACTCAGTTGTTAGTTTCAAATTTGTACCCTGGTGAATTGACTCACCTGAGATCCGTAGCTGCACCTCTTCGACCTCCTTCCCATCTGCCACGTCACCTTCTGATGGGTTCTCTTCACCGTGAGCTTCCTGAGCATCAAAAAAGTGCTCCCCACCATCATCCGCAGCACTGGTTCCTCCTTCCAGTTCCTTGGCTGGGGGCTCTGGGTTTGTTCTCAAGGGGTCCATCAACTGCCCGCCATGCAACACAGGGTCCCCTGGGGATACCAATTCGTTCGAAGGCCATTTATCACAACTAAGTTCAAAGTCATTTGTCTTTGTCCCCGTGGGTGTCCTTCCAGGCCCAGACAGGGTAGTGTCATCGTTATCTGAGTACTGAAGTCCTCTCTTGACAATGTTCTCCTCAGGGGCCCCTGGCAGATCTCTTCTATGGTCAGAAAAAGGATGCCAGTCTTCAAGGGATGCTTGTTCAGACATGCCAAGCTGCTGCATCAGTAATTTCTTCAATAAGCCCACTGAAAGGAAATGCGAGAACGTCAAAGTAAAGTCCTGGCAATTATTCTCTCTTCTTGAAGGCGTCAGTCAAGAGGCAGGAGCCCAAAGCCCTTGGGAAGGAGCCATCGGCTCTCACTGCTTTTGCCCTAGGAACTGGAAGACAGAAGTCAGATTTCTCCACTAACTGCCATCAGCCTTCAGTCAAATGGCCAGGGGTCAGAGAAGTTAGGGGTCCAGTCACCTTTCACTTAATTTAGGGAAAGCTAAGCCAAACTGGAAAACAGTCTAAGCACAACACTGGTGTTATCATTGGAATATAGGCATAGCCTGATAATCTGATTTTCTGTTACCCGATGTTTGAAAGGCAGGTTATCTTCATTTGTTCAAGAGGCAACAGATATACCTCTAAATCCATCAGACAAAATTTCTACCTATTTCAAAATTTCAGATTCATGTACCTTCAATTACTTACAGTTTCTTAGTGCATCCAACGCCCATCGATTTTCTGAAGCTTGGAATGAGAGCTCTGGACTACTTTGGCTGTAATGTTCGGGTGACTCTTTAATCAGTAGGTCAGTTGGTAGTTTTTCTCCAAACTGCTTGTTGGCTTCCAGAAGTTCTTCCTCTTCTGACTTCTCAGACATGGTCACTGAAGGAGACGGAGTCTTCAGCCCCAAATCTTTATCTAATGAACAAACCAAATGCCAAAATGAACACGAGAGTTTAAAAAAAAGCATAAGCATGAGTAAGTAAGCATTCTCTTTGTCGCATAGTTTAAATTTTATTAGCTCTTCTTTTGGAGTGACAGCTCAAACGGCAGAACTTACATATTTATGGACTTCCAAATCTTTGGAGGCAGGGAATGTGATGTCAAACAGAATATAAAAAAGTATTAATGTACCATTGACTACTGAGTCTCTTGAAGAAAAAAGTGAAACATATCTCTGCAGAATTCTGTACCATACCCTGTCTAAGGTAATTTTCCAGAAAGGTTCATTTCAATCAAGGAAGTCTTCAAGCTCTCCAGCATAATCAGCAGTGCATTGAAATCTGCCCTTAGCTTTTACCTGGGCTTTGTTTGCTGCTATCTGGGCTCGTCTGTTCTTCCTTCAATTTATGCTGGTCATCTTCTTCCTCATGGTCTTCCCTGAAAGCCAAAGAAGGAAAACAAATCAATCACTCTGAAATCCTCACTCATAAGTTGCGTCTTTTTAAAAGGAAGACCCTGCTTCGTTACAGGCTATCTATGGAATTAAACACCAATCAAAATTTCTTTTTGTTCACACATACGGGGTTTCCCCCACCCCACCCCAACTTACTCGCATGGTCCCGATTGTGGCAATGGAATTACATTTCTGCCTCTTCCAACTTTGACGGTTCCTGCCATCTGTACTATGAGGTCCTGCCATCTATAATAATGCAAATATAAAGAAATTTGTCCAAAATACATCTTCTTCCCTGTCTCCTGAGAGATGGGCACAAGCTCTACTCCTGTCAGTGCTCCATTTAAGGTACTGTGTCTTTTTCTACGTATGTGTGGCCTTGGTGTAATGAGGGTGCTTACATCGCTTTGAAGTCCCTTTTCTGCTTGAAACTGAATAGGGCCATATCCCCAATTTTCATACTTTGGATGCTCTTCTTGAACTAATTGAGATTTAAAACTTTAGCAGAACATAGGGCAAGGGCATCCTTTCTGTCCTGCTTCCCCAATAACAGCAGAAACACAAACTGTCCAACATTTTGCCTAATGACAGATGGCTCTATGTAACTTACTAAAGCCTACAAATATTTCCTATGACATGTTTTGAGAAGCCCTGCTGTTGATTAGTATGTTATTAATTCAGGTTGACTTTAAATGTGGAATGTTACATGGACCTCAGTTTTGTTTCTTGGTTAAATCTCCTCAAATCTAATGCTCCATTTTTATCAGCAGGAGAAAAAGATGACTTTATATGCCATAATGGGAGGAAGAAACCTCAAAGAGTCCTGTAAAAAAAAAAAAAACCTTACAACTTCTAGAGGGAAGCTCCTTCACAGATTTGGAACACAAGATTTATTTTCCTCCTTAACAACTGATAAATAGTCTGCATTTTCCCAAGCCGACTTACACTGTCTTTTCAGAAACTGTCTGTGCCACCAGTTCATAAATCTGGGCTCCATTTTCCGACATGGAAATGACAAAGAATGCTTTATTATCTGGAGAAACAAAGAACAAGTTAAAGCTGATAGAACCTCTGTCGTCTTTTGATTTACTAGAATTCAGCTTTGTATATCAGATACGGTTGAGAAGAAGACAGTAATTGTTGCAGTAACTACATGAGTTTAGAATGGACTTCAGTTGCATAGGTTGAACTGATAGAACACAATTCCCCCTTTCCCTCAATCAGCTTTTCCAACAGTTGGCGTGTTCAGACTGTTTTGTAAAATGCTCTTAACTAGTTCTTATCCACTGGGTAAAATATGCAGATAAAGAAATGATAAGAAATGTCATTTCTTATCTATAAACTTCACTCAAGAATATAGTATACAGAGTTATAAGAAATAATTCCACACAGAAAAGCAGCCATGCTGTAACTACTCAACTAATTAACTGAGGTTTAATAATCCTGGGGTTTTTTAAATTCTGGTTTCTTAAATTGGGAAGAAGTTATGTGGCTCTTCAATATACTTCTTTGCTCAAGTATGACTCTCAATGTTGTATTTCCTGCATCAATCCTTGGTCGAGTAAATGCTAGCACAGGTGTCGTGACTGAGGTGGGCCATTTTGCATGAAGGATCGTCAAACAGGTAGGATAGGAAGGACAATACAGTTCACTTCTATTTGTATAAAGTTCTATGAAAAAGTTACGTCCTCCCATTTTTGTCACTAGTCAATATCAGAGCTCCTTATGGATGCTACTAATATAAATTAAGTTCTTCAAATATCTAAGACTGATTATGTTTTAATCCACTAGAAACCAAATAGCTGAAATTAGCCACTGCTTTAATCTTAGCCCAAAGGAATGAAGCAGCAATTCTCACACTTTACCTCTCGCAGGTCAGAGGTTTAATTACAGCATCTATTACACTATTTGCTGGAAAATCAATTATACAACTTCGGTATGGAACCTAATTAGGCTCTTTTCCCAAACTGGGTAAGTCAGCTTTTTAAGAGTAGTCAATTCTGGCGAGCACTTTTATTTAACTGGATTCAAACAGGGCTGCTTCTATTAAGTATAAATCTAAAGGGGAGGAGAAAGCCACAAGAATATTACTCTCCTAGGACCTTTCCCCCAAAAAATCTGAAGTGCAGCAGACTGAAGTCACAGATAGCCAACAAGATGGTAACCAAACTACATAGATTTTACTATAGCCCTGTTTGCAGCTCTGTGTGTATGGATTGAACCATTGTCTTGTGGTGTTACCTATTTGTGTTTCAACTTCAATTAACAGACACTTGGGGGGGAGGGGGAATCCTTGGGTTTTATTACCCCAAACCAGATAACATCATCAGTGATCTGATGATGTTACCTAGTTTGGGCAATGAAATGTCTGCAAGAAAACAACCAAGCACAGAGAGAACACCAAAGACCCTCGTTTCAACCCTGAGCTACAAATATTCTCCCTTTACTGGTAAGAGATACTTGGCCTGATATGCTCCTTTCCATCCAGGGTATGGAAACAGCAGTCCATTATATTACCTTCACCAACTGACATGAGGCTGTTACTGGAGAATACACTTCTCTGGATCGACCAGACATCATAATGATATCCATACAGCCTGAAAAGTTCCAATTTAGACTCAACTGCCCAGAGAGCATTCTGTCGGAAAATTGAGGGTCAGCTAGATGCTTGAGAGAAGCACCGAGGTTTTTCTTAATGAGCAATGGTTTTCAACCTGCTATTCTTCCCTGAATCCCATCCTTAGACCCCCAGGGCAATGATTGGATTAGATAGCACCATTTTTTTTTTCAAAACAGCGTTAGAATTGCTTAACCTTCTCAGCCCTACTAACCTGTAGCCACTTGGCGAACCAAGACGGTGTTCAATTTAATAACAGGGCTAAATGTGTGCTTGCTATCGGCTGTATTAGCCAGGATCTTGCTGTGACATCTCAACACCAGTCTGTCATCTTGCTTCTGCAACAATACCAGAATATCTTCCAAGAGCAACGTATAGAGATCTGCAGTGGTAGGAGAAAAAACGGAAATGGGCTATTATTTCTACCTTGTAGTTATCGAAGGCTGCACCCCAAGCAGAAGCAATAATAAGCCATAAAATTTCTCAGCCAGGCATACAAAGCATTTTAGACCCATCTGTAATTCTGAGAACCAGATTGAAAACCGCTGCGGTCTTTATTATCTTCCGACTCATTTCAAAATACTCATTGCTTAATTAGCTCTAAGGAAATTACATAACATCCTCATGTAATTTCCCCCGATGTCCTACAAGTCTCAATGAAAAGAACAGATAACAACGTACCAATAGTTTTGTCACGATTCACCTTCCAAGTCAGAGGCCCTTCATGAATCATTTTCTTCTTCGTTAGATCTAAATTCTACCAAAAAAGAGCAAAAAATAAAAATAAAAATTATCCATTTTGATTGGTAGGTCCTTGGGTGTTTTGTTGCTTTTATTGTATTTTACTTCTTACTAGGTGTTTTAGTGTTGTAACTACTTTTCTGGTCGCTGCTTGTAAAATTCAAAATATTTATCAGAAGGACCACCATTACAAATTTGAGGAACCAATATCAGAGATCTTTTAATACCTATTCACTATCTTATTTATTCATAGAAAAAGGCAAAGAGTGGTTTTGACTATTTCACTTTGTAATTATCGTAGGGAGGTCATTTTGGACCAAAGAATTCTAACCTGAGAAGAGAGACAAGAAGGGACTTCATATTTCCCTTTCAAGCCTCCTTTTCTAGACAATAATTCTCATTTTATATAGCCTGATCCAGCTTGCTGATAAATCCAGGTCCGTCTGTGTCAGCAGTGAAATCCGTCTGGATCTATCCGGCTCGTGCGAGCCGGTAGGGCCAGCGGCGGGAGGCTCTGCCCACTAGCTGGGACGTCATCATGTCCTGTTTTTTACCCTCTGCACATGCGCAGAAGAGGCGCGTGCGTTCACATTTCCGATCCGGTAGCAAAGGTAAGAGCATTTTACCCCTGGTCTGTATATATGTATAATTTTTTATTCTTTTTCCTTTGCAGTATCTTAAAATCCAAACACTGGAGGCAATACAATTGGGTAGAAACAGAAGCAAAAAGAACAACAAAGTATATTTCTGAATGCTTATCAGATTTCAGGATCCCGCTCTTCTTTCTTCCACTCACCCTGAATTCATCCAGCAAAGGGCCCTCCACCTGCTTCAGGTAGGACAAATCAAGCCGCCGCTGATAGTCCTCCAAATGCTATTGAGAAAAAACAAATTCAAGTCAGTTGAAGGCAAGCAACAATTAGTCACTCTGGGATCCCTTTAAAACAAAACATAGACAGAGACTCCTTCTCATCTTTAAAACCATAACCCCGCCCTCGCAGCCAATAATCCCCTTCAGTTTTTGAAAACCGAGTTACATCTGCCTCTTCTTACCTGCTTGTTCTCGGCTTCTTTGACAGCTTGGTTCACAAAATTGAGAATCTGCCGACAATGATCTGCTGCTTTCTTCACTTTTTCCTTCTCTAAAGGTTGCTCTAAAAAATGAAATGGGTGAAATGTGAAACAATAATAATGAAACACATAACCGCACACACACTCAATCTCCAGACAAAATGGCATTCTTTTGTCTGCTAAGACAAAATGTGAACACCCCACATGTTCAAGCTTCTTTTAAAAAGCAAATTATGAAGCTGAACTTTGTATCGATGCTTTGTGAAATTCATGCATTAATGTTGTAGGTAATAAGAGTGCAAAAAGAGAGGAATGGCAATGGCAAAAATGAATACCCAGCCTCATCATTAACAATCTAATTTTTTTAATCACAACTCATCACTTTGCTCCTTCATCTGGAGGAAAATAAGGGAATTTATTTATTTATTTATTATTTATTAATTTTATTTCTATACTGCCCTTCTCCCGAAGGACTCAGGGCGGTGTACAGCCTAATTAAAAACACAAAGACAGAGTTTAAAAATAATTAAAATTATTAAATAATATTAAATTATTAAATAATTTCAGAAAGATGAAGCGGTACTGAAATGGGGACAAATTATTTTTTGACAGAATTTGTTAATTTGAGTTTCATTTTGAACCCAAACCGTTCTCTGCAACTGCCACATCCCAATCCAGCCACAAACAAAATGGGAAACGTGGTACCTGAGTACTTTGCAATATTATCCAGCAAGAGGGGATACTTGGTGAGCCGTTGCATCTCAGTGGGAATAATATCTTTTAGCTGTAATCGGCGACACAGCGGATTGCTCTCAGCTTCCTAAATGGAAAAAGTGGAAGTGCATTTGTAATTTTTATTAAGACCATAATTACCTGAATTGATACTGCCCTATAAACGTTTTAGTGGTTTGCGTTTCAGGCTAGAAAATACAAGTTAAGGTACAACCAAGATTAAGCAGAAATGCAAACAATCCTATTTTAGTAGGCAATTAGAGGAAAGGTCCAGGGTGAAGCCTGGGAACAGCTTCCACTGCTCATTATTTCAGACTTAATATGATCAGCAATCAATCTCAGTCGCAGGCTTACAGGAGACGGTAGCTTAGTTTTTCGCGTCATGTAGAGAGTACATAATATTTTAGAATCCCAACCACCGAGCCGAGAAAATTAGCCAAGATCTTTCATAAATCAAGTGAGATACTTGGCATTTATTCTTTTTTCTCCTTCAGTTTTTTTTTTTAAAAAAAAACCAGGACAGCCTCAGAAAGGCTTTTTTTTTTTTTTTTTAAGAGCTCAATTTTGGAAATGGAGAGCTCCACTTCCTGCAGAGGCTTAGATAGGGGAGGTTGTCTTCCAGCCTATAAATTGACTCCAAGAAGCTAACATGAATCTGAATGAGCTACCAGCTCATCACAGAGCCGAGCTAAAGAGCGGGGTGGGGTGGGGTGGGGTGGCGCTATTTGGTAGCTCTTATACTGAAATGGAGCAAAGGCCACCTTCGCTGGATTAGTATATTAAAGATTCATAGCAAAAAATAGCTCATGCCTGAACAGATTAAGCACAGTTCTAATTTATAAATTACAGGTCGTCCTCAATTTATGACCACAATTGAGCCCAAAATTTCTGTGGCTAAGCAAGACATTTGTTAAGTGAGTTTTGCGCCATTTTACTTTTTTTTTTTGGGGGGGACACAATTGTTAAGTGAATCACTGTTGTTCTTAAGTTAGTAATATGGTTAAGTGAATCTGGGTTCCCTACCAACATTGTCAGAAGGTTGCAAAAAGTGATTACATGATCCAGGGACCCTGCAACCGTCATATATATATGAGTCAGTTGCCAAGCGTCTGAATTTTGATCACATGATCATGGGGATGCTGCAACGGTCGTTAAGTGTGAAAAATGGTCATAAGTCACTTTTTTTTTCAGAGCCATTGAAACTTTGAATGGCCACTAAATGAAGTAAGGATTACCTGTATAAAAAAGTATAATTTTAATTATTATAAGTCGTCTAGGGCTGCCTCGAGCTGCGAAAGGCAGCATGTAAGTTGAATGGAATGGAATGGAATGGAATGGAATGAATGAATGAATGAATGAATGAATGAATGAATGACGGACAGACTGACTGACTGGTTTTGTCCTCACCTCCAATGTCCAGCAGTCCTAAAACAAGGATCAGCTAGATGCCAAACCCCAAATACTTACCTGGACGAAAGTCTGGAAGCGAGAGTCCTTCTTTTGCCGTGACTTGATCACCTCAAGAGCAAAAGGTTGGTTGCTACAGAAGGTAGCCGTGGCTTGCTTCAATTTCTCCTCGCCTGCTTCACTGAACTGGGATGAGAATCCACAGGTACAAAAGGTTAAAAAAAAATAAATGAACTGCAGATATAATGCTAGCGTGAACGATTATTTACACAGCAGATGGACGCTTGGGAACGAGACATGTTTCTGTGTTAGCCAGTTCATGGGAAGACCCATGTGCCTCTTTCTTTCTATTCTTCTACACAAACTTTGGAAAAATAACCAACTTTAATGTACAACTCCCAAGATTAAATGATAAATTGTCACAAAATATATTGCTGCTAAATATCAGCAAGCCTCATTTTTAGTAAATCCTGATTAACTCTCTAATGCCCTGATGAATGCATTAATACTTGCTGCACTTTTGTATTTTAAATGTTCTTACCTGACTCCAGAAACCTAAAGTGAGAACTTATAGCCTGAAACTCTCCAAAATGCTTAAAAACTTTGTCTTCCTATCACTTCCAAGTTTTGCACTCTCTTGACTTTGTGAACAAATTTTAGAGGACAAGTACTCTTCTTTTTCCTTTAGGAGGTAAGGTGACCTTTAAGCTAAATTATCTTATTCACATGTTAATTATATAAGAAAGTCACTCTGCTAGATATTTCTTAGCAGAAGCAAATACATGCCCCATGCTGCTCAATCTTCCTATTTTAATACTGCCCCTGTTATATAATTCTCTCAGAATGGAAGTTTCAGATAATAGATTTCTAGACAAGATAAGAGTTGTAGCTCAGCTGATCCTTTATTTCTCAAACATTTCAATTCTTAGAGGAAGAAAAAAACCCCCTAAACTTGTGTTGTTTCTCATATGTACACACACAAACATTTAGTTTACCCAAGTTAACAAATCTTCTCCAATTTGATCAATTACGGATGTCTCGTTTCTTTTCCTCACTGCTTTCATCTGCTCATTCAGTCCAGCTAAGTAGCAAAGAAAAAGAAAGAAGGAGAGAGGTTTGGGAAAAACCAAAGCAATTGCCTGAAACCAATCATATTTAACCACCCCATGGTCATTTCAGGATCAACTTCTGAGTGGTTTTTTTTTCTTTTCTTCCTGCATTTTTCTGCAATGCAGGGTCCCCTTTGTTTTCAGAACAAGACTTGGTTGATCCATTGGCTGGGACAGAAATTGACTGATCCACCTTGGCAGATGAACCTGACATTGTGAGCTGAGAAAATGACTGACCCAAAGACACCCAGCTGGCTTTCATGCCTAAGGCAGGGTAAAACTCAGCCTCCTGATTTCTAGCCTGGTTCTTTTAACAATTAGACCAAGATAATTCTCTGTATTGTATACTATAATATAATAGAACAGAATACAATATGTATTAAGTTATTTTGCTGTTCAATGTGGTAGAAGGGAACAATCTTCTGTGGGATTATTTTCTTGGAAAATATTTATGAGGAATCAAAAATAATCAGCCCCATAAAATCTTCCTCCTCCTCCTCTGTTCCTCCTCTATTTCATATACACCCTTTTTGTCCAATAGCTTTTATAAGTGATTGACTCACAGAGTGAATTAATTTAAAGTCTGAGACAGGATAACAAGTTTGCAGTAAGCACAGATTCAAGCACCACTCTACTCTAGTGGCCAACAAAACCCTTTCTCACACATACAAACAGCTATGCAGCACAATCTGAGGCCCTAAAACCCCAGGCAGCCCCTCATGCCTTAGATGTGACACCCTCGGTGAAGCCTTCTGGGTTAGTCACTCCGATAACTGCTTTATTAACCCAGCAGTCAGGCAGCCTCACTCACTATGAAGCTGGAGGATATCCTCCAGGTTCGAAAATATTTTCCGCAGGTCAGGAGCTGTCAGAATCCCTTCGCGGGACACCCGCTGATAGAACAAGTGATCCAGGACTTTCAGCTTACGGACATGAGCACGTTCAGTGTAGAATAATTCTGGAAAGAAGGACAACAAATAAGAGTGGTTGTGATGGTCTTCGTAAGGGAGAGAGGAGATTAGATGAAGAATGTGCAGATAAATAACACCTTCGGAATAATATCAGGAGGTATTCCCTGAATTGCTGAACAATTATCTACGTATCTAACAGTTATCTACGGGACCGCCTGCTACCACCAATAGCCTCCCACCGGCCAGTACGCTCCCATAGAGAGGGGCTCCTCCGGGTGCCGTCGGCCAAACAATGTCGACTGGCGGCCCCTAGGGGGAGAGCCTTCTCTGTGGGGGCACCTACAATCTGGAACGAGCTCCCCCCGGAGATACGGAGGATCCCGGATCTGCGCACCTTCCGTCGCGCGCTTAAGCCTTTTTTATTTCATCAAACTGGCCTGGTCTAAATCTTTTCCTCTTTTAAATTTAAATTTTAAATACAAATTTTCATCTGATAAATTATGGGGTATTTTAAAATTCAGCCAAATTATTTAATTCATTTTAATCTATTTTAAATTTTGTATCTCTGTGTTTTATCTTCTGGCTGTTCACCGCCCTGAGTCCTTCGGGAGAAGGGCGGTATAGAAATTTAATAAAATAAAATAAATAAATAACTAAAATTGAACAAACCCTTTTAGATAAAGAAGAATCTAAGTGACATGCTCTAGCTGTCCTTTACGGCCCCAAATATATCACAATTGGCACTGCCTTCAGAACTATGGCAGGCCAACCTCCCTCTCATCTTCCTAGGAATTTTCCTCTGGACAATGTGACTGAAAGCCAACGTTGCAATTTTGAGGGTGGACACAGCACCTCAGTTACAGAAAACAAAGAAACAACCAAGCATTGGCATTCCTCTGGTTCTCTCCCCCTCCACCCTCCTCCTCCATAAACTCACCATTAATCACTTCCTGGCGTTTAATTTCAGATGGTTTCAAGCCAAGCAACACTTCACGGCTCACCAGCTGCTGCCAGTTGGGCTGGTCAGTCTCCATGTCGAAATCAAAGAGCTCATCTTCACTGTGGACATCCCCAGCACTCACACTGTCCACTCTAGGAAGAGGGAAAGGAAAGAGGCCCCTTTAACTTTAGCAAGGCACTTTGTGGGAAGAGTAAGAAAAACAAAGGAATCATAAGGCAGCCTGGGTCCTTGGTGACTAACACTTGCCTTAGGGTTGGAAATGATGGCTAATTAAGCTTCGTATTGAATCCTCAGTATTTTCTTTTTATATTTTAGGTGGAGAGAGCCACAAGGTTGCAGCTCAGCGAAAAGGGGAAAGGCACATTTCCCAGAGACAGCATAACAGCTAATTAAATTTTAATGAGGATCTGCCTGCTTTATACCAGGGGTCTCCAAAGTTGACAACTTTAAGACTTGTGGACTTCAAGTCCCAGAATTCCTCAGCCAGCAAAGCTTTGTTGAAGTCCACAAGTCAGCTGTGCTGGCTGAGGAATTCTGGGAGTTGAAGTCCACAAGTCTTAAAAGTTGCCGAGTTTGGAGACCCCTGCTCTGTATCATATCTAGGTTTCACAGGAAAACTTTATATGAACGTATTTGGATTTCTAGTTGTCTCTATCCGAAGTCATTAAAGATGCTGATAGTTTATGGGCCTTTTCTTCCTTCCATTATAGTCAGACTAATATAACAAACTTGCCAAATCTATTTTAAATACATGTATTTTAAACACTTGTACTCACTTGCGGAAAGGTTTTGGAGTCCCTGATTCTCCTAACCTAGAAAGGAAACCAAACTTTTATGAAAACGTTACTTGAGAAAGTGATTTTTTAAAAATTGATCACTTTAGACAGAGAGTTCAATAGTAACTCAAGATGAACTTCATACCAATGAGGAACAGAGTTACAAACGACTAAAAACAGTGGTTGACAATTGAATTGAATATCTAGGCTGTCATCTCTGTTGTCCTACAAAGACATGCTATACTTTATTCTCATATCTCTAAATTACAAAAGTTACTGCTTAAGTTTGAGACTAAGACTTGCCTATCAACTTCGCCTTCTTCTTCCTGCAAATGGTCCAGGGGAGGAGATGGAAAATCAAATATGACGCTAGGCGTACAAGGTGTGCTGTCCACAGAATCACCAGGATTAATTGCTTCTCCAACTTGTTTTGGCCCTAAATATAAGCACACAATAAATCAATAAGGCAGAGCTGTATCAAACATCTAAAGCCATCCGCTTTCTAAAGTGTTTCCCACCATTTCTCCACCTATTTTTCCTAGGACCACATATCATCTCTCGAATGAGATAAGTGGCCTTTCAGCAGTCAGAAACCTATAAAATGACAGTGACTTCCATGACAATGGAATGTTTTCCTCTTGCAACTGGGAAGTGAAAAGAGACTGTAATGCAGTTTTTGACGATGATGTCAATTTACCCGTTTCGCCATCTTTGCTCCCTTCCTGAGATGGGAACGTTCCGGAAACTGCTGGAGACACCAAGTTAGCAGGCTGGAAGGCTGAATCCATGCCATCACTGATCCCACTTTGGCGCATCTTGACCACTTCTGGCGGTTCCGGGCTGACCGAAGACGAGGAGGATAAGTGCTTTGGATGGCGTTGTTTTTGTATCTCCATGGCTCTGCCTACTGGGTGAATAAGGAGTAATCAGCAATGCAGAAAATTTAGTCTCCACTGAAATCTGAAAAATACATCCACCGTAGTCTAGCTTCAGGAAACTATGACCAAGTTAACTAGAAAAACAAAATACGTATATCTTCAGTTGACATACTTGCATAGCTGTCATGGCGGCTCGGCCTCCTTGGAGGTCCCAGGATATTTGAGAAGACTCTCCTCTTCTTTTCATCCCCTTCCTTATCTTTCTTCATACTTTGCTGCAGTTGAAAAGGAACCGAAGTAATAATGGTTGTCAAAAGTGCCTTCTCATGAAACCTTTTAAAACATGGGTGTCCAACTTTTGGGCTTGCCTGGGCCACACTGAGTGAAAAGGAATTGTCTTGAGCCATATATATAAAAAATAGAATTAATGTGTATTGTTATCGCTAAAAATCACACAATAATGTTAAAAGTTTACGATCCTGTGGGTCACATCGCTAGCTGTCCAAGCTGCATGAGGCCTTTGGGCCATGGGTTGGACATGGCTTGATTTAAAAGGAAAGTTTTAGTTATTCTGCAATTCAGATTTACCAAATGATCTTACACCTTCAAGATGGAAACAAACTGCTGTGTAAAGACTAACGAGAGACCAACACAAGTAGATGCACGGTCTCTTAGAACATTTAGTGCTCAAAGCAGAAAAATGCACAGTTCCAAAGAAAGGGAACAATTCACTGAAATTCCCTTAGCTGACCCTATTAAAAGGGAGCTGCTTTACAATGTTGTATCGACGTCCTTAGTTAATAAGAGCCTCGGTGGTGCAGCGGACTAAAGTGCTGTTAAGTGCTAGCACTTAGCTGCCAGCTGCCTGCAATTAATGCAAGTTCGAATCTCACCAGGCTCAAGGTTGACTCAGCCTTCCATCCTTTCAAGGTAGGTAAATTGAGGACCCGGATTGTGGGGGGCAATAAGCCAACTTTGTATAGAACAACACCGCTGGGGGGGGGGCGAAAGCCCTAATAAGCAGGTATATACAAAATAGTATGCAGGCTATCGCTACAATGCATTGTAAGCCGTCCTGAGTCTACGGAGAAGAGCGGCATATAAATTGGACTAATAAATAAACTAAAAATAAAATAAGTTTCAAAACTGACACTTTTCACTTTTTTGCGACAGCTTGTAAGGAATTCAGTTTCTGGTACAAGACCTAATACACTTTCAGTCCATGCAAAAAAGATGTACATAATGCTTAATTCTGTATTCTCTACCAGGGTGGCTAATTAAAGTGGCTGTACATAGGATATACTCTACTTTGTCTCTAACATCAGCTTCAGAAACTCTATTTTCTACTAGATACAATTTTTCTTCTATTGAAGGAAAAAGGCTTTTGCAATAGGCTCCAAGTGTCAGAGACACACGGTACTAATTAACATCACAGTTGTGCTTTGTTAACATCATGTTCTTAAAATATGTTACGTATCAATTTGCCAAACAGGCACCTGGACAGAAATTCTGATTTTTTAAAAAATATCCACTTTACCTTTATCTTTGGCAGGAATCCAATCCGTCCCCGTTTTTGGTCTAGGTTCCGGGGTTCTTTAACACGTACACCAAGGTGCTTCATGTAGGTGAGAATAACATACTGTATAGCTGAACTGTAGATGAGACCAAACAGAAGAATGGGAAAACAATATCAAGTTACTTCAATGATGGGATGGCAAATGAGCTTCTCTCTTTTCCAGTATATTTTTCTGACACTGACAACAATTTATATTGTTATGGAAGGAAGATGTGAAGAGCTACCTACAAATGATTATTTCTATTATCTTATTAGTGAAATAATCAACATCATTATTATCCTGAAATTGTTGATTTAAGTGGGAATTAATAATGATAATTGAAAGAAAAATTACGTGATCCAAAAAGTATTGAGTACTAGCAATTGTAAGACTCATAAACCCAAACTACAGGGAGGCATGTAGTTTTAAATTCAGTCACTGCCGTTTCTCTTAAAGGAGGATGTGGGATAGAACGGCTGTGAAAGATCCCTTGCTTGTTATTGTATAGATCCAGGTCCTGTCGGATTATAATGTATTGGTGTAAAAGAGTGTTGAGAGAAGAATATACAGAAAATAACTGTAATTTGCCTAAACAGCCAACAGAGGACTCCACCAGTTCAGCACATATAATAAACCAGAATGGAAAGGTTTAGTGTGATTGTAACCAGGGTTTAATTACCTCTTATCCTCTTCTATAGGCTGAGATGACATCCTGCAGAGGAAAGAGGCAAAAATTAATTTTAAAATGTCAGTTTCAATGTTCGATATTGATTTTATTTATTTATTTATTTATTATTTATTTATTTATTTATTTTATTTATTATATTTCTATACCGCCTTTCTCCCGTAGGACTCAAGGCGGTGTACAGTCAAGAAAAATATAGACACACAAACATCATAAAATTGCTAATTAAAATTATTACTTAGTTTGGTCAATTAAATAAAACCCAGAATGAGATCACATTTAAAAAATCATTCACATGTTCATATGTTTAGCCCCGCCTGTTGGAACATCAGGGTCTTGAGGGCACGGCGGAAAGCACGGAGATCAGGGATATTCCGTATCTCCGGGGGCAGTTCATTCCAAAGGGTTGGGGCCCTCACAGAGAAGGCCCTCCCCCTGGGAGTCGCCAGTCGGCATAATTTGACTGACGGTACCCTGAGTAGTCCCTCCCTGTGAGAACGAACTGGTCGGTGGGAGGCTATTGGTGGCAAAAGACGGTCTCGTAGGTACCCAGGTCCTAAACCATGGAGCGCTTAGACTGGCAAAGACTGGCTTGTCCTTCAACCCAAATTGTTATACTACTATAGGAATATGGCCAGGGGGTTAAGTGATAAATGGAACAACTATCAGATGTAGAGTGCATAACAATTCTACATTTTGTTGTTGAAAGTTGTCAGCAAGAAGTCTCGGGTCATGACCAAAAGGAACCAAGATTGGATAATCTAAGTTGTATCTTACACTTGAATGCAACTACCAGCGCTAGTTGTAATTAAGAGGCATACCTCTCATCTTATGGTTTGTCAAGCCGTCTTTTCCTCTGCAAAACATAGGCTCTGCTTTACGACAATTCATCAACAGAAATAATTAAATATTGCTGGGCCCCAGCTCCATTTTTTTAGAGCCGGACTAACAGCTACAACAGAACGCAATGATCTGAGCGCAGCATCTACCTATCAAATTCATCTCTGAGGGAAGATGGAGTAATTTCCTTCCTCCCCAAGTTCCCTCCTCTGCACAGGACAGCTAGAAGGTTGTGTCTGCCTCAGGCATACTTACAGCACGTCTTCAATTTTAGTCAGGATTTGCTCCGCGCACGCTCTCTCCTTCTCTAAGGTCATCCGGTCCCGAACGCGTTCTGCATCCAGCCTGGTCAGTTCTCCTTCTGCCAGCGTGAGGCCCATGCTGCGTTTCTGTCTAAAGGCACAGAATAAAGAGTGAGAAACCCTTGTGAGCACGAGAAGGGAAGCCATGGGGGCTCATCTTCAAGTGGGCCACCGATGCAGCAGGCTTTTCTTAAATACGCCTTTCATACCTCAACGAATCCAATCAGTTAAAAAGAACACATTATGCATTATGTGAAAAGAAGACTCGCAGTTCTCACTTAATAACTATTCGTTCAGTGACTGTTTGAAGTTATGGTTGTGTTGAAAAACCAGTCCTCAAAGTAACAGCCACTGTAACACCCCTATGGTCACATAATCTGAATTTGGGTGCTTGAAAGCCTGACCATATTTAAGACTGCAGCGTGTACTGACTTAGATTAATTTCCAAAAACCCCAAATCCTCAAAATGAAGATGGATACTTGGCAGGAAGTATTCCCTAAAACACCACAAATAAAAAATAACTAAACTTCAACATTTGCACAAAATTTAACCGATAAACAACATGTACCTAAAATCTTCAAGGTGCTTTTGTACTTCGAGAAACACTTTTTCTTGCATAGCTTGAATACAATGGCGGTGCAATTCTTCAGGAATTAATTCCAGCCTTCTCTTTTCTGCAGATTAAGGGGAAAATCCATTTTATTTAGAACCAAGTATTTAGCTGACTTTTATTTTAGCTTTACTTCGGCAGCACAGATTTTTTTTTTTTCTATCTAATAATTGGAAGCTTTATCTCCCCACTGGGGCTGACGTTACTCAAATACAGCGCTGGTGCTGTGGTTAGAACGCAGTACTGCAGGCTATTTCTGCTGATCACTGGCTGCCAGCAGTTTGGCAGTTCGAATCTCACCAGGCTCAAGGTTGACTCATCCTTCCATGGTCGGTAAAATGAGGAGCCGGATTGTTGGGGGCAAATATGCTGACTCTGTAAACCGCTTAGAGAGGGCTGTAAAGGACTGTGAAGCGGTATATAAGTCTAAGGACTATTGCTAATACAATTTTTCCTGCCTCCCAAGTTACACCTGTTGATATCAAAAAATGCTACGTGGATACAAAATTCATTGGAATTTCTCAAAAAGCATAACATGTCCAAGTTCTAAAACAATCTTATCTAGATTATTTTCAATAATCTTACCTAAATCACTTGCAATTTCATCTGGAACTGGGACTTTCAGGTTCTGCAAAAATGAAAGGTTAAAACGTAAGGAAAATTCTTCCTCTGACTAATTCTGAGAATGAATATACTCCTACCTCCTGATATCCACGGGGTGTACATCATTCCAAGATTCATGTACATACATAGTAACACACCTTTTCCCATATAGGTAGTCCTCGACTTACGTCCACAATTGAGCCCAAAATTTCCGTTGCCGGGCAAGGCAGTTCTTAAGTGAGTTGTCCCATTTAATGACCTTTTTTGTCACAGTTGCTAAGCGAATCACTGGGGTTGTTTAGTGAATGATGTGGTCATTAAGCAAATCCGGCTTCCTCCACTGACTTTGCCTCTTAGAAGCCAGCTGGGAAGGATACAAATGGTGATCATATGACCCCAGGACAGTGCAACTGTCATAAGTATATGCCAGTTGCTAAACGTCCAGTTTTTGATCATGTGGCCATGGGGATGCTGCAATAATCATAAGTGTGAAAACAGGTCATACTGTAAGTCACTTTTTCCGGTGCCATGGTAACTTCAAACGGTCATTAAATGAATTTGGTTAAAGTCAAGGATTACCTGTATCCAATTCCCTGGATGTAAAAACAAAATGTAATCTACCTTCAAAACATGAGTGATTTGGTCCCCCCAAAAAAATGAGCTACAAAGCACTGCGGATGATCTAATTTCAAAGGCTCCAAGCCCATCAAAACAAGGAACAGAAGATTAAAACAAGAATGTGCCTTCTGTAGCTTTTCTGTATGTGTTTGGAACTTACTGCAGCTCGATCCAGAAAAAATTGATTAAATTCAGCAAACACTCGGCGAGTCTCTTTGGAATTTGTTTGTTTGTACAGGTCCGCAAACAGGTAACAGAGCTACACAAACAGAAAACGAGAATACAGTAAATGATAAAAGTTGAGCGGAAACTTAATTCTACCTACAAATGTTTCTTTTGGGTTTTAAAGAGAGTTTTCACAGCGATGAACTCTTCTCAAAGGGTTAGAAAATGACATTTTTCCCCTCAGCCGTTCACTTCTGTGACCAAGCTTTGCACAATATTTACAATATCAGAACAAAATAGAGTTGTCCCCCACTCAAATCAGCCTTCCTCAAACTGATATCCTCCACATCTGTTGAATTGCCTGACAGATTGTAGGGGCTGAGGTGTAATCAGAATTGGTTCAACACAGCTGGGAGGTGACAAATGGGGAAAGATATATTTAGGTTGAATGGGAATTCAGAACCCATCTGATACACAACACAGAAATGAGCTGTAAAGTAGCATCTTACCAAAGAAGCAGGGTCAAACTGGGAAATAACGTGATGCAAAAAGACAGCCAGGTGAGCGGGACGTGATTTCAGTAGCTCAATATTCTGGAAACAGCTACATTGCCCGTTGATCTGTAGAGAAACATGGACATTTTCAGAATGAGCCCTCCAAGCACTCACATTTCTTCCATCATAAACTCAACATAAAACCTTCATCCTGTTATTTTCATCCTAATATGTATCTTTGATCTTTTTAAACTACAAACCTCTTTCTCTGAGACTCCCTTATGAATCTCCAGCGAACCAAAAGCATATGTAATGGGAAAGAAGTTCTTATATGCTGCCGCCAAAATTCAAACCAGATAAGACAGTTTAGATACTAAACTAAGGTAAGGTACTTTATATTGATAAATCGGTGTAAAGTACTAAGATTACAAATGAATATACAAAACTGCTTTCACAAACCCTTTAGGAAATGTAAGTTGTTACTGGAAACATATCAGTATATCTTTCAACAAATGTTAACAGAATTTCCTTAAAATGAATCCTCTATCCCTCAGGTGTCAAACTCGCCATGTCATGTTGCCGTCATGTAACGTTTTGTGATGTTTTTCCCATTCACGGAGCTGGCGTGGACGTGGCCTACATGTGAGCATCCGGCCAGCAGGCTGCCAGTTTGACACCCCTGCTCTATCCAAATTTTGGGGTGGATGGTGGTAGTAAGATAAATTAAGCTGAAGAAAGTAATCGCATGATGGTTGGCAGGCTAAGATCCTACCTGTTCTTGTTCACCATCAAAGTCATCATCTTCTGCTCCAATGATTGGAGGTGCCACACGAGAAGAAGGGCTTCCAAGGCTGGATGGAGAATCCTGGCATTGTCAGAGAAAAGAAATCAGTGTTGTTTCTATTTCAGTGAGTGTGAATATTACAAGGCCATTTTCCCCTGACAGTTCTATACACTAGAAGAAGAAAAAAA
Organism: Pituophis catenifer annectens; assembly: GCF_029215685.1. NCBI lineage: Eukaryota > Metazoa > Chordata > Lepidosauria > Squamata > Colubridae > Pituophis > Pituophis catenifer. Next base: position 23,900,898 of record NW_027256892.1, read on the forward strand.
GATTTTTTTAAGAAATCTTAGGGGGGAAAAAATTGGTGGATATACATTATACTTCTTGATTCCAGTACGCTGTACATATTGTGAGCACCTATATAAAATAATTCGATCAAATAAAAATGAAGTCTTCTATCAAAAACGCTATTGTTCATTAAACCAAATGACGCAACCAGCTACTGAAAGTAAAGATAGCTTTTGTTAAACAGCTGCACAGCCTGCCCTTAAACCAAATATTTGAGCCACTACAGAAGCTGGTACTTTCACTGAAGTACTGTTATATGGAGGAGTGTAGAGTGTCGAAAGGGAAAAAAAGGCAGTGGAATTTGAGGGAGGGAGGAGGCAAAGAAAACACTGGGGGCCTACATCCTTTCCAGCTGGATTGCTCCCTCCCTACCGTGGAGCCATTAACCCAAACTGCCCTGTAAGGAAGAAAAAAAGTCAGATGTCAGGTCCCGTTTTAATGGAGCTGGCTGCTTTGTTGTGTTTGCAGTGTGTGATTCTTGCTGAATCTGTTATACGCTTATAAACATTGTCATCTGATTTTGAGGACTTTGGAAAACAGGATACACATCTGCTAAGTAAATTAAAAACTGGTATGTGGAACACCGCCGTGCCAGTCCAGTAATAAACCCTCCCCAACAAAATTCAGAACATCATGGGAAAAGCAAACTCTCTTTGCTTAAGAAAAACGGATGTTCTGCCACTTGATTTTGGCCAGAGGTGGTGGACTTTTGGAAGGTGAAAATTTGAGCTAAAAGGCCTGTTCCATGAATGTTCTCAATACAGAATTGCATGGCGTTTCTATTACAATCGTTGCTTCTTGACATAATGCTGTGAGGTCAGTATCTGCATGTCTTTGAAGCCTCCAGGATTGCCGGTTCTCTTTCCTCAGAGGAAAGAAATACATTCGCTTCCTTAATGTCAAGGCAGAACTAGTCGAGCATGGCTACTGCCTTCGCCTCTTCAGGTCAAGGGCACTCCAGAGAAAATAGATTAGAGCAGAGGTATCCAACCTTGACAACTTTTAAGACTCCCAGAATTCCCCAGCCAGCTGTGCTGCCAAGGTTGGACACCCCTGGATTGGAGCCTGAAAAACTTTGTGCATTGTTATAAAAATGCCTGCCTACCAAGTTAGGAACTCAGATCACAGATATAATGCAATAGTTGCTTGTCAAGTGTATGTACAGACTAAGAGCATTATTCTATCTCTCACATACACTTAAAATGAACCCACTGGGGGGCCCTATGTAGGGTAAGAGGCAGGCATCTCTCCCAGCTTTGCCACCAGGGACAGAAGTGCTGGAAACAGAACCCGAAAATGCCTGCAGATAAGCAAATGTCGGCGAGCCGTTCTCCATAAATTGTAATGAGAAGGTTGCACTGCCAACTACAAAATCTTAACAGATGGAAACATCCAATCAAGAAGAAACAAGCAATGTGGATTTCTGAAATCTCCGAGCTGTCTAAATTTATAAAAAAAACTAATTAAAAGTTGAGCATGCCTCTACAAGGTCAAAAATCCAGTGGCACCTCAAGAAGAGAAAAGAGGAAGAAAGAACACAAATGCTTGTCCGTGGCTAGTGCAGAAATTTCTATCCAAATATTCAGGGTACTCTTACCGTTTCATGAGTCTCAGTCTTCTCTGGGCTGTCATCCAGATAGCTCTGATCTTTCAAGACACTGCGAGGACTCTGAGGAGGAGGAGAAACGGAAAAAAACACTCCACTCAGTGTTTACTATGTTAAAAAGCAGGATCCAATAAAAGATCCTATCAAGTCTAGCAGCTACAATTTAAAGAGGATGTATGAGACTAGTTAAAAAAAAAAAAAAAACAGATTTGGGATACATATTGTTAGATGTTTTCATTTAACTTTGCTTTTGCATGTTCCATTGTATACATGCCAAATGTTGATAATTCTAATTTCAATGTCTTCTCTGACTGATCTTAATTCTGTATGAGGCGTTAAAAAACATAGCACATTCTAATAATATTTCAGTTCCTTTTGAAACACAATCTCAAATAAGGCTCAATGTTTCTTTAAGGGAATAAAAATAACAAATTTCCAAAACCAGCTCACAAGATACCTGGAATCGTTATTTTTTTTTTATTTTTTTTGCCACAGTGCATTCAAGATCTCCAATCAGATTCTACCAGATGAATGTTGCCCAATTTGGCGCTATTAGTAAGTACCACAATGCTGATTTTAATCTTCACAGTGGCAATAAGCAATTTTGGTTCACAAGAATAATTACCCCACAACAAAACCACTGCAATTCATTGGTGGGGCCAGTTGAAAGACCACACTAAGTTAACCAGTCGGTTGTAATGACAGGAAGCACACACACACACAAAGAGCAGGAATTTAACCAATGTGAGCTTATGTCATGCTCATTCCACAGTTCATATTTTGGGGAGGTCATAAGTTCTTGTGCCTCAAAGCTTCATAGAACATACATAGGATTTTACTTCTGCACAGAGTCTGACTGCCACACTTTAGTCTTGTCAGTTATCTCCGACATTTGCAGGACTGGGTCAACAGCTTTTGACCCATCCCCTGAACCCAGGTCAAATGTTTGCCTCACTCCAGTCAGAAGGAATGTCCAAAGATAGGAAACTATCTCAGATTCGTTTATTCAGATCCTTTTAGGAGGATACAATTTTCTGTCGGCTAAAATTTTCAAACATTTTCTAGAAATATTAACCAGTGCATTACAAAAATCCCTTGATAAAGGATGAATGGGGCAAAGCAAAACCCAATTTTCAATCCACCAAAAACGTTTTCTGACAAAGACTGTAAAAATCCAGGTTTTTCTGAACTACTTTCAGAAGCCCTGTTGGGCTACTAATAATTACATTTGGAGATACACAGTTGCCAAATGTTTTTTTTTTTTTTAAATGTAACAACTGAGAAAAGGAGAAGGAAGAGGGTAAGGAGAATAAAATGTCACAAATACAGGGTTGCTGTTGCGAGGACAAACAGGAAATTCCAGCTCAATCAGGAAGCTGTTTTGCTACCTGTAAACATTTCTACCTTCTTACTGTCAGGGCAGAGAATATAACAAAATAAATAAACATAACAGCATTCTGCATATACAGATAGTCCCCAACCAGTCATTTAGCATTCGTTTAAAAAAAAAAAAAAGTGACCGACAACTGGTCTTTGCACTTAACAATTGTTACAATATCCCCATGTCACGTGATCAAAATTTGGATGCTTGGCAACCAGCAAGTATTTACAAAGACTAGAGCACACCAGGGTCATGTGACCCTGCCATTTGAGATCTTCCCAGCTTGGTTTCTGACAAGCCAAGTCAATATGGCTGCATGATTCCCCTAACGGCAATTATCTGCTTAATAACCATGACAAAGGTGGTTGTAAAACTAGGTGTGACTCATTTAATAACAGCCTTGTTTAGCAATGGAAACTCTGGTCCCAATTGTCATGTTAAGTGGAGGATTACCTGTGCTAGAATCTCCCTCCTTTTAGCGGAGGAGAGACACAGAGCTTTGCCATGTCTCACTAATAAAACATCATTTTTCCCCCCTCAGTCAAGAGCTCTCACCTCTGCTGTGTCATTCACCTGGGGGCCATCACCAAAATGACCATCTCCTTTATTTGGCCCATCCCCCCTCTCAGCTTCCACCTCGGTGATCTGCAAAGATTCGGATATAGATTTGGAAGACAAAAGGACATCCTGGAAACGGACAAAAAGGAGGTTAAGAAACAGCAGACACCTTAATAAAACATTTAAACAGTCTGCCGCGGGTGACCCTGTTAAGATATTTGGTGGGGCCACCTGCTTAGAGAACAATTTAATTATCTGTAAACAAGCAAGCAAAACAAATAATAATCCCCCTCAGCTTCTTCATAATTTTCTTTTTTTTTTTTTTAATTTGATTTATATGCCGCCCTTCTCCGGAGACTCAGGGCGGCTTACAATGCATTATGCAATAGCCTTCATCCTTTTGTATATTTATACAAAGTCAGCTTATTGCCCCCACAAACTGGGTCCTCATTTCACCTAGCTTAGAAAGGATGGAAGGCTGAGTCAACCTTGAGCCTGGCGAGATTCGAACCTGCAGTAATTGCAGGCAGCTGTGTTAATAACAGGGTGCACTAAACCACTGTACTATCAAGGCTCTTGGTAATTTAAGGGATGCACCAACAGATAAAAGCAGAGACATCCTTGCCTGCAACGATCGCATAAATACCCCCAGCCAGACTCTCTTAGCAAAGTGAGAAGTGTGTAATTTGTTATCGCAAGGCTTTAATTTCTGCATATAATGCATATAATGCTCTCCCTATCAAAACCAGTTTCTGTGAGCTAAATTAGAAAGTCGGTGCTGGCATTTGTTTGCGCATCCTTTGATTTTGCTATCCCTGGAAGACCAAATGTGTGAATTGCTGCAAGGCGTGGAAGGGGAACGGTTCGCTTTCACCCGGCATTCCCAACTAAGGCAGCCCAGATCCATCCGGACCGTAAAAACCATCCGATTCCTGTTTACCTGAGCAGAGCCGGTTGCTTTGGACAACTGCTCCTGCAGTTGAGGAATATGCTTTTTGGCTTCCTGGATCTCTTTGAGCAGTCGGGGAGCCGGAGCGCGGCTGTAGTCTTCCTGCAGGAACTGAAAGGGGGGTGCGAGGATAAGAGGAATCATCGTCATCGTGGTTCCCTGGTTCATGGTTCTAAAGACCAGGTTGGACCAGCCCAAGCAAGCAAGTCCTAGGAAAGCCCTATTAGCTTTCTTTCTTTCTTTCTTTCTTTCTTTCTTTCTTTCTTTCTTTCTTTCTTTCTTTCTTTCTTTCTTTCTTCTTTCTTTCTTTCTTATTTATTTATTTATTTATTTATTTATTTATTATTTGTTTATTATTTATTTATTTATTTATTATTTATTAATTATATTTCTATACCGCCTTTCTCCCGTAGGACTCAAGGCAGTGTACAGTCAAGAAAAATATAGACACACAAACATCATAAAATTGTTAATTAAAATTATTACTTAGTTTGGTCAATTAAATAAAACCCAGAATTAGATAACCTTTAAAAAATCATTCACATGTTCGTATGTTTAGCCCCGCCTGTTGGAACATCAGGGTCTTGAGGGCACGGTGGAAAGCACGGAGATCAGGGATATTCCCCGCTGCCCTGAAAGAGGCGGTGGTGAGACCTCTCCTCAAGAAGCCGTCCCTGGATCCAGCAATATTGGCTAACTATCGTCCTGTCTCCAACCTTCGCTTCATTGCGAAGGTTGTTGAGAGTGTGGTCGCGCAACAGTTTCCACAATTCCTGGAGGAAACATCCTATCTAGATCCGTTCCAGTCGGGTTTCAGGTCTGGGCACAGCACGGAAACGGCATTGGTCGCGTTGGTTGATGATCTCTGGAGGGCTCGGGACAGGGGTTCTTCCTCTGTTCTGGTCCTATTAGATCTCTCAGCGGCTTTTGATACCATCGACCATGGTATCATGCTGCACCGGCTGGAAGAGTTGGGGGTGGGAGGCACCGTGTTACGGTGGTTCTCCTCCTTTCTCTCCGACCGGTCGCAGTTTGTGTTGGCAGGGGGGCAGAGGTCGACCTCGAGGCCTCTCATTTGTGGAGTGCCGCAGGGATCGGTCCTCTCGCCCCTTCTGTTCAACATTTATGTGAAGCCACTGGGCGAGATCATCCGTGGCTTTGGGGTGAGATACCACCAGTACGCTGATGACACCCAGCTGTACATCTCCACCCCAGGCCACCCCAACGATGCCCTTGAAGTGATGTCCCAGTGCCTGGAGGCTGTGCGGATCTGGATGGGGAGGAACAGGCTCAGGCTCAACCCTTCCAAGACTGAGTGGCTGTGGCTCCCGGCATCCCGATATAGTCAGTTGACTCCATCACTGACTATTGGGGGCGAGTCTTTGGCCCCCACTGAAAGGGCTCGCAATCTGGGAGTCCTACTGGATAGGCAGCTGTCTTTGGAGGAACATCTGACGGCTGTTACCAGGGGGACCTTTTATCAGGTTCGCCTGATTCGCCAGTTGCGGCCCTTTCTTGATCGGGATTCCTTGTGCACAGTCACTCACGCCCTCGTCACCTCTCGCCTTGACTACTGTAACGCTCTCTACATGGGGCTCCCCTTGAGGAGCACCCAGAGGCTCCAGCTGGTCCAGAATGCAGCAGCGCGGGTAGTGATGGGAGCAACATGGCGCTCCCATGTAACACCGCTCCTGCGCGAGCTGCACTGGCTCCCGGTGGTCTTCCGGGTGCGCTTCAAGGTGTTGGTTATCACCTTTAAAGCGCTCCATGGCATAGGGCCTAGCTATCTCCGAGACCGCCTGCTGCTACCGATGACCTCCCAGCGACCCATGCGCTCCCACAGAGAGGGCCTCCTCAGGGTGCCATCAGCCAAACAATGTAGGCTGGTGGCCCCCAGGGGGAGGGCTTTCTCTGTGGGGGCTCCCACCCTCTGGAATCAGTTGCCCCCGGAGATAAGAAGAATCCAGGACCTCAATGCCTTCCGTCGTTCCCTGAAAACCTATCTTTTTCAGCAAGCCGGGTTGGCTTAAGAAGAAATTTTTAAAATTTTTAAATTCTTTTAATTAGTCTGTGATTCTTAATTTTTGGGCCAAAATTTATATATATTTTTAAATGTTTTAATATTTGTATTCTTTGTTTTTTATCTTGGCTGTACACCGCCCTGAGTCCTCAGGGAGAAGGGCGGTATATAAATTCGAAATTAAATTAAATTAAAATTAAATATTCCGTATCTCTGGGGGCAGTTCATTCCAAAGCTTTCATACAATGGCTGCCCCCCCCACCCCCCACCCCGTGAAATTAGAACTCAGCCTCCCAAGGAGTATTGCTGAGATGTTTTCACTTATTCCTCTAATACTCGCGACAGATTTAATCTAAGACATGGTGGATGGGAAGACGGGTTTCTAAATGGGGTTGATTACAACTACGTCATTGAGGTCGTGGACTCCCCGATCTTGGCTTAAAGGGAGCAGCCCTTCTACCGATTTGTACAAGGAATTTCACAAAGTCATTCCACCCGCCCAAGCTTTTTACCAGGAGCATTTTCTATTTTGCAACCAGAACATGTAAATATTACGTTAGGTTAAATGGCCACCCCTGAATTTTTTCATAAATTTCCTTTTTGGTACCTGCAGTCGTTCCTGTTCTTTCTGCAGCATCTTCCTCAAAATCTCTACTTTCTGGTTGTGAACAATGTTATTTTCCTCCTAAAACAGAAAAGATGGCCAGTTGTCATTTACAAACACAGTCTGCCTGAACTTGAACAGATTGTCTACAATGTACAAGTCTAACAACCTTATTAAGCATGACAACAACAAATCTTAACTAAGTTTTAATCAGATTCGACTATTAACTCAATTTCATTCCCATATGTTCTTCTCTCTCCTACTGCAACAGAAAATCGTGAACATGAAAGGTTTATGGGCTGGATATATAAATACCCAGAGCAGCAGATCAGACCGATTGCAAATACCCTCTCTAGTGCTATCCTAGTTCCATCTTCTCCTCACACTTTCATATAAATGATTCTGCTGTGATACATAAAACAGTCAACAGAGCGATGAGTTCCAGAATGGGTCTCTTAATCACAAGCAAAATAGGACAAAGAACCTTTTCCGGCTGTAGAGAATAATCAAAACCAATGAATATCTTACCCCCATCAGCACCGGACTGGTAATTCTCTCTGTGTTTCCATAGGATCCAGGGGAGTGAGGTGAAGTCATGATGGGAGACATATGCCCAAAGGCAGCTGAGTCCACCTCAGAATCAGCCAGTGGAATCTGGGGCGACCCAGGTGGGCGCCCCTGCACAGTGAGCGCTACATAGGAACCCGCTGCAGAGGGAAGAGGAAACGCCATTATTTGAGAGACGAGGGACAAGGAAGACTGAATCTATATTTCCTGTTTGTTTCAAAATAAAAGAATGGAGTTCACGGAAGGACATCAAGCACAACATACAAAAGCCAGTTTTTCCTCCACAAGGAAGCAGAATTGTACAGGTATTTGAGAAAAGGCAAATAGTTGTTTTGCATAAGTAGATTAATTCAGTACAAAGACTGAGATGTGTCAGTGATCCAATCTGCCTGCCTGATCATAAATTCAAGTATGTCAAATTTATTCAGCTCGTTTATAGTCGTGGTATTGAACCAATACCCACAGTTTCAATCGTTGCTTTGAATCAATCTGTTGTTATTTAAGCTTCATCTTCTTTAAGAGAAACTGAGGAAGAAGGATGCTAACACTTCTGGAAAGAAGTAAAATGGAGAAGACTAGAACGATGAATCAGAACAGCATCAGAACAGCAAATCCCTAATATGGGCTCAATAAAGACAGGCAACTGGATCGATTGTGGATGATCGACACAACAAAAATAGAAAGTGGGATAACACAGTACATAGTGGAAGTCAACTGTCAATCAAAATACATTCCACAGGCTTGAAGGTTTCTTGGAAATGTTTTCCAAAACTACACTCTTAGTTTTTCAAATATGGGATATTTCAATACTATTGTTAAATCAAATTATTGGAAATATCATGACAGTTTGACTTTCATCATCTCTTGTTGAAATCTCTTAAAAGAATATACATAGTGTAGCGTAGCATAACATAACATAAAGCAGCTTGAAAAGCATTTACTTACACTTTATCAGCTTAACCACCTCTAAATGGTTGGAATGTGTTACCAGAGTTCCATTCACCTACCAAAAGATAACAAAGGATCTTATTTTGATTTTCAGCTTAGGTTAGATGACGGAACTCCTAATCTACAGAGCTAAACTGATTTAACGTCCACTATGCTCTTTATTAGGAAATCTGTCCCAATATCATGGTAAACAGAAGTATCGTCCAGGATTCAGCCACCTCTTTTAAAAAAACAAAATCAGCATATAGAGCACATATTTGTAAAACAACAGAAAAAGACTATATTTTTTTCTGCGGGCACAGTACTCTGCAGCTACAGTTTAGGGATTCTGAGGGCTAGTTAAGAAAAAAAAAAATCAACTGTACAGTTATAAGCAGGAACTCTGGCTTTGCTTCCATGTATATGTCATTCAGGTTTCAAGGCCTAGGGCATGAAGTTGGAACCGAGTGCCATTTTATATCAGCCTACAAAGCAAAATTATTTTAAAAAGCAGCTGGAAACAGGCACTTATTGCTCACAGTAAAGGACTAATTTAAGTTCAATGGACTTCAGATGCTCCAATACCTATGCTTAGACTGCCTCTTTTTGTCTCTAATTCAAATCCCCCCTTTTTTGTATAGGCCTGGGTTTTTTTTTGTTTGTTTGTTTGAAAAAAAAAATTATTTGCCACTTAACATTCAGCTTTAATGAACACCCCTCACCGCACCTGCACATCAAAAGAAGGGTTTATTTGTATTGCTAATTCTAAATATAGACAGACAGCCTGCTTTCAAACTGTTCCCGAGAGGTTAGGTTTAGCAAAATATATACAGTGATGAAAACTACTGAAGCATTCCTAGTTCTCACCTCCTTCAATTTATTCTTCCAGCACTTAATGATCCTTACCTTAATGATTCGGTCACCAGTTTGAACCCCAGCCCGCATGGCTGCTCCATCTAGAGAGAAGAATCAGCTACTTAGAATTCAATACATTATTTCTAGCATTTCCAGTTATGCAAGGTATTGTAGAAAAAGAGTCTTGTTAGCAAGAAATTAGAAAAGGGTGTGGTAGCATCTTTTCCAACTAGCACGTTTTACTAAAAGGCGTAAGCTTTTGGGGAACTTCCGCTCACAAAAACTCATCCCTTTTAATAAAATGTATTAGTTGGAATATGTTCTGCCAGATTCCTTCCTGCTGTGCAAGGGCCACACTGAACGAAGAATGACTTAAGCATGTTTTTACAGCACACAGTACATTTACATTCCATGCATTACAGTTGCACACAACTTCCATTGTGTGATGGAACTGTAACAGGCACAGCGGTCCTGTATCAGCCTACTTACCTTCCTTGACAGATTGTACAAAAACTGGATTGTCACCACTGACTGTTAACCCAAATCCATTTTCATCCCGCTGAATAATAACGCATCGTTGAACTAGACCTGAAGGAGAAAAATAAAAAAAATGACAATGAGACGTCAGTGTAGTCATCAGAGAAAAATCGTATGATGATGATGAAAGTTTCTCAAAGTCCACCAAATGGAAGAAAACCAAACAGAAGATTTGGATAGAAGGCAGAAGATAGTAAGTCAGTTGCCTTTGAAGGACTGATTATATGAAATAGAGATAGCAAGGAGAAGTTTGCTTTGTATACTGATCGTATTAATAAAGGAGAATATTTGTAGCACAGGGTTGATATGAGGGGGTCCTTGGGGTTCTTGGTTGTGTTACTTGATGTTACTTAGTTTGGGTAATGAAACGTCTGCAAGAAAACAACCAAGCTCAGAGACAACCAAGTCCCCCTCATTGATCATATTCTAAATATAAATATTTTCAAAATTGTTCTTTAAATCCGTAGTTTGGCACAGTGATTAAAATGCAATATTGCAGATAAACTCTGCCCACTGCCAGGAGTTCAGTCCTGACTGGCTCAAGGTTGACTCAGCCTTCCATCCTTCTGAGGTCGATAAAATGAGGACTCAGATTGTTGGGGCAAGAGGCTGACATTTATAACGTGCTCAGAGAATGCTGTAAAGCACTATGGAGCGGTATATACATCTAAAGGCTATTGCTATTGCTTTTAAATCGTTCCATACATATAACCTCTCCAAATAAAATGGATGAAATGTCTTATTCTAAAAAATGACAGAAGATTCACTCAAATGGGCATGATTCGTACATCTTTCCACTAGCAGGAAAGTAACCACTAATAAGCAATTTAAATTCTCGGGGAGTGGAAGCTGATCATGCTTTGAACTCATTATTACAAAGTAAATTACAGCCTTGCACATTCAACTGCGAGGAATGATCAGTCAAGTTGCTAATCTATTAAATGCCATGAAGATCCATTTTGTACTCATTCAGATATTGCATCTTTAAAATATTATCTATATTTCAACAGAGCCTTAATTACAAGGGATGCAATCTGTTTCTCCTCCCCCACCCAAACAGAAGCCAATCATTTCAATCAGATGTGGGCTACACCAATGAAAGACCATCAGGACTTCTTTGGTGTATCTAACTCCAAATACCTTTCTTTGTGTTTATGTTCAATGACAGCTCGGATTCAAAAATCTTAATTATCAAGGATGTATCTCACTAATTGATAGTAAGCTCCTACTTTGATGCATTTGGGAATCATAAATTATGGGACTCAGCACACAGTGATTGATTCCACTCATATTCTCTCCCATTTATGGATACAATTGCGTTGAATCACACTAAGGAGCTGAGGGCCTGGGCTGTTTTTTGTTTTGGTATGACTTTAAAATTGACAATCCAATCGTCAAAGTCTAGATTTGTTCCACGGGGTGTTACCTTGGCAACAAACTTCCAAAACAGCTGGTTATTTAATTAATATCATTTCTTATAAACCGTGCCAGGCTTATCACAGGGTAATATCATTGCATGTCTGTAATGCAAAAATTCTTTAAAGATATTGCCAATTCCAGATTGAAAATTGCCTATTGCATTGTCTCTTCCCACTGTGTGGGAAAATATTGTCAAGGTAATAGGCTCTTATTGCCTAGATTCTACTGAGAACAAAGGGGTATTATTTATTAGATATGGTGTCCAGATTGCTCACTGTTTAGCTTCTTTTGTCATAACATTAGACATAATAGCTGAAGGCTGTAATAATTGTAAAGGGGATTTCTCTATTTAATGAGGTAAGTACTATGTAAACTCAGTGAAGATTAACTTTAATGTTTTGTCTCTTGCTGTGGGTAAACCCTGTGTACCAGTCCATTGATACATGGATAATAAAGTAGAATAGATACAGATTGATTTTTTTTTATTAAAATGTGACCGTATATTTAAGAAGCTACTTCATAACTAAGACAAATAATTGACCTGAATAAGAAAGTGGGAGAAAAGTGCAAAAGCATCAAATTGCTCAGATAATTGGCCAATTTTCAAATACAAAATTATGTAATACTAGAGCAAAATTAAAGCATTCATCCAAACATCACTGGATATAGCTCTATCAATTCAGCTATTTAGAGCACATATGTGATGGATAAAACAACTTTTAATAAGAATAAAATTTGATACAGCAATAATTCTTGATAAATACAGTAGATTGCAAATTCATTATATAAGCAATTGCTCACACATAATGAAGAACTGCAGGATTTTTTTCTCTGCCTATGCACTAATTTCATTTTTTAAAAAAACCTCTAACAAAATATAGGGAATAAAAATGCAAGCACAAGCTATTTATGGACTATTTCCTAAAGAAGGCTAATTGTATAGTCTATTCTGGTTTGTATTCTTGGTTTAACCATACTATCAAGGCAGTGGTGAAACTCAAATTTTTTTACTACTGGTTCTGTGGGCATGGCTTGGTGGGTGTGGCAGGGGAAGGATACTGCAAAGTCTCCATTCCCACCTCACTCCAGGGGAAGGATACTGCAAAAACTCCATTCCCACCCCACTCCAGGGGGAAGGATATTGGAAAATCTCCATTCCCACCCCACTCTGGGGCCAGTCAGAGGTGGTATTTGCCGGTTCTCTGAACTACTCAAAATTTCCACTACCGGTTCTCTGAACTGCTCAAAATTTCGGCTACCAGTTCTCCAGAATCTGTCAGAACCTGCTGGATTTCACCCCTGTATCAAGATAGTGTCAAAGCTGCCCGATAAAGAATAGAACTGGTTATATTTCTGATTTTTAAAAATCCAAAAACAAAAGAAAACTTGAGTATCACTTCACCTCCAATTTTAAGGAATTAAATATTATTAGCCTTGAGTCAAAGGTAGTTTGAGTCAAAGTTAAAGGTAAGGTGTAGAGAAGTAAAGCCAAATAAATGAACCACTACTCATATAAAATTGCCTAACAGACAATTTCAAACATGATCATGAATAGTTTCTTTTTCTGTGAATATCTTCCTAATTTTGTTTCCAAAACTGCTATTGATTAAATGTTTTGGAATAGATGCCTTGTGACACTTTCTAGAAAATTCCACAATTATAATTTAAGAGAATATCCAAAAGAAAGCTTTAAAAAAAAGGAACTGGTATTGATCCAGATGAAGATCTTTTATTGACTGAAATTGCTCATTCATGCCTTGATATTATGTTATCCTGTGGTTATAAAAGCAGAACCAAGAATTTTAAAGTATGGTTTTTGCTTATAGTTATTGCTTATAGCTATGATACAGAAAGACCTAAGTAAATGAAATGGAATAGCACAATGTATCCATCTGGAAAGTAATGCAAACAAGTGTATAAGAGATTTATGAACCTCAGTTTTTGTTTTCGTGATGTCTAGCATATGCAATAGTGTGTTTTAAAAGCTGTAAAATTCATTGAAATAAATAGTAATCTTAATGGCTGGGTGATTAGAGTTCCTTGATAACTAAAAAGTAAAACTAAGTCATTTTGACTTATGTCAAAAATGTTTGCATGTAACTCAAGAGCTGTATGTTTTTTTTTTGTTTTGTTAGGAAACTACAATTTCTGTAAATAACTTCAACTTCAATTTCAACATGCCTTCTTAGAAGCATTTAAATGCCTAAAATTACTTTTCTTGAGGTTCAAACCAGGACACAGCTTGGAACTGGTCCTGTAGATCTCTTTCTTCAGAATATAAAGGAATATAACATTTAACCCATTTTATAGCAAACATCCGTTCAGGTGTTAAGAAACAGAAAGACTGAAAAAAAGATTGACGCCCGCTAAAATGGTATTCCTTACTTACTTTATATCTTTCCATACAGCAATCAAGCTCTATGGACCTTTCATTCAGGAAAGGAATTTCAATAGTTTTCACCTCAAAAAGGTAACTGCCACACCTTTAATCCCCTTTGACACTTTTAGATATTTTTTTCCCAATGCCCAAAAGCAAGCAGAAAGACTGCAGTCATCAGCAATATAAAGCACAGCATTTTCTGCTGGAAGGTTCTTAAATAACTTCCCCCGTCCAAAGCAAATATTGCAAACTTTCCATACAGATTTCAGGACTGGAAAGAAGAGGGAGAAAAGGAAGCAACCTAGGAAAGCCAATGACTACTGCAAAGAAAGGAGAGGAGCTTTCACAGTTAAACTGTAACTGAACATAGGAAGTCTGAGAGGAAATGGGTTGCATTATGAAGTCATACTTTATTATACATGTTTATGAAAAATCAAGATATAGCATGCAACAGAGAAAACAAACTATGGATAGATTCTAATTGGCGTACTAAATATTCCCACCAACAAGATAGATTAGTTATTTCACACACAAAAAGAACTTCGTTATGCAGTGGTTTCTCCCAGTAGTACATTAATAAAGACTAAAACTAGTAGTTACACTTCTATACAATACAATTGCATTACAATTTATTTATTTATTTTATTTATTTAGTTTGTCAAACATGTACAAGATAACAGGAATAAGTATAAACATGGATATGAATACAGGAAATGGGTACGAATAAATGGGGAATGTAGAAAGAGATCTACAGCACAGTTCCAATTCTTAAATTGTTATGTAAATGTTTTTTCTCACTGTACAAAATGTGCAATAGCTGCAAAGGAACTATATAAAATCCCCATAAAGGGATTTTAATGTGATAAAACCACCCATTGTTGCAAACACAGTTTTTATTTTTAAAAAGATGTTTTAAAGATGGCTAAGATTTCTTTTAGGGGTATATCTGCAGCCTCCACTACAGGTACTTCTTACCTATCAATCAAAGGGACAGAGATATCTATTTTATAAAACTTTCTGTCTCCATAAAGAAGAGATAGGATTTTGTTTGTTTTTTGGGGGGAGGGGGGAAATCTAAGGAAATCTTTGGGAACTGGTTATGAGCAATAATCTTAACAGTTTTGGGTGCTTCAATTTAAGCTACTTCCAACTATTCACAGGGTTAAATAGCAGCAGACAAAAAAATTAAGGCAGGCTATGAAGGTTTCTATCATGCAATTAACTGAAATGTCATTGTAGTTAGAAAACCATCCATTCCATGCCACAGTTCTATGGAATTTTTAAAATATTTCATATGATAAAGAGGTACCTACACCACAAGTAATAGTCGAGAAGCTAAAAAAAATAAAAAGACTGTTCCTTTTTTCAAGCAAACTGCTATCATATTCCACAGAGTACAACTCCACACTTTCAGAAAATTGTTTTACCTACATAATGGTTAGTGCCAATTCCTCAAACTTTCCAACCCAAAGAAAAGATGTCATTTAGATCCTGGAAGACAATATAAAAAACATCTAATATTCGCTACAAAGGTTAGTATCCACCAGCAAGCTTGCACATTTAAGCCACATTAAAAGCTCAGTCCTTTCCCCTGATGCAAAGCTAGCCATGCATAGCAGGGAAAAGGCAGAGGCCTTGAGCACACAGAACAATTGAACAGAACACACCGAACAAAGGCACAAGGCTACAGTGGCTGCTTCAGCTTACCATATGTCTCGGATCTACTCTCCTCTGAGCTATACTTTGTCTTCCTGGAGGAGCTATCTGCACGAAAGCAGGAGAAAAGGAGAAAGAGATATAGGAAATATGGAGACCAACATGGAAAAACTTCATTAAAAATGATTTCTACAATTGGGTTAATTCATGCAAAACACAAACAAGATATGAGCATACAGAGATGGTAACATCTGAAATCAGAATGTGAAATAATAGTAGTTGACTGTATAGATAACATCAAATGTAAAGTTCCAGAAAAAAAGAAGGCATCATAATCAAGCTCCCTCCTTTCTATAGTAAAGAGTAATTGGAAAAGATGTTTTATAAATATAAAAATATAATGCACAGCCTTTTATATTGGCAAAGCCCTATATTTGCCAATGGTACCCAGAAAATAATTAATAGTTGAAGTATCCCAACCACAATGGGAAAGGGAGAAAGTCTTGGTTAGTTTGAAAATATTTTTTTCCTCCATCCTTGAAATAGCTAGGGATGATGTGTTGCTTCATGGATATCTCTTCTTAGGAGATATACTGTCAAAGGATTCTGAATATGTCCACTCATAATGCTGTAGGGACATACGAAAGTATAAATATACTTTCATTTCTTTGGCTATTCCTATTTCAATTATTTTTAATGTCTGTTTGTACTAATTTGGCAAAATTTGGAAATATCAGCTACTTTTATATTAAAAGCCCAACTCTTAAAAAGATCACACTTCATTCACCCTCGCAGTCAAACTCTAAGGAAATATTCTTTTTATGTTACAGATGGGGAAATGCTACCGGAATTATTTCCCCGAAAATAAGACCCTGTCTTATATTTTTTTTGAAGTCTGAAATAAGCGCTTGGCCTTATTGCCATGCCCTCAAAAGCCCAATTAGGCTTATTATCAGGGGATGTCTTATTTTGGGGAAAACCGGGTACATTATGTTATGCAGGGAATAGCCAATTCTCCAAAATTCAAGCCTTAGAACTTCCTCCAAGATCTCATCTAGTAAAGTATCAGCAAAGAGAAGGAATAAACATTTCATCCCAACACAGTATGGTTATTGTTTTTTTCCTCTGTAGTTATACATCTTCCTGTATCACACACTGCGACCTTCAAAGTTATTCTCATCTGTGCTAAATTCTTGGAGGATAACAGACAGAATAGCTAAATTGCACAAATGAAAAGCAACACACCATGTGGGGCCAAGAGGCTCACCCGCAAGCCAGTCACACAGTTAGGAGCATACAGCAGTCAGTCTGGGTTAGTAGGTTGGGGTGGGTGGAACCTTCACATGCAGACTAATTTCCAAGACAGCATTAGACTCTGAATGCAATACAGATGGTCTACAAGTACAGGGAAACAAAAGAAAAAAAATGAATGTGTCCAGTTAAAGTTGATAGAAATATAAAATAATTGAGCGCAATTTCACTCAGAAGAAAACACTCCTCAGCTCCAGAGCCGGGGAATGTTAAGCATTTGCTCCATAGACAAGCAAACTAACAGACAGTACAATCCATCTAGCTCCGTTATCTATAGAGCAAGATCGAGTACTGAAGAGAAAATGGAATACAAGACCCACCCATAGGAATTCCCAAAGACAGGTGAACTGAACAACAGTGCACCATAATCAAGAAAAAGCCTGCAAAATAAATATAAATTTGTGCAGTTCCTCATTTACATTGGCCCACATGGGCTAATTGCTAGTAATATGGCTTTTTCTTTAAGAAAATAAGAATGATCTGCTGGATCAGACTTCTGGCTTGTCTACTCCAGCAGCCTGATTTCATAGTTTCCTAGCAGATGGCCCTGAGAGGAAATAACACTGCCATATCAATGCTAATACTGTCAATCCCTATTAATTCGAAGGAAATATATATACAGATTAGTATAATCACAGGCAAATGAGTAAAATTTAATGCAGTTTAACACTGTTGGATAGGCTTCATACATCTGTTTCCTGAAGCTACTATACACTCAAGCAAAGCTGGAGTTTCTAACGCTTAAAGAAGTCACAATGGGTTCTGTGCATAAGTGCAGAAAGTGTACTACAGGATGCTACATTCACAACACTAGTTTTCCAACGAAAATAAACAGAGAACAGTCACAGAGTCTCAAACTGAATCAAAATAAGAACTACAGGAGAAAACTAAAACATATCTGTTATATAATCTGGCACATAAGGGTTCAAAAATATCTCTTCTTTAATGTGTCGTTTTCTACCTTGGTCTTCAACTTTCTAAGTAGATTTAAAACAAACAAAAGTCCCATCTACTATGCAACTCCAGAAGTATATAACTCAAAAACACAAGGATAAGGAAGAGTGTGCAACCCCACTGACCAAAATTATGCCATTAAAGTGGAAAATAAAAAATGTAGAAAACCTGTTATTGCCCTTGAATATAATATTGGCAAAAGAGGTTAGGCAACTTTTTAATTCCAAAGCTGGACAACAGGAAGATCTGGGTGTTCTTTGGGATGTGAAGGTAATTCTACCTGTTGGGTCAAAATCATGGGCACTAATGCAGCGCTCGACCTTCTGCTTCTTGTCTGCTGGAGACTCTCTGTTCAGAATGCTGCCATGCCTGAAGCCAAACAGAAAGGGGAACAAAATCATTTTTTTACTGCATTACATAAACTGAGCTAATTTTAAGAATCCTATTCATATATTTCATTAACATATTTAATATAATTAATATATGCCCATTTTCTGTATTATTTCTATTTGGGAAAACAATCTACCCAAAGGCAGGAATCCATGGTTCATTTCCTAGGTCTCAGATAATGCAATCTGGTTAGTGGTGTGCAGCTAAATATATCCAGAACCTTTCATATTAGCTTACTGGAAGCTGGGAGAGGACCAGAACTTTCTTAGTAGATACAGAAAGTCAAATGCTTAGAAACTTACCTTGTAGGTTTTTTGAGGGGAAACCTGAAAAGCAAAATAACAAATAAAAATAGTTAGCATCATATAAATTGTTTTCAGATTACAAGAAATCAATGTCAGCCTCCATGTAACAGATTTAAGGATAAAATTACCGGAATCCCTAAAATGAGAGGCATCGTTAAATTCATCAGGACAACTAATATTCTAGTATATAGTTCAATCATTCGTTCAGTCAAACAACAACTGAATTCCTAAATTCAGTAAATGTAGGAATTTACTCCTAAATTCAACGTAATAGATTTTAACAAATATACACTGTATCTTAAGCTATTTAAAGCATCTATTAGAAAAGTATTTAAGAATCTGTTGCACACAAAAACAACTGAGTAACTCATTTCACTCTACACAAAACTCTCAACTGAAAATTGGCTATAAACTGTATAGCATTATAAAGCAATTAAGCAGCTTTGTTTCAAAGCTTTAAAAACTTTATTAATAAAACCAGTATTAGCATTTACAGCATTTTTCAATTCTGTTACTAAAATGTAGGGCAAATTTGCTTCTAGGTTTACAGGTAAACACTCAGAAATGCATTACTGAGAATTCCATACTTATTCTCTCTTTGCCTTCATCTTTCTACATGAAAATCTAGCTTCCAAGCAAGACTGCATATGGCAAGAGGGCAAATTTTACACAGGGCTTCTGGGATAGATTCTCAGAACATGATTATATGCTGAATCCACAATTTAATACTCAAATTACCATGGAGGTAAAACTATCTTTTCAACATGATACCACATTAAGAATTATTTAGGCAGCATCTAAGAATATAGGCAGTTCCATGCAGCGTGTTTTTATGTAAAGTTAGGGTGTTCTGGTTCAATAAATTAAATAGTTCCAGATATCAAGGAAGTCCTTTATCACTCTAAGGGCTTTAAATACAATTGGTATAACAACAGATTTCTTTTTCCATAAGTGTTCAAGATCAACCTCAAGCCTCAGTATTTCATAATTTTTTCCAATGCCTTGACACTAGCATCATCTGGTATATCAACAAGGATGACCATACTTTCTTCTTTTCAATAACTGTTATGTCAGGTATGTTTTGAACAAGAGGCCCATCTTATTTTAAAACTGCACTACACCTGAGTGAACACTGTATCATCCCACTCTCCTTAGAAAGAGGCTTTGTATTTATTCAAGGAAAGCTCTATAAAATAAACTCTATTGCACTGAAATTATGTGATGATTCTTATAAAAAGTAAAAAAGGTTTTTCATACTGTGCTAAGTTAAAAATTGCAACTGCTATTGCATTGCTTATAACAATGAACTAAAGAAGCAGAGATAGTCAGGACTATCAAAACAGGAAATCAGAGAAGGGCAGCTAACTGACAATCCTTACAAATTATCATGAGATGACCACATCAGATGATACTGTATGAATCATCCAAAGTACATGTACAGTATTTATCTTTTCTTCAGGGAGAACTTAACACTGGAGGCATTATTGTATGATGTCTGAAAGGGGTTCAAAACTGGCACAACATATTCCACTAACTTTTCAGCCCATTTAAAACATTAGGTCTTACTCAGCAAATTATAAAGACAGTATGTTTTTCAGACTATAAGACGCACCTGATATTAGACACACCTAAATTTAGAATAGGAAATCAACAAAAAAAAGTTTTTAGCCTCCGTGCCCCCCATTTTCAGGCCCTTTCCAGCCTTTTTTTGGCCCATTTTCAAGGCTTTTTTCTGCCTGTTTTCTAGGCTTTTTTCAGCCCATTTTTAAGGCTTTTTTCCGGCCCATGTTTGAGGCTTTTTTCCGGCCCATGTTTGAGGCTTTTTTCAGCCCATTTTTGAGGCTTTTTTCGGCCTGTTTTTGAGGCTTTTTTCGGCCTGTTTTTGAGGCTTTTTTCAGACCATTTTTTCCAGGGGGAAATGGCCCCAAAAAGCCTCAAAAATGGGTTGAAAAAAGCCTCAAAAATAGGCCAAAAAAGCCTTGAAAACAGGCTGAAAAAGCCAAAAAACGGGCTGAAAAAAGCCTTGAAAGTGGGCCGAAAAAACCCTCAAAAACAGGCCAAAAAAAGCCCCGAAAATGGGCCAAATAAGCCCTGAAAAAGGCTGAAAAAAGGCCTGAAAATGGGGCATGCAGAGGCAAAATAACGGCCGATGAGTGGGCAGGGCTTCGGTAATATTTGGTATATAAGCCGCACAGACATTTTCACCCCCTTTTGGGAGACAAAAAAGTGTGTCTTATAGTCTGAAAAATACGATGAGTAGCACTTAGTTAATGACTACAGTTGGGACCAGTAATTCTGGTCAAGATGTTACAGTTATTAAGTGGGTAACCATGTCATTTTACTTGATTTTCGAACCATTTTTGCGACAATCAGAGTCGCAAGGGTCATTAAGGAAATCACATGGCTGTTAAGTGAACGTGGTTGTTAAGCAAATCCATTTTCCTTAATGAGTGGTTTTGGTTTGGATGCTGCAATTAGTCCCAAATGTGAGTCGGTTGTTAAGCACACATATGCAATCATACGACTGTGGAAGGGCGGCAGCTGTAAGTTCAAGGATGGGTTGTAATTTATTTATTTTTTTAGTCTGTTGTAACTTCAAATAGTAGCTAAGTGACTGGTCACTAAGCAAGGACCACTTGCTTAAGGACTATCTTGGTGGCATTTTCAGGAATGGTTTTTGCCACTACCTTTGTAGGGCTGAGAGAGTGAGAGCGACCAAATTCACAAAGCTGGTTTCAAGACTGAAACTCACTGCTTCCCAGGTTCTAGCCTTGTGCCTTTAATCACTACCCTGAAGTGGTTGTCAACTGAAGTATAAATACAGTGAAACTGTAAGAGTTTAGTTACTAAAGGTTCAGCTATAGTCTAGCCATTCAGTCCTCGTTCAAGCAAGCTCTTTACCACTGTTCCATGACACTGGTCCTTGGATTTTTCCAAAAGCTGATGTCAGGATATTTCACAGAGAAAGAACTGCATTTACAAAATCAGCAGGAAAGGAGGGCTTCCCCAGCAGCTAGACTCAATGTAGCCATTGTGCTGGACTGTAAGTGGGAGCCAGAGTGTTGTCAAAGGCTTAACTTGCTGCCGAACTTGTGCTCGCTTAGGAAAAAGGATTTTCAAACACAACAAAAAATGACAAACATTTCTCCTACCAAATACTGTTCTTCCCAAAGGTATTCATTTTTTTATCATTGATAATGCATTCTACAAACTGGGTAGTAAACTACTTTAGTCGTAACAAACCTATCAACAGAACTGGCTTCCATTTTCCTAGTTATTTTTTAATTTGCAAATAATTACTGGTAAACATCATGGCATTGAAGAGTTCCATTTTATAGATTTCTAGACACTAAGATGCGGCTGCATTGGGCAAAACCTGAAATTCTGAACCAATACAATTAAGTTAAGTTGAGAAAAATCCCTTTTCTACTAACAGAGAATACAACTTGATAAACTGAGTCTATAAAGTATGTTATTATTTATATATAAAATTTGTATAGTTGCCCATCTCATTGAAGACGACTATGGGTGGCACAAACAACTATTCTGGGAAGCAAACAACATTTCATTAATAACTTTAAACAAATGAAATAATTCTACAAGTTTTCTCTGTAATTATGACTTTGAGAAACTGGAAGACAAAGTAAAGAATATAAATATATCAATTACATTTAATAATTTGAAACTCAAGTATGCTTAATGTAAGATTTACCTAGAATCTTTTGTTTCAAAACAACAAAAGTATATAAACTTCCATGCAGAGATAATCTAAATAATCAAGGGAAGGCTTTATAACTCGATGATTGAAAACCTATGTTTGATGCAGGAGATTTGAAATTTCGAGCATCTTTGAAGGGGCTGGCAAAGAACCGTGTCTAAAAATAGGCAACACTGAGCTAGGTGGATCAAGCGTCGGTTTTCATATAAAGCACCTGTTTATTTTACCTACCACAGTCATAACTATAGTAAGCCCAATAAGCTTACAGCAATTTTAATTGTTGTATCTATTAGCTGTATTTCACATGCTTTGCATCATTAAACAGCTATTAAGATCTTCTACTTCAAATCTGTGCAAGAAACATTTAAGATAATTTTAGACTGTACTTGAAGCAGTTGAACAATTAATTTCCCCAGTACCCAAAATATTTTCATCTTCTATGTAACATGGTACTGAAAATCAAAATCCAACAAATATGACTACAGGTTCACAGAATAAGTTTCTGAGATTCCTAGTCTCTATTTTTACTATTTCCTGCTGTATAAGCACAGAAAGCTGCCCTACATTGTAAGGAATAAGAGTACATTTGCTAAAATACATGAAATACGCATTGGCATACAGAGAACACTAGATATGATTCTCCCAACATATTTGACCAATCAAATAGAGGCATATAGCAAGAAGAATTGGCCTTCCATAGCTTAAAATGTATGACTGAGAACTAGAATCCAAAATCCTGTTAAAAGCAAAGGATAAACCACAATTACTGACTCTTCTCCATAGAATAATTTTATAAATTATTCTTATAATCTTTATGGTTTGACCAGCAGGCTGAACCTTTACCTTAATGAAGTATAAAGTTCTACTGATTATTTCATTCATCTTCAATTTAGTTGCTATAATCAGCTGTACTGCAGGATCTACTACAGTAACTCCTAAGGAAAAAAGATCTGTTAAGAATTTCTGGATAGTCGACCGTTTTGTGATATAGGAATAGGATAATTTATTTAAAACATTTATATTTTCATTGAACCCTAATATATTTATTACATACGTGCTTTGGTAAACTTAATTTTAAAACTGAGCAATTCTTTTTAAAAAGGATATTTCTTTAAAATATAAATTTTACCATAATATAGATTGATTGTTCTTGTTTTAAAGTCTACCTATTTTATTGCATAGTATATAGTATCCTGTTGAATAACCTATGAATAAAACAAAAAGAGGATTTTGAAGACAGAGGATAAGGTAAGAGAGGCAAAACAATCCTACTACACTAATGCCCGAATAAACCATAAAATGTAGGATATAAAGAGCATATTATTTCATTTGAATAATACCCAAGATCTTCTCCTATCAAGTGAGATCATTGGTCTGTTTAGACCAGTATTTTCTGCCCTGAGTGGCATTTCTCTAAAATTCAACACCGACACCCTATCTAGCTTTGCCTGAAGATACTGGAACTGACATTTAAAAAGCATATGATCTCTAACTCAGGCTCAGCTCAAATTTATTTGAGCTCTAAAGCTTTAGTACTAAAAAGCTTTAGTACTAAAATAGTACTATACTATTTTCACGACGTTTTCTTTTCACTGTCCGTGCTTTATCTGGTTATAACTCCAATTCTATTCTATGCTCAACTAGACTTTTGCCAGGCTCCCAATGCTGCTTTTCCCTCAATTTCTCTCATTTAAACCTGTTGAATATTTTTACATGGCTTCCCAGTTGAGAACATTTTATTTGTTTGCCTACTGCTGCTTTCCTCCGGTCTGCCAGGTCTTTCAGAAATTAACGCCTGCCAACTATAAACCACATTAGGAACAATATTCAGGAATCAGGGCCTTCCTCTCGCAAGAGGGAATGAATAAAGGTTAAGGGATCAGTTCAAAGAGGAGTTAGCAACTTAACCAACGTGGGGAAGATAGAGAGCAGTGGAGGGACATGTTTTCTTTTTCTGCCCCAATAAACCTAATTAGGATTGTGAGCAGTGCTGGCAGGAGAGAAATTTCTTCACGCTACACTGTCTGTTTGTGTTTGATTAATGTAAATCTTCTCAAGACTCTAACCATGCCCTCGGCAATATGATGGCTGTAGTTCTGTTAACCAGCATCTATGCAACTGAAGAAAGTAAAACACAGGACAGAAAGAGGACCTTCTCAAGATTCTCCCTTAATCTATTCTGGTGACACAATTTCAACAATGGGCTTTGAATGTTGCTTGAGTGAATGTCACTTTGTCACAATACTAAACTAGACATTTCTATCAGGAATAAAAAAAACTAAAAAAAAACCCCACAGAAATAATAATTAGCAAATGCAGAAAAGGGAGGATAGACACTGTCTGTTGCAATGTTCATATATTTCACAAGATGTAATTTAAGGGAGAATATAATTACATTTTGAACAGAAATATCAATTTTCTGCCAAGGTAAGGTAGATGATCCAATTTATTCCAATAAAGTTACCAGAATATTGGAAACAATTACTATACAGTATAATGGATTTTTGTTTATATTTCAGTTTACCGGAAAATACGTCAATATGTGTCAGCATATCATATGTCAATATGTGTCAGCATATCATTCAGCACTTCATTTCTGAATGTTTCAATGCATGGAATGACACAGATATTGCGATGAGGAAGAAAAACACAAACCAAATCTGGAAGATCTGTTCCTCATTCTTTAAATTTCTCTTAAGTATTAAGTAATCAAATCACCTTAGGTCCCTCTCCATAAACAAATATGGTGTTACTTAACTTTTGTTGAACCTGACATTACACAGTTTGGGCCAATATTTGTTTCTCGCCTTTAAAGTTGAGATATTTAAATGGGAATAGGCAGCACATAAATTTTTAGAAGAGATAAGGTAGCTTACCTCCTATCTTTCCAGGATAAAATATTATTTAAAATATACTAACAATACATTTATCATGCAACATAATATAAAACAATATAAAACAATGACCCTATAAACAATAATTAAAATACCAGAGCATTAAAATCTCTTGTAAATTTTAAGTTATTGATAAAGCCTGATTTGGACTAACCAATGCTATTGCTTTTTAATATTGATTTTGCTATAACGCAAACGATACTTATAAAATATTCTGCAGTTCTAAAAACAAAGCTAGCAAAAATCTGAACATACCTGAATTACTGCATTTACCAGCCATGCCACCTATCAAGCAATTATTATGGAGAAACGGTCAAATTCTAAATGTGCAGAAATGAATTCATACATTAGATTAATAAATAAACAAACCTTCCCTTTTCATGAGTTTATGAACATGATAAATAACAAAAGAACTTAAGAAACTTGAAAAAGTGTTCTTTGGTGCAAGGCAAATTAATAAATAAATAATTTTAGTTTTATTGCCATGTTTTTTTTATTTTTTGTTTAATTTTGCCTGCCTATTTAAGTGAAATAGGAATTGCTACATTCCTAGTTCAACAGCTTGTATCTCCATTTATAAGGAATATTTTGAAGTAAATTGTATATATTAGTTTTAGATTGAAGAAACCATACTTTTAAATTTTATAAATCATACCTTTGTGAGCAACCAATTCATTTTACAAAGCCACAAAGTAACTTTACATCACTAAAGTGTGCTAAAATCAATATTACATGTATTTCAAGCTTTCTCAAAATGGCTTCCCTTCCCAAACCCTCTCAATTCATTTTGCTTCATTGCTTCACACTTTCAGAAAATATATGTGTCTATCAACAAGAAATCCAGTATTACCTTGCTTTTATATTATAGGTTTTTAGAGTGTTAGTCACACAATTAATATCCTTTTGTTTATTGATTTAAGTTTGATTGTTTTTTTAAATCAGGCCGAGCTTGAAGAACACTATAGAGGTATAGATTGTTATACAGGTGCCTATGCACATTAAGTTTTTAAATCTTACTTTATTCTTTTCTGTTTCAGTTTAATAGAGACATTATTCTTTGCAAGAACTCACTAATCAGAGCTTTCTGACATAACAACAAAGTAGCTGTAAATATTTATATGGAATTCACAGACCTTTACCCTAAATGAAAAGTCAGGCATGGGAAATGAGCAGATTCTCAGAGCTGTGCACAGCAGATATGGACAAATCTCCAAGGAACAGAGGCCTCATCACTAATGGGAGTTGAATGGCAATGAATACATACAGTGCTACTAAACAGCCTTAGATTTCCCTTTGGCAAGATTTATTATCAGTGATACTATATGAACACCCTGAGAATACCAAACAGCTCACAGAAATTCAATTTCTTAATGAGAAATGCAAAACAATACCTTGGTGTTGACAATAAAGTTTATGGCTAAGAGTTTAAATGCTAACATTCAATACAATTTATCACCAGAGGAGAAGGTGAATATATTCAGCCAGAAGGAGGGGAAAACATATTGTAGATGTTCAAAAAGAACCAATTTCTGTGTGAAAAGGTATATATCTATATATTAAAAAAAGTCTGGGGTACAAATAAAATTGACTCCATCTCCTATCTTTTTTCCAAAGCTGCAGTTGCCAGAGAATAATTCTGCAATATTGCCTCATTAATTCTGGTAAGTGGAATTCCTTTTCCACATAGTAGTTAAAACAAATATTGTGGCAAATAAAAACATAAGATTTAAACACTGTTAATTATATAATTTCTTAAACAAAGGACACTCAGGTGTTCTCTAACATTAAATAAACAAAAGTCAGTTGGTCACTTGATAACTAAGCATAGTAATCTTGACGTACTTCTTTATACAGTAGTTATGTGATAAGAATGTAAAAGATACACCATAGAATAATATATGAACTTCTAGTTTACAAGGTTTCTCTGCACAAAAATTTACAAAACTATTTTAAGGAGAGGATACAAATGATTTGGAATCAATATATACATTATGGATTTCTAAATGTTTTTCAATTTCTCAGAGATTTCTAAAGTTAAATACTCAGCTGCTATGGTAGTTAATTGGTCTACAGTTTATTGCAAATACGCTGACATACAAATTCATACACAGTAATCAAATTGAAGTTAATGTCTATACAGCAAAAGGAAAAAAAGAACAGTAAAGGAATGTTTGAGAAGGAAGTTTGCGGTTTTACTCTAGTGACTGAATACTTTTAAAACATCTCTAAACCCAGCAGTAACAGTTGTGTTTATTCCAACAATTTGCTATTTAATAAATAACATTTTATTTTGTAGTATGGAAAAGTTAATATACACTTTTCTAGTCTTAGTCATCTTTTCAGTTATTTTCATCTTAATATTAGTAAAATTTCCAGAGTACTTATGAAACCCTGCTTACTCTATCTCTTCTTCCCTGCAACTAGTAACCACACACAAGCTCCAGAAACAGAAAAAACTAATTTATACTATTGTTTTTTCACTGCTGGGACTGCAGTAAAAAGGCAGGACCCAATATTTCTTAGGAAATAAATATTTTAAAGGGCTGCTTTCAATTGCAATGACTTTCAAGAGATATTGAAACTTTCCTGACATTATATCCATATACTTTTTAGAGGCAAAATCTCATTGCCCAGTGCTCATGGGCACAAATTCTATTTATCTTCTAAGTCAATTACAATTCAAGTCACATATTAATGCTCATATCATCCCCTTATATTATACTGCAAGGATATCCAAATGAAAAAGATTAAAAATAATATTACCTCAAACATATATTTTATTTTCTTCTATTATTGCACTACATTCACTTTGCAAAATGATCATGGTTATTTTTTTTTAAAAAAACATGTCCAGATACACAAATATATGTGGATATACTAATAATCTTAATTCTAACCATTTTCATCAGCAGCTGGCATATTTATATTTTTTCAATATTAATGGACACGATCCTATATCTTTTAAATATTGAGTGCAACATAAATGAGACACACTTCAGAACATTAGTAAAAACTATTCAAGTTCACATCAGGAAGTTTTTAGTGTCAAGGAATCAAGATCAGGGGGAAATATTTTGGCAATATGAACAAATGGGCAAACCTCAGATTTCTAGCAAAGATGTAGTTTTTAAAATACATTGTACAAGTGTTCAAGAATCAGTTGCTTTTTCAAAGGAGAGAAACAAGATACCTAAAAATAGTTTACTTGTGGTAACACTGTCAAAGCTTTCTACTCATCCATGAATTAGGAATCCATGGGTATTTTAGTCCATCATGCCTTGTGCACATATCAGTGTGACAGAACGTAAAATGGAAAGGTACACATACCGCTGGGGAAACAAAACAATCATACATTTTACTGCTAGCATTTCTATGCTGCTTTATTTAACCTCATCTTTTGATCAACAATCCGTTGAACAATTGCACAAGCATTCCAGGGTCATAGACCTGAGCACACAGAAAGAACCTTTGGCCTGAGATGCAGTTGTGATCAATGAGGCAGCTACATCTGGCCAACAGAGGACAGGGTGCAGACTTAAGCCTCTATTTGTCCACCACAAAGGAGCATAACATGTATGAGCAATGCAGGGGAATGTACATCAAATACTTTATGTATTTGATGATCATCTGTGCTTCAAATGAGAATTTTGGGTGGATTTGTCTGAGGATCTATTTGTTTGTTTTCTTGGCTGTCCACAGTATTCTCAGGTGTTTTTTCCAACACCAAATTTCAAAAACATCAATAATTTTCTATCCTATATTGACATTATTATTAGGATCTATATTGCTATAGTTGTATAGTTATATTATTACAGTATTTATTACTGTGAACTGTGTTGGGTCCAGTTGGATTGAGACAGTGCATTAACTACATATATAAAAATAATATTTAAAAGGATTATCAGATGTTCCTTTTACTTAATATCTGCCAATAACAATTGACAAACCCCAGTAGTGAATAATAATACAAAGAGTCAAGACAATTCTAAAATTCTCACACTACATGGGAGATCACTGAGTTATGATAGCTGGAAACATTGCTATCTTTTGCCATTTCCCATCTCCCAAATGAAACAATTTCAAATAAGCTATAAAAAAAAAAATCTATTCTAAAAATAGAAAATTTACAAATAATTCCCTCATAAACTGAAATGTCAAGAAATATTTGATGTATATTCCCCTCCATGGAAAATCAGTTTAGGACGCTAGCATAGGTTAAGAGTGGGCAAAATAGTTTAAACAAGAGTAGACTAATGACTTTGTGAACTTGGTTTTATAAAACCTAGCTCTAGATAATCACTTCCGCTTCTGAAACCACAATGGCTTGCACAAAACTAACCACAACTTTTTTTGTTTGCATTTTTTCATCGAATTGTAGAAGCGTTGAGAGTTGCATATTCTTTTAATGACAAAGTACTTCAATTTTTGGTTAAATCAGTGCAGAATGACAATGAATTTGCTCAAATAAGTCAGTCACATCTTTGTAGTCCTCATTTTGCTAAGCAGCAAATTAAATTATTCCACATGCACTGTCCTTGCAAAGCCACACCTCATTCATGTGGATACAAGCACACAACTAAGTTTTCCCTTTGGCAATTTTCACATGTCGCTTCTTTATCCACATTGAGAGGCCCATATTGTTAATTCACACCTTGTGCTTCATGCCACATCGCCCAATGAGATCATAAAAAAGACAAGAGTAATTTTGCTGAGTTGTTTAAACAAGAAGAGGTTTAAAGTGCATATCCCAAAATCAGCACATCCTGCTGCAAGACTAAAGATAAAAATAACAACCTTATACAGGTAATCCTTGACTTACAACAGTCCATTTTAGTGACCGTTCAAAGTTATAACGCCACTGAAAAGAGTGACTTATGACCTTTATTCACACTTAGGACCACTGCAGCATTCCCATGGTCACGTGATGTACAATCGGATGCTTGGCAACTGGTTCATATTTATGACAGTTGCAGTGTCCCGGGGTCATGTGATCCTCTTTTGCAATGTTCTGACAAGAAAAGTCAATGGGGAAGCCAGATTCACTTAACAATCGTGTTACTAATGTAACAACTATGACAAGAAAGCTCGTAAAATGGAGCAAAATTCACTTAATAACTGTTTCACTTACCAGCCGAAATTTTGGGCTCAATTGTGGTCGTAAGTCAAGGACTGCCTATACTTCAAATGTCAGTAGGACCACAGCCATTTTGCAAGGGAGTGGGAGTCATAGGTTTTAAGAGATAAACTGGACATCACATGCATATGCAAAACATAATCTATGTATTTTGCTTTCCAAACCCCCAAAATGTAGGAAGAAAAAACCCCTGCATATCCTAAGGGGCCCTTAGGATATATATATGGTCCTCAACTCATTTTCTGTCCCTCTGACCTACTGGATAGAAACTTACATGTGAAAGGGAAGCACATGTGAGGGGGTCAATTCAAACAATCCAATGGGAAATATAAAATTAGCTGCCTATAAATGGAGGATATTTCTTCTTGTAGTGGAAATGAGTACATGAAACTTTTGTTGTCAGAAATTAGGATACCAAGACTATTTTATTTTTATTACAAATCCACGGGAGCATTATAGGCTACTAATGCCATATAAAGATCAATAGTTTGGTCAAAACCTTTAAAAGTCTGCAAGAACATACTCCTATAAGCTCTTTTCTTTACAGGAGGCCAAGTTCTTGTAAGATATTTCCAAAGGATAAAAAAAAAACCTCCAAACAAAAAAGCAACCCTAAGATCAGACAGTCCACTTCCTTTTCCTGTTTTTTTTTTTTTTGTAACTGTGTTCACAATACACATTATGAAAATCCAGCTTGTTTTCCCTTAGTAATTTTAAACAGTATCTATTTTTATTTTTGCTGAAATTTGTCCCATATAAAGCTTGTATTTTCCTTGATTTGCTCTGGATTTGCTCCTCCTTCTGCCACTTTAATTAAAGATTGTGCTTTCAAAACAAAAGTAATTAATGTACATATATACATACTAATTAGGCTACTCCCTTAGGGTAAGTAAATACAAATAACAAGCCAAAGAAATTAAAGGCATGAGGTTTTTTAAAAAAAGACTTGTTAAATCTGAGGTTAAATTATAACCTTTCCATACCCTTTTCTAATCTTGAAAACTATCCTCCATCAGATGCATACACATTTTCATACATTGCATTTTATTCTTTAAACAGTGAATATACAACTTCCTATCTTTTTATTTAATCTCTGGCTGCTTCTCATAAACAAACATGTATTGTTTATTTATGCAACATCCTCTACAAATTTCATGGCGGGAAAGTGCTGGGTTAGAGGGAGAAAAAAAATTAACATAATCCCCCCTTTAAATTCATCTGAACAATACTGAGGCTGTTAATAAGTAGGCTGGGTGTGCTGTGTATTTTATTAACACTGATTTTCATATTTTTTTAAAAAAACAGATTATTCATCACGTATCACAAGATACGTTCAACAAATGCTAACTTCAAAATTAAAACCAACATCAATCAGGAAAGAGCAGTATAAAGCAACTGTAGATTGCTTCACAGCATATAAAGTTGTTTTATAGTATTGTTAACAAAACTTACTAAGCAAACAGCCAAGGCATCAGGAGAATTATAGTTCATAAAAGTGTAGTAAAGTTTTGTAAAAATTTAAAACTAACGCCCTGAGGTTATGAACAGTGACAGTCCCAGCATTCAAAAACATGTTATAGAATAGCCTTAATATCACTATCTCTGAAGAGTTTTACTTAATTTGGTATCTTGAAATATGTTGTGATTGCAAGTCCTGGAATCCTCAGCCAACTGAGTTGGGGAAAACGTATCAGGGAAGTTTCCGCTTGAGCAACAGTACAAATCTAAGATTGTATTCAAATACGTTAATATAAGGAGGCCATCATTGGAAAGGACAAGTTCAGAAGTTTTGGTTCACATTTACTTGAGAAGAGTGTATGTCCTTGGGATTATTTTTAACATTAATAGGAAATTAACCCAGTTTAATCTTCACCAAAAGCCATTTTTTCATCCACAATGAAATTCAATGATTTTTTTGCTAAAATGTGCAGTATGATCTTGCAATTCTGAGTTGCAGGAACAGAGCATCACACAAGGACAAAATGTGCCACCGGGGGTGGAGGGGAAATGCCCTTAATTTCATTATGCAATCCTTTAACAAGAATCACTCCTACATCACTACTTATACTTTATAGATATAACTCCCTTGCTCGCATATTTACCATTAAGTTATTTAAGACTGGACACCCAAAGGTGCTTTTCAACTGGACAGCATTTGTCTGGGATGGGATCAGCATTCTTTTCCTGGGCAGTGCATTGAACTATATGACCTCCAAGATACCTTCCAACCCTATAACCCTAACTTTTAAATAAAGAAATGTCTATGGCTATTTTTTTTTTTTTTTTGTTTTAATCAAACATTAAATCCACAGCAAGTTGCTAACATCAACACAAACTTAATCACCTCCAATTTCCCTATATCTACGAAGCTGTTAGTTATAAACTACAGAGGGATTCGGGATAATAGGTGTATCTGAATAACTACAGATTTTAATACAATTCTGAAAAAAAAATCATAAAGCAGCTCTCACATGCAGGTTTTGGTACAAAAATCTGTCCCTCTGGTATTTGGCAGCCAATCTGAAATATGAAAATTGAATAAGTTTCCTTCGTATGGTGGTATATCCCAAAAGGATGTTCTGAATGCAATGAAAATAACTGAGTATATCATTTCTCTGAATCTTTTAGTTCTCTGTAGATATTAATAAATTTATGTCATAAGTTCAATGCAACCAAACAATTACATATATTGGGTCAGCAAGTATCGTGTCTCCACCCAAGCAATTATCTCAGCTTTCTTCAAAACCAGAAAAGCAAGATCTAGCATCAGCTACTGACAGAAGCCTAGACATAATATAACCATCTAGTTGTAACCAACAGAAAACTTTAAACATTTACTAAGAAGGGAAGGGGAAGGGGAAGGAAAGGAAGAACTAAGCAAAAATCAAGGTTATGCTCATATTTTAATTAGCAATTTTATGATGTTTGTGTGTCTATATTTTTCTTGACTGTACACCGCCTTGAGTCCTACGGGAGAAAGGCGGTATAGAAATATAATAAATAAATAAATATAATAAATAAATATTCCTGGTGTTTGTTCCACATCACATATGGCGTTCTTGAAACTTTGCTAAAGAAAAGTGAACTGTTCATTAGATAAGAACAAACTTTACTGTAATATCTGATGCCCCACTAAAACAAATTATCTAGATATTCGCCCAAAGTTTTGTACGGAAAAAGCTATATTGAAGTCTTTAGATTTCTTCTTGCCAATTGGTTTCCAAGCCAGCTTGATGCTTTCCTAAATTTTAAAAAGTGGCTCTAAGGCAACATAACTTATTACACACTTCAAGGGTCCCTTTCCCATGGAAGCCAATGCAGGGCTGTTTAATTACCTTGCCTGAGAGATGTGCCCTTTTTCAGGTCACTCATTTATAGCTTCATCTTCCTCTCAAGATTGTTGTGGTAGGAAGCTACATATACACTGTGAACTATCTGACCAAAAAATGGATTATGCTAATTGTTTCACAACATGGTAGTAACATTTTAATGTGTACTTTGTGGTATTTACCTGATAAATTGAATTTAAGTAACTAAAATGCATCAATTGCCTTATGATCTAATTTATAGTCTTCAATGGGTTTTTCTGATGAGTCAAGGAGACTGTGATTAACAATCTGGGTTAAAAACACTTTTATCCCGCTGTTCAAATAAAGAGCAGTTAACAATAACTTACTTGCTTGAACACTACAGATGATCAAGATGAAGAAAGTCCAGCTTTGTGGAAGTAGAAAAACAACAAACTTAATTTCTTGAACTGAGTGATTCCTGACTGTGCAGCTGAGTATCAGAAATGATATATGGTGTATGAACATACACTCAGAAGACAATAGAAGTTAATCAAGTAAATTAATAACAATTGCACTATAATTCTATACATGTCTGTTATGAAAGAAGTCCCTAGAACTCAGCGGAGCTCATTCAGAATATGAGGATGGCTGCAACCTCAATCAATTTCAGCATCTAGGCAGTGGGGAGAAAGCAACAATTAAAAAATCCACTGGAAGTCATTATATAAATCCTTTCCCATTCAAGTAGATTTCACAGAAAATACCCAAGAGAATGGATATCATTTTTTTTTTTAAAAGTACCCATAAATTCATTCCAGGATTAGTCTTTATTTTCTATAAAATAAAAAACATAAAACATGCCATGTCTATAAAATGTTTTAAAAGAGCATAGTTTGGAAAATGCATGAAAAGAATGTCTAGGTTGCAAATTTTAAGAAGGCAGGCACATTCAATGTTTCTAGGCTGCAGCAACATAATATGCCAGAGTTCACATTTTAAGATTTTTCTAAATTCCATCCGAGCCCCAGCTTGCCCAGCAATGAAGAATAAAAACTTGTATCTAACTCAGCTCAGCTATGTATTCCCTATCACAAATGACACAAGACAGAAAATGTCCAAAGTTTGTCTGCAATCAGGCTGGAATCACTGTTTTTATCCGGTTACTCAGTGCTGAAGAAATATTTTATTGTTATATTCCAATTCAATTCAACACATCTACTCAAGCATAAGCCACACTGACTTCAATAGGCCTTATTACCAGATAAATGTTTAAAGAACTGTTTTGTATTATCACATTATTGTTTAATCTGAGAATAAAATATTTTAAAAGAAGCAAGTCATTCAAGTGTTCTAAATGAATTGTATGGGATCATACAGATATTGAATGAACCTAATAGAGGGAGACAAATTTCATACTCTTGAGAAATATTAAGCAGGAATTTTATTAAGTGTAGCTCAAGAGGCAATAAGATTATATATTTTAATGTCACTGAAATAGCAAATACCCTGCCTTAACATATAAAGACTATTAAACTCATTTCATATTAATGACAGCAGTAATGTCCAAATAGTCGTCCTTCCTATTTCTAAAAAGATCAATAAAATTAGAGGGATGATATGATTTCAACTACATAAAAATTACAGGCATACTGAAAAATCCCAATGAACTGGATGAAATGGATGGAAGGAACTGGATGGAACTGGATGAAAATAATTTGTGAGGCTATTCCAGTTATCAGCAAAAATGTGCCACAACCCATTTCTGAGCAGTTCAAGCCTCACCTACATATGCCTAAACCATACATAAAATATAAAATTAACCAATTTCCTTGGTTAATTTCCTATACTACAGCAAAATAAAATTTCCATTTGCACTTCCTTTTTTACTCCTCTCAAGACACACTGCTTAAAACAGAATTTCAGCAATCTATAAAATGAGAAACATTATAAGCAGATTCTCAAAATATAACATTATTAATCAATCAGCCTCATTAAAATTATAGAATAAAAATATGCACTTTTGAACCAGTTTGGTTAAACAACATTTGCTTTAGTGAATATACTCTTTTACTGAAACAAACTGGACCTATTTCCCAGAACACAATGTCAAGGGATAGAGAAAGTTCACTAGAAGTACTGCAACTGCAAAAGCACTCTCATGCAATCCCACCAATCTGACTTCTAAACTAAGTTTCTGGAAGACTTCAAGGCACAGAGAAATTAGTGATTTTAACACAAAGCCACTACTACAAAGTTATCTGGAACAGATGCAAGTAGTTTAGGCAGATACAATTTTATCTATTGCATACTGACTCAATCCACAACTGAAGAAATATCAAATTGCCAAAAGTAGCAATCAGGTAATCTTGTCATTGCATTACAGAGACCATTATATACAGCTTGATATTCTAATTAAGGCTTACAAAGGAGAGAGTAGCAAAATATTTACCTTAGAAAAGGAAGCTCCACTAGGATAGTCAAGGACAATAGCAAGGAAAGTTATCAGCTTCCTATACATTCACTGTTGCTATATAGCATCTGAGTTGTTACTAGCAATATTTTAGAACTGACTTACAGAGTAAAGAGACTATAAAAGGAATCAGGAAAAAATGTATTCCACTATTACAACATACTTCCCACCTATTTTGGTGTTAACTATTGGTTGCATTAAAGTATAACAAATAGTCCTGCAGATCTTCTGCTGAGCCACAGAAATACACATTTTTATATTACAACCTTCAAAAAGTCTTATATGAAGAATAATCATCAATGCTTCAGCACATGTTCTCTACAGAATAAAAACATCTGTATTATTCTATACTATATTTTAGAAGATGAATCTAATTAGGAAAAACATCCAGAATTCCTAATATTCACAATGAAATTATATTAAAAGGAACCAGATATCTATCCTCATTTCAACTAACATTTCCCATCCCCCAAACAGATTCAGCATTTTAGAAATGTAAGAATGTACCACATTCACCTTATTTTGTAGTCAGCTTGAGAATCCAGAAAATGATTCCATGGATCATAAATAATCTATGTTCCTACTGACTCCATGACTCTTTTACAATATGTATTCTTCAGACTGTTGCAGTGATCCCCAAACCAAACATTTATTTCTTGTAACATCTAAGTACCTGGATGGCAAACTAAATGTTATTGGTTATCTGCTAGGGGGGAAAAAATGACTAGTGCACTTTTTCTGTTTATGATATTGCATCTCATCATCATCATACAGGCCTGTGGTAGCCCTAGATTTTGCACTTATATAATATTAGATGAAAAGTTCATGCTTTAAAATGATCACATGACCCTGATCAACATCCAACACACTAGGAGACCCAGCTAACTGGGCCCATCCCCAACTACCACAGAATGGAAGTTGATTGTAGTTCAATTCCCATCAGTTCCAGTAAACTTAATCAATAGTGTAGAATGAGAAATGCAGTCCAGACCAAAGTTGTTAACAGGTTCCTTTTTCTACAGGGGAAGAATATCTTATAGATTCCAAGACTACACCATTCCCAAGTCTCCAACTGCCAGAGAGGAAATGGGGTGGGTAGAAATATAAATTGGTAAGGGAGGGGAAACAACATGGCCATAGGCCAACCATAACATCTCTCTTCTATTATACGAACAAATGTTTTAGTATTTAGTCCTGGAGAGCCAAATAAGACCAGCTACTAAAATGACTCCAAAGGTAGACATAAACAAACCACTAAAAAGTGCTCCATCACTGGAGATTTTTAAGAAGAAACTGGACAGTCACTTTCCTGAGATTGTATAGGTTCTCCTGCTTGAGCAGGGGGCTGGACTAGAAGACCTCCAAGGTCCCTTCCAGCTCTATTCTATTCGAAGTGCCACTAAACCATTTGGGACATAGGTAGGCAACTTAACATCACCCTGAATGACCTTTGCTGCTACAGTGGTAGAATAGCACCTAAGAACGCAAGGCCCTTCTGCGCAACCCAAACCTTCATTGCATTTATATCAAGTTTCCAATTGGAATTCCTGTCATGCCAATCTGGTGGCCTAAAAAACTACCAGGCTAACACATTTGGGAAAGGAAAATCCAGATTGTTTGATCAGCAAATCCAAAGCCAATTCCAGAAGTGCAGCCCAGCCTCACTCATGACCACCTATGTGCTTTCCGCGTTTAAGCCACCAGGTTGAATATATATATATATAATTTTACCCAAATCCCAAGCAAACAACAGCAGCAGCAGGTCCCACTGACCTGTCCGTGATTGCGGACTGTGTGCCACTCATTGGAGCCCCCGGCAACAGGACGATTTTTTAGCCAATCTGCATCTTACGGGCGATTCTTTAGGCGACTGTCACTTTCCCACACTCCACACCCGAGTTCAGAATCCAGCCGTATTCCAAAGGAGAGCAGAATCAAAAGCCACACGGGGTTGGTTTGTTGGTTTGTTTTTGTTTGTTTTCAATCTTCCAAAAGATCCACCTCCCGCGACACTCGGGGAAAAGCCACCAGGATCTTCTGCCAGGAAGCAAGGAAGGCCGTCACAGCCATGATGAGCTCCTCTGGAAACCCAGCCGTCGCCTCGGTTCGAAAGGAAGACCCATCTCGGTCGAAGGACAGTTAAATCAGCCGAAGAAGAAGAAGAAGACGACAACAACGAGGACGATGAAGACGAAGACGACAATGGTGCCTCTGGTTCAATTCCTCCTTCCCAGCCCTTAGTTCCCTCATTACAATCCTAGGATCTTCTCCAAGTCTTTTACGGCATCCAAGGCAGCCAGGTGTAGGTCAAAGCCAGGAGTCCTCCATAGGCTGGTGGGGGGGGGGGAAATGGGGGGGGGGCTGTTCCCCTTCCAGAAAAGACCCAAAGGGAAAAAAAAAAACAACACAAAAGGAACTGGGGGGGGGGGGTTTGCAAGAGGTGGGGGAGGGGGTTTTGATGTATATATTCAGCAGGGCAGGGAAATCAGGAGGAAAAAAAAAGTGAGGATTGGGGGGGGAAAGAGAGAGGGGGGGGCTTTCTATCTTCTTCCCTCCAACTTTTTAAAGATTTCCTCCAGGGGTCTCTTGCAAGGTTGAGAAGCCCACCTGACCCTCGACCTCCTCCCCCCCACCCCCAAAAAACAAACAAACAAAAAAAAGCCTTTATGGGGTGGCCTTTCCAATCTCCATGGAAAGCAGCAAAAACACCTAAAAAACACCCCCAAAAAAGAAGGCAAGTGAGGCCTTTTCCTTAAAAAGGGGATGGGGGGGTATCAAAAAAAAAAAAAGAGGGGGGGCACAGCGGGGGTCCCCTTCCAAGGAGGGGGAGGGGGGAGGAAAGCTCACACCATACCTTGAAGAGAGAGAGAGAGAGAGAGAGAGATTAAAAAAAAATAAAAAAATAAAATAGAAATTCCTATATATAGGCGGCGGGGGGGGGGGGCGAAAGGGGGGCTTGCAGAGGCCTCCCCCCCTTCCACGAAGCCAGGCGCGCCCCTCCCCCCCTCCGGACAGGCCGGGTCTGAGGGAGAGGAGCCCACTTTGGCCCCCGGCTCGCTTCGCTTCTTAGGCCTCGGCGGGCTTCATGCCGCCCTCGGGGCTGCTGACAGGGCGGCTTTGAGGCGGGAGAGGCGCCCCCTCCTCCTCCACCACCACCACCACCACCACCGGCGGCTCTTTCCGGCCCACTCGGCCCGTCCCGCCTGAGGAGATTTGGAAGCAGCAGCGACGACGAAGCAGCCCAGCCGCGGCCGGTGAAAAGGAGGAGAAGCGGCTCTCTCTCTCTCCGCTGTTTTGCTTCCTCCGCCGCCGATCCTGAGGAGAATTTTTTTTTTTTTTTTTTTACCTCAGGCCAACGGTCCCCGCCGGCTTCCCTCAGCCAGGCCTCGGCTCCCCCTCGGCAACCTTCGGCTTTTTCCGGCACTCCCGGGACTCGTTTTATTCCCCCCCGCCGCCCCTTTCGGCTCTCGCTTCCCTTTGCGACGTTGGCCGCCTCCGCTCTTCCCCCCTCCCTTCGCGCTCCAGCTTTTTTTTTTTTTTTTCCCTTCTCTTCCCTCCACCCGACCTCGCGAGATCCCTCCGCCGGGACTCCGCCTGACGTGGTTGTGTGGCTTTTCTTTTTTTTTTCCATCTCTGCCTCTCCTCCTCCTCCTTCTCCCGTAGCCTTGTCGCCTCCGCCGTGGTGGTGGGAAAAAAAATAAAAGGGACGCGAGGAAAAAGAGTCCCTTTGAAGGATGGGGGAGGCTTGGAAGGCAGGAGTTGTTTGAGAATAAAGGGGGTTGTGGGGGGGGGACTTTGGGGGGAGAGGGAGATCCAGGTTTCCAAAGAGGAGAGATTTATATAAGTGCAGGGTGGCGTGCAAAGAGAAAAAAAACAAACAAAACACAAAAGTGAAGTTGGGACCAAGTTGCGAAGTCGCTTCCACTTTTGTGAATGAACCAACTGGGAGCTCATCTCCTTCCTTTTTAAGAATAGAATAGAATAGAATAGAATAGATATTGGAATGAAAAATAGGATAGGATAGGATAGGATAGGATAGGATAGAATAATAGAATAGAATAGAATAGAATAGAATAGAATAGAATAGAATAGAATAGAATAGAATAGGAAAAGAAAAGAAAAGAAAAGAAAAGAAAAGAAAAGAAAAGAAAAGAAAAGAAAAGAAAAGAATAGATATTGGAATGAAGAATAGAATAGAATAGAATAGATATTGGAATGAAAAATAGAATAGGAATAAAATAGAATAGAATAGAATAGAATAGATATTGGAATGAAGAATAGAATAGAATAGAATAGAATAGAATAGAATAGAATAGATATTGGAATGAAAAATAGAATAGGAATAGAATAGAATAGAATAGAATAGAATAGAATAGAATAGAATAGAATAGAATAGATATTGGAATGAAGAATAGAATAGAATAGAATAGATATTGGAATGAAAAATAGAATAGGAATAAAATAGAATAGAATAGAATAGATATTGGAATGAAAAATAGAATAGAAGAATAGAATAGAATAGAATAGAATAGAATAGAATAGAATAGAATAGAATAGAATAGAATTCTTTATTGGCCAAGTGTTATTGGACACACAAGGAATTTGTCTTAGGTGCATATGCTTTCAGGGTACATAAAAAAAAAGATACGTTCGTCAAGAATCATAAGGTACAACACTTAATGATAGTCATAGGGAACAAATAAGCAATCAGGAAACAATATCAATATAAATCATGATACAAGCAACAAAGTTACAGTCATACAGTCATAAGTGGAAGGAGATGGGTGATAGGAACAACGAGAAGATTAATAGTAGTGCAGACTTAGTAAATAGTTTGACGGTGTTGAGGGAATGATTTGTTTAGCAGAGTGATGGCTTTTGGAGGAAAAAACTGTCCTTGTGTCTAGTTGTTCTGGTGTGCAGTGCTCTATAGCGTCGTTTTGAGGGAAGGAGTTGAAACGGTTTATGTCCAGGATGTGAGGGGTCTGTAAATATTTTCACAGCCCTCTTTTTGGCTCGTGCAGTGTACAGGTCCTCAATGGAAAGCAGGTTGGTAGCAAGACAAGATTTCAGAGTAATGAAGCAGACAAGGACAATAACTGCTCAGGGTCTTCTGCAGCTAAGACCCCCCCCCCGGAAAAGTTTTGGCCCTAACACACACTTCCAACTGTGTGAAATGTCTTTTTGCTTGCTAACTGCTTTTGGGGAGGTCTGCGAAGAGCCGAGGTGATGCTATTTATTATTTTCCCTTCCTATGGACTTCCTTCCAGAGAGGGGGAAAAAAAAAGACCGACGGGGAGAGAGAGACCAAATGTGGCCCAGCCTTTTAATGCGTTTAAGCATTAAGTGTACTTAATGTCACAAAACCGGTTCTTTAAATACAAATATACATCGTGTACATACACGATATGTAAAAACATCCAGCGATGGAAAGCAGGGCTGGCAAAACAAATGATGCATCTGGAGAACCATCTTGCTCACAAATACAGAATTTTTAAAATGTCTGGGGCTTCCCCTCCCCCCCCCTCTTGGTGTTTTTGCTTGGCCATGTTCGAATAAGATCTGTTGTGGCCCGTACGCGGCCTGTGCAGCTAGTAGCTGATTCCGACAGCGAGGAGGTTGGTGTGGTGCTGCGCCAGCAGCCTGTGCAGCTGGCACTCGAGTCAGACAATGAGGCTGGAGAAGATGTGGTGCCAGAGGCAGGGATTCAGCCAGACTCTCCAGAAGCTCCCTTAAGTGAAGAGGAGGAGCCTCTTCTCGATGCACGGGTGCGCAGAGCTGCCAAAAGGCAGGAGTAGCTCCTCAGGAGGAGGTCTCCTCAAGAGTAAGGCTTGGGGCTAATTGGCCACTCCCTTAGCCTATTTAAAGAGGAACGCCGACTGAAGCAATTTGCAGGGAACAACTTCATTCACATACCTTCGTGCCTTGTCCTGCTTATCTTATCAGCTTCCTGCAAATTGCTTCTGGGCATTCTGCCAACCACAGTACGCTTTCAGTTATTATTCTTTGAATTCTTGGCGGCTGTTAATACAGTTAATTAACAGCCGTTGTTGTAAAAGACTGATTTATTTAGTAAACCAAGGTTTGAACGGACTTTGTGTGTGCTGCCTTCTTTGGGGTCCGTAGCTGGGGCAGAACAAGATCAGTTAAAAAAATTTGCAGTCTTTTTAAGATAATTAAAACTTTAAAAGCCAGGAGGAATAAAAGCAAACGGTTGGTTGGAAAACTCTGAAGCTCTTGAGGGATTTTTCCAGCACGGATCCCATCGTTTGGCTATGCAACCCAACAATAAGATATTTGATGTGAATCAAAAATTTTGCCCCCTCTGAGCAAGTGAGGTCATTCTACATACAGTATGTTGCTGTCTTCTAAGGTTGGTTTCATCCTGTTGGTGTCGTAAGTCCAGTGATCATTGCACTAAGTGGACACAAGGAGAATGACTTGCATTAGAGAAGACCTGTCTATGGAAGTTCTCCGTCATCCAGATCAGGGATCTCCAACCTTGGCAACTTTAAGCCTGGCGGACTTCAACTCCCAGAATTCCCCAGCCAGCAAAGCTGAGGTTGACTCAGTCTTCTACCCTTCCGAGGTGGGTAAAATGAGAACCCAGATTATTGGGAGCAATAAGATGACTCTGTAAACTGCTTAGAGAGGGCTGTAAAAGCACTATGAAGCGGTATATAAGTCTAAGTGCTATTGCTATTGTCCTTCCTTCCTTCCTTCCTTCCTTCCTTCCTTCCTTCCTTCCTTCCTTCCTTCTTAGAATGCAGTATTGCAGGCTAACTCTGCCCACTGCCAGCAGTTCGATCCTGACCAGCTCAAGGTTGACTCAGCCTTCCATCCTTCCGAGGGGGGTAAAATGAGGACCCAGATTATTGGGGGCAATATGCTCTGTAAACTGCTTAGAGAGGGCTGTAAAAGCACTATGAAGCGGTATATAAGTCTAAGCGCTATTGCTATTGTACACTCTGCAGGGTTGAACGTGCAATACTCTGTGCAAGTATCATTTTGCGTGCGTGCGTGCGTGATTGTGAGAGGCATAATAAGGATATGTTTAGATTTATTCATGGCATGGAAACAATGGATTGGGTTTTCTGTTACTGCCCTTGCTCCCAGAATGAAAGCCAGCTGCTGCAGAAGGCAAGCCGAAGAAGCTGTGGCATCTGTGTGGGTTTCAGACTGGTATTTGGCTTGTCGTGGGATAGAGAGAAAGGGAAAGATGGATGACAAAAGAAGCCTTGCTTTTCGGTTCTTGATTGTTAAAGTTGTTTATCCCATGACTTTTTTTTTTTAAAAAAAAAAGTCCTTTCCTTTGCAATCATGAGGACTAGAGGCTTACAGTTTTAAGGCACGAAGTTGATTCTGAGGCAGCCCCTCGCTGTTGGATTGGTTCTCGTATTTGCATTTATCCACGATTTGTTTAAGCTTTACTGTAGTGGCTGAAATATGTTTGAATATTAGTAACTTGGGGTGGTAGTTAGGCTGTTGGTTTGAGCCCGATTAATTTGCATCTGATAAAAAGGCATTGAAAGACCAGTGCTCTGACAGACAAGCCCAACTCAAAATGCACAGACGATGTCTCCTCGAATGGTGATGAAACATTTGCAATCAAATTGCCAAGCTCGGAGCTCAAACCGACAGCCTTACTTCAAGTTTGCTAAGTTTGCATAAAACGCTAAGCGACAAATCAGAATTTAAGAGCTGGAATTATGCAAGGAGTCTCCTTGAAGCAAAATGTGCAACAAATCAAATCAATAAATAAAGATTCTAAGTCCATATTCAGCCATTTGCCTCACGGCTCGGTAATGTAAATGGTAGGAAAAATCCAAAGTTATATATATCAGAAGCGAGACATTTCTTCAAGCTGTAGCTGTGGCCTGTGTCTTTCACGAATGAAAAGCAAAGTTAAGTACTGAAACACAAGTTATCTTCTTTTCCCCTTGTGACATTAAAATACAGTAGAACTTCTGATCACAACCATAATTCGTTCCATAACTTTGGTTGCAACCCGATTTGGTCGTGACCTAGAACCTAATTTTGGAAATTTGGCACTTATAAAAAAAAAAAATGGTGCGGAAGGGAAAATCGGCCGCGAAAAAAAAAATTGTGAATTTTTTAGGTCGGAACATGATTTGGTCATGATCAGAAGCGTTCGTGACCAGAGGTTCTACTGTATGAAGGTTTTCAAAAATAAAAACTGTGTACCAAAACTTCCCACATGGTAGTTTAGATCACTGTTTCTCAACTTTGTTAGGGACACGGTGGCTCCGTGGCTAAGATGCTGAGCTTGTTGATGGAAAGGTCAGCAGTTCAGCGGTTCGAATCCCTAGTGCCGCGTAACGGGGTGAGCTCCCGTGACTTGTCCCAGCTTCTGCCAACCTAGCAGTTTGAAAGCACGTAAAAAACGCAAGTAGAAAAATAGGGACCACCTTTGGTGGGAAGGGAACAG
This sequence comes from Pituophis catenifer annectens, assembly GCF_029215685.1. Lineage (NCBI taxonomy): Eukaryota > Metazoa > Chordata > Lepidosauria > Squamata > Colubridae > Pituophis > Pituophis catenifer. The sequence continues at coordinate 23,945,291 of NW_027256892.1, forward strand.
CGTTCCGTGCGCCTTTGGCGTTGAGTCATGCCGGCCACATGACCACGGAGACGTCTTCGGACAGCGCTGGCTCTTTGGCTTTGAAACGGAGTTAAGCACCGCCCCCTAGAGTCGGGAACGACTAACACAAATGTGCGAGGGGAATCTTTACCTTTACCTTTTCTCTACTTTAAGATTTGAAGACTTTAACTCCCAGAATTCCAGATTTCTGGGAGTTGAAGTCCACACATCTTAAAAGTTGCCAAGGCTGAAAAACACTGGTTTAGACTTTAAGAAAGAGTCCAAAAAAGAGAATGGATTTTTTTTGGGGGGGGGGTATTTTCTTACATTTACATGGCAACGACTCCCATATATATACTTCACCGACGGGGACACCACTCGAATGTATTGACTCAGGGAAAAAAGAATAGCTGAGCGGAAAGTCCAGGATCCGAACGGTTTCTGAGAAACTGTCTACTCGGAATAAAAGGACTGCAAACGCTTATTGACTTTTGCAGCTCTCTTTTAGATCCATGGCCATCAGGGGGAAAACACTTTGGCTAGGCTCAGCAAGGTTTCTATGGCAGGACTCCTGTCTCATTTATTTCCCCTTGCCAGGAAATCCATGGGCAACCTGAGCTCGGTTCATTCTCTAACGCTGCAATCTGTCACCATTAAAGCTTCGTTGCCCCACGAGTTTCTTTTAATTCACAGCAATCGGGTCCAAAATGCACAGCCTGCACAGCATCCATTGGGATGTCAGGAACATTTCGAAGCGGCTCTAAATTTCCAAGAAACGTTCTCAGAAGGAGAGCAGAAAGATAAAAAATAGCAGTTAAAATTAAAGACGGCTGCGTTGCATGATTGAAGCAACACAAAACACTTATTTTGTAATAAATACGATTTACACACTCCTGCAAAACAAGCAGGCTCCTCTAGTGCAGTGTTTCTCAACCCTGAACGCTTGAAGATGGGTGGACTTCAACTCCCAGAATTCCCTGGGAGGAAGGCTGGGAATTCTGGGAGTTGAAGTCCATTGCCAAGATTGAAAAAATACACTATTCTAGTGTACAGTATAACGAGCTATTCAAAATAGATTGGTTTTTTGGGGGGGGATTTTAAATATTCTCTCATTTTTTGTGTCAAAGAAGGAAGTTTATAGAACCTGCTACAATTTTTACAGAGACCCCAGAGTAAAAAGATTTAGTTTGCTAATCAACATTCATGCCACAGACATATAGGAAGAAAAATTGGATTTTTGCAAGCCATTAGACCGTTGTTGTTGCTTTTAATAAAAAAAAAAAAAAGCTTGCAAAAACCTCCTTTTTAAACGATTGTGTCTCTTGTACAGAGAACTGGCGAGAGAAAAATAGTATAACTGTGAAAACACAAAGGCTGTGAAAATGGAGTATTTCGATAGCAGCGTTTCAAGAAACAATTAGGATTATTATTATTATTATGTACAACGTCTGGGTTTGTGGAAAATGAATTTGCTCCAGAAACAGCGACCTTCTTCACGCACCACACAAACCGTAAACCATGATGCTTGATTCCCCCTTCACCCGCGTGGCTTGTTCAGTTTTGGCTTAGAGGGATGTGCACATTTAGCAAACTAAATCCGGCAATACATAGTTAAGTGAAACATGTCTTGATACAAAACTTGACTTTACAGATGTGAGGTACTGATGTGTCTTTGTTGGCTTTCCAGAATGCAGCAGCTTTCCAATTTTTCTTGACGGATCTTTCTTCCAAACTCCCCTTCCCTTTCTGCCTTATCAACAGATCATCCCCTGAAGACTTGCAACATTTGAGTGAAGATGGGGAATGCTGGTTTGCCTATGAAGGCTTGGAAAAAGCCCCACGGTGAGTCGTGTTTTCATTTGTTTGGATAACAGAATAACGGTGTTGGAAGCAGTGGTGAAATCCAATTTTTTTTTACTACCGGTTCTGTGGGTGTGGCTTGATGGGCGTGGTGTGGCTTGGTGGGCGTGGCTTGGTGGGCATGGCAGGGGAAGGATCAGAGGTGGATTTCAGCAGGTTCTGGAGAACCGGTAGTGGAAATTTTGAGTAGTTCAGAGAACTGGTAAATACCACCTCTGGCTGGCCCCGCCCCCATCTATTCTCTGCCTCCTGAGTCCCAGCTGATCGGGAGGAAATGGGGATTTTGCAGTATCCTTCCCCTGCCACGCCCACCAAGCCACACCCACAGAACCAGTAGTAAAAAAATTTGAATTTTTTGAACCACTGGGAAGGATACTGCAAAATCCCCATTCCCTCTCCACACCTGGGGGAAGGATATTGCAAAATCTCCATTCCCTCCCCACTCTGGGGCCAGCCAGAGGTGGTATTTTCCAATTCTCTGAACGACTCAAAATTTCTGCTACCGGTGGTCCAGAACCTGTCAGAACCTGCTGGATTTCACCCCTGGTTGGAAGGGACTTTCGAGGTCTTCTAGTCCAACTCCCTGCTCAGGCAGGAAAGCCTACATCAGTGATGGCGAATCTTTTTTGACACCAAGTGCTGAAAAGGGAGCGCGTACGTCCGCATCTGGGCCAAAACCTGGAAGAGGAGTTGGCCGGGGCGCATGCGCACGCCCGAAAATGAACTTCCGGTTTCAGCCAGCTACTCTTCCGGGTTTCTGGCGCGCATGTGCACACGGCAATCAGCTGGCTGGCGTGCACGCTCACAGAGGAAAACGGAAGACTAACTCTTCCAGTTTCCAGCACTGCCGCATGCAAAAAGTCCAGGTGATCATTGCACATGCATGCACACCCGAAACCCAGAAGAGTAATGGGAGACGCAGCGCGTGCCAGGTGACATGGCTACATGTGCCACTTTGGGCATGCCTGCCATTGGTTCGCCATCACGGGCCTATACCATTTCAGACAAATACCAATCTCTTAAAAAAACTCCAATATTAGAGCGTTATTAGTATGGTTGTGGTTTGTTTTTTTTTCAAACGGTCAAAAAAAACATGATAGCCAGAAGCTTTAGTGTTTTTAAGGGGACTGGACAAATTTGAGAAGGATGAGGGAAATCCTGCCGATATTGTGTGTCACATCCCTGCTTCATCCTTTTTACACGTTAATAAAAAGAAAACCTATATATTGTTGGCTTTTTAAAAACGAAAACAGCTTTGTGTGTGTGTGTGTGGATGCGTACAATGGTGGAGCCGACATGTAACACACAAAATCATGACCATCCCAGCTGCCTCTTCTACATGGGATACTGTGTTTCCCCGAAAATAAGACCCTGTCTTATATTTTTTTGATCCCCGAACTAAGCAGTTGGGGCGCGTGGAACAAGATGGGGCTCCTCTTGCCATCTTACCTGATTTCCAGCTCTGTCTCCCTAACTCTAACCAGAAGAAATGGCAGGGATCGGCTGCATATGCATTTAAATATTTTCGTGGAGGGCTTATTTTCGGGGGTGGGGGGTGGGGCTTAGTTTAGCGCATGCGCTCAAAAGCCCTTTTGGGCTTATTATCCGGGGAGGTCTTATTTTGGGGGAAACAGGGTTTTATCATGCCTGCCCCAGACGCACATTCTGTCAATTTTATGTCCGTAAAATCTTTTTTTATTATTATTATTATTTGTTATAAAACATAATACAGTTTTGCTGCGCCCATCATTGGTGGGACATTGGAATCACTGTTACATGGTAATGCCAAAGACGTATACAGGTTAACCGCTTAGTGACAACTCTTAGTGCCTTTTTAAAGACCAAACCCCCTTCGCCCTCTGGGAAAGGCAAAGAGTTTTGGGGAACAGAGCAGCATCGAAACTGTGGCAAAGGAAACCATTTGTCAGTCCGTCTGTCAATAAATAAAATAAATATATAACTCATCTCTTTAAAGATGGACGCTCTTGCTTCCTTGTCTCTCAAACCTGGCCCTTTCGCAGGGAAGAGATCAGTGGTGGGATTTAGCTGGTTTTATGCGGTTCGGGCAAATCGGTAGCGGCGGCTGTGGGAGGTTCCGGCCACCCGCCGGGACGTCATCACCAGTGGTGGGTTGCTCCTGGTTCTGTCCGGTTCTTGCGAACCGGTAGTAAAAGCGGCGGGAGGCTCCGTCCACCTGCCCTGACATCATAATAGATGATCTGCGCATGCACGGAAGCGCTCCCATTGCGAACTGGTAGTAAAGGTAAGTAGAACCCACCCCTGGTCATCACATCCCGTTTTTGACACTCTGCACATGCGCGCGCTCACATTTGCGAACCGGTAGCGAAGGGTGAGTGAATACCACCCCTGGAAGAGATGATAACAGGCCAGGTGAGCCAAGGAAACAAACCTACTTCAATACCTGAAATGTACACCTGAGATGAATATTTGCAGGTTCCTCTGTTTGAAAACCAAAGCAGATTCCATGGGAAATCTAGCACACCAAGGAGACTCATTTAGCTCCATTTTCTTCCCCATAGACAAATCAGCCTGGCATGGAAAGGAGAATCAGGCTGCATTGTATGAAGAGGTGATGACTCTTAAATTCTGCAATCTCCCCGTGGGAATCCAGACTGGTCTCTAAACTGGTTTCTCCCCCCCCCTTTTTTTTTTTTTGTTGTTAAGTCTTAGTTGATTCTCCTTTGCTTAGTGCAGATGATAACGGAAAACATTTTGTGGTGATTCAGCAATAGGATTGGCAAGGAAAAGATAATAATGCAGAAGAGCTCCCAGTTTGTCTTCTGGAAGGGGGCAGCTATGGAGAAAGGGATCTGGAGGATATCTGGAAGGAGACATGAATATGGTTGGATGGATGGATGGATGGATGGATGGATGGATGGATGGATGGATGGAAGGAAGGATATGTGGATGGATATGTGGGTGGGTGGATGGATGGGTGGGTGGAAGGATGGATAGAAGATTGAATGGATGGATGGAAAGTTGGATGGATAGAAGGTAGAAAGCATAGATGGATGAAAAGTTGGATGGAAAATGGATGGATGGAAAAATAGATAGATAGATAGATAGATAGATGACAGATGATGGATGGATGGAAGGAAGGAAGGATATGTGGATGGATATGTGGGTGGGTGGATAGAAGATTGGGTGGGTGGGTGGAAGGATGGATAGATAGAAGATTGAATGGATGGATGGAAAGTTGGATGGATACAAGGTAGAAAGCATAGATGGATGAAAAGTTGGATGGAAATGGATGGATGAAAAAATAGATAGATAGATAGATAGATAGATAGATAGATAGATAGATGACAGATGATGGATGGATGGATGGATGGATGGATATATTGAGCGAGACAGACAGACAGATCTCTATCTATTTAATGCCAGGGAAGCTAAGGCTTGATGGCCTATAACTTCACTGTCCTTCAAAGACGATCTAGGAAGAACCCATTCTAAATTATTTAACAGCATGGATTGTGCTCTTCTATATCTTACCCATGTTTCATCTGGTCCCCTTAATTCAGGGACAGCGAACAAGTGGGGAAAAAAAATTCCAAACCAGGAAACGTTTGGTAGTGGCAACCAACCCATCCAGGAGGCTCTTTAGAAATACTCCTGGGTTACTGGGATTATGTCTTAATTTTGAAAAATAGAAAGGTTATTAGAAAAGGTCCCCCACAACACGAGTGTGTGCAACACCTTCCCACTAAGCACGAGCATCTGCACTGGGTTGAAACAGGAATCAGCTCTATTCTGGCTTGCGACATCCGATGCATCTCTCTAGATCGTAGTTATCTTCCACCTTTCCACCCATTGCTTAGGACATCGGCGGTGGCAGTTGTCTCATTTATTCCTCCAACAGTTCTGGGAAGTAGGGTTGGCTCGGAGTACCGGTAGCAGCAAGTCCACCCTCATCCAACTGAGTTTCACGGTTGAGCAGGGAGGTGGACCCTGGATTTCTCCAGACGTAGTCCCGTGATCTACCTACAACGCCGCCTTGGCCCCTTCACTCTGTTGGTGGTCCAAACAAGACCAAACTAATTATCGATGCTAAATCTTGGAGAACAACCCACGATCAGGTCAGTGACTCTTGACATATCCATTGGCGTTCAAGTCCACCTCTTTGTTCCACCAAGCCCTCCAGGCCTGATATTTCTTCATGGTTTTACGCCGGGCAAACCTAAAAATGCTGACCATGAAAACGCAAGACACTGCATACATGATGAAACCGCCAACCTTGATGAAGACTCTGGGCCTGGGTGACAACAACACGCAGTACATCAGCCAAGCCCCGACCCCGATCCTCACGCCTGCGAAAAGCACCACGAAGAGGAAGTCCACCACGTCTCCTATCAAGCTGGGGTACAGCCCCTTCTCCCGCAGAAACCAGCGGGCCTGCAGGAAGGGGTTGGTGAGTTCGCTGCCAAAGATGACGGCGTTGACCTCGCCGGCAGACTCGCCCAAGGCCAGGGAGGCGCTGATGCCCAGGATGCTGACAGAATGGTGGACCAACATCAAAGGTCCTTCAGCCTTAAAGTAGACGCACCATCCCAGGTCAAAGAGGAAGTAACCCAAACTGATGCACAAGGCGTGGACCTGAAGCGCCGTATTTGGGTACCCTAGAGGAGAAGAAAAGGAAGAGAGAAAAATCAAAGGTACAAGTACAGATTAGGCGAAACTTGGCTCAAAAACAGTCCCTGGGAGAGGGACCTTGGAGTCCTAGCGGAAGCTGGCTGGGATGGTGATCACATGACCTACGGCAGGGGTCATCAACCTGCGACTCTGGAGCCGCATGTGGCTCTTTCACCCCTCTGCTGCGGCTCCCTGTCACTCAAAATATGCGTCACAACCGCCAATGTGCGACACCCACCTGGACACAATTTATTGAGCTTTTCAACCCCCGGTAGGCCAACCATGGATAAATCCAATAAAAGTTTCAGAACGTTTAATTCAACTACCTATGCTAGTTTTGTGGCCGCTCAAGAAATAGTCAGGCACGGGAAGGGTTTTGTGGCTCCCGGTGTTTTCTTTTCTGTGGGAAACGGGTCCAAATGGCTCTTTGAGTGTTTAAGGTTGCAGACCCCCTGACCTACGGTGATCACATGACCCGGTAGGTCATGTGATCAACCTGCAATTTCTCAACATTAGGGGTGCTCAAAAATTGCGACACACCTTGGGGATTATAAATATAGTTTGGTTACTTTAATATAATTTAGATGTGCTTGGTAAATACACTACATAAATATCATAACTTTTTAACATTTTCTTTGTTTCATTGACCCGGGTATGTTGCAACCAAGGGGTGGGTTCTACTTACCTTTACTACCGGTTCACAATGGAAGCGTGCGCGCAGAAGCTTCTCCGCATGCGCAGATCATCCATTCTGACGTCTGGGCAGGTGGGCGGAGCCTCCCACCACTTTTACTAACGGTTCGCAAGAACCAGAGAGGAACTGGGAGCAACCAACCACTGGTTGCAACCATCCTAAGTTCATGCCTGTTGCCAATTGCCTGAATTTCAACCACGTGTCCATGGGGCTGTTGCAATGGTCACAAGTGTGAAAAACCGGTCCTAAATCCCTCTTTTCAGTGCTGCTTAAATGGTCACTAAACAAATGGTTGTTAAGTCAGGGAATACCTGTAGTCTTGAATGATGTGGCTTCATCGTGGCTTGTTGCGGGAACTCAGAAAATAAAGGGAGGACCAAGGTTTGCTTCTATGGAAATGGACTGGACATACCTGGGTAAGTCATTGGCCAGGGACCGTCGATAAACCCAATGTAACCGGAGAGGCAGGTGGCGAAGACGCCATGAGTCAACGTGACCAATCGGCAGCTCCATTCGCAGGCACGCTCTCGGTAGTGATGGCAGGACCAGGCGTAGAGGGAGAGCCAGCCACATAGACTTAGGCCCACCCACAGCATCATGGCCATCATCCTTCTGCAGTGGAATAGAAGGGAAATGTGGAAAGAGATGGATGGATGGATGGATATATAGATGGATGGATGAAGGCATGAATGGATAGATGGATGGATGGATGGATGGACGCATGGGTAGATGGATGGATGGATGAATGGATACATTGATGAATGGATGGATGGATGGATGGATGAATGCATGGGTAGATGGATGGATGATTGGATGGATGGATACATTGATGGATGGATGGATGCATGGATAGATGGATGGATGGATGGATGGATACATGGAAACATGGATGGATGGATGATTGGATGGATGGATGGATACATGGATGGATGGATGGATAGATGGATGGATGGATACATGGAAACATGGATGGATGGATGGATAGATAGATGGATGGATGGATACATGGAAACATGGATGGATGGATGATTGGATGGATGGATGGATGGATACATTGATGGATGGATGGATGGATGGATGGATGCATGGATACATGGAAACATGGATGGATGGATGCATGGATAGATGGATGGATGATTGGATGGATGGATGGATGGATGGATGGATGGATGGATGGATGGATACATGGATGGATGAATGCATGGATAGATGGATACATAGATGGATGGATGGATGAATGGATACATGGATACATGGATGGATGGATACATAGATGGATGGATGGACATAGATGGATGGATGGATGAATCGTAAATGTTACAAATAGTTGTATAACTGATAACCAATATAAGCATCTACAACCAACAAACAGACACAAAGATAGCCATTAACAAGCCACAAAGACCTCAGGAGGCCAACATTCCTGACATCTCTGGATAAATGGCACCATCATGAATTGCATCAGCATTCTAAGGAAAAGAAGTATTTTTTTTAAAAAAATAACAATAAGCAATTTATATGGCTGCCTGTCAGCATTCTAAGGAAAAGAAGTAGGGTGGGTGGGTGGGTGGATGATGTCATTATTGTCCAATCTTAGCAACTACCTAGATTGTCCTTATCCTGGTCTTTCAGGTGTTCCCACATGGCGGTACTTCAACAGTCAAAACTGGATTTGAAGCCCACCCATCTTAAAGGTGCCCAAGATTGAAAACACAACCCTAGAGGGTCCTTCTGGTCCTTCCCCGACCAAGCCACATGGGATCTATGGTTGGGTTCCCCCCATACAGGACAAGCCCTCCCTCCCTCCCTCCCTTAACTCACCCCATACATCCCAAGCCATGCAAATAAATCTCCAACCTTTAGCTACCAGGCATATCTCTCAGAGCAAACCCACCGCGGGAACTTAACTCTGCGGAGACCCTCTCCTCCTCCTTTCCGCCCCCGACCGTGGCGCATGGGAGTTGCAATCCCGTGCATGGGAGTTGCAATCCCGTGCGGAGCCCCAGCCTCGTTTATGGCCAAGCGCAACCTGTGGCGCGTTCCTTGCGCGCCCCCGCCTCCAGCCTTTTTTTTTTTCCGAAAGACCCCGCAGCATCGCGCTCCGGCCGGCGGCCGATGCGCGTCCCCGATGAACCGGAGCGCTCCCGAATGCGATCGCCCGGACTCTTCGCCCACCCACTACCCCACCCAACCCAAGCCACTCAGCCCCGCCGGGCGAGGAGAGCGCGCGAGCGGGCACACCTGTCGGCGCTCACCTGGCCAAGCCAGGCCCCGGGTTTTTCTTCTCCCGGTCGCCCCCGGCGGCGAGGCGTCTCCCGGTGCCCGAGATCACCGAGCTTCGTCCGGGCAGCGACGATGGCAAGGCGGAGAACGGAAGCCCGCTTAGGGTCACCTGCTGGTGGGGAGGACGGATGGCAGCGCCCGCGGGCACCGCGCCGCCCGCCGATCGCGCGCAGGAGTCCAGCGCGCAACGTGGGGGGGAAAGGAGGCGCCTTGCTGGATCGCTCGCGGCCTCGGCTTGCTGGGAGAACGCGGCCAGGGGCTTACCTGGCAGGCAGACCACGGTTAAAATTAAACTAGGTTTAAGGCGTCCCGGCCCAAGTGGGGAGAACCGTTTTCTCCAACGGTCGTTGGAGGAAAGCAGCGAAACTGAGAAGGCGAAGGAGCGCGTCGGTCCCGCAGGTACGGTAAATGCCATAGAAGGAGGCACCTGGCTTAGTTTGCAAGCAAGTAAGGCTGAAGTTAAGTACCTGTAAACTATCTGCAGCTTGAACAGTTCAACAGGGCAGGAAGCAGCCAGAAATCTGATCCGAGGTCCCTGGTTAGAATGCAATGGTTTCAAAATCTTGTTGGGTATAAAGTAGATGTATATGGCTGATTAAAATATTTTGGAAGGCTCACCTTAAGACTAGAGACTCCTCTATGTTACAGATCTATCTATCTATCTATCTATCTATCTATCTATCTATCTATCTATCTATCTATCTAATTATCTATCTATCTATCTATCTATCTATCTAATAATTATCTATCTATCTATCATCTATCTATCTATCTAATAATCTATCTTATCTATCTATCTAATAATCTATCTATCTTATCTATCTATCTATCATATATCTATCTATTTATCTATTTATCTATCTAATTATCTATCTGTCTAATTATCTATCTATCTATCATCTATCTAATAATCTATCTTATCTATCTATCATCTATCTATCTATCTATCTATCTATCTATCTAATAATCTATCTATCTATCTAATTATCTATCTATCTATCTATCTATCTATCTATCTATCTATCTATCTATCTATCTATCATCTACTGTGTTTCCCCGAAAAATAAGACCCTGTCTTATATTTTTTTGAACCCCAAAATAAGTGTTTGATCTTATTTTCGGGGAGGTCTTATTATTTTGGGGCGCGTGGAGCAAGATGGGGTTCCTCTTGCCATCTTACCTGATTTCCAGTTCTGCGTTTAAATATTTTCAGGGAGGGCTTATTTTCAGGGGGAGGCTTATTTTAGCGCATTCGCTCAAAAGCCCGATTGGGCTTCTTATCAGGGGATGTCTTATTTTTGGGGAAACGGGGTATATATATCATTTTCAGGGGTGAAGATGCTGACTGCTTGCTGGGAAAAATCAAAGGTTACCAAAGCAAGATAGATAGATGGATGGATGGATGGATGGATGGATGGATGGATAGATAGATAGATATAGATAGATGATAGATAGATGGATGGATGGATGGATGGATGGATGGATGGATGGATGGATGGATATAGGTAGATGATAGATAGATAGATAGATATAGATGATAGATAGATATAGATAGATAGATGATAGATAAATAGATAGATAGATAGATAGATAGATAGATAGATATAGATAGATGATAGATAGATAGAGATAGATAGGTAGATGATAGATAGATAGATAGATAGATAGATATAGATAGATAGATGATAGATAGAGATAGATAGATAGATAATAGGTAGATAGATAGATAGATAGATAGATAGAGATAGATAGATAGATAATAGGTAGATAGATAGATAGATAATAGGTAGATAGATAGATAGATGATAGATAGATAGATAGATAGATAGATAGATAGATAGATAGATAGAGATAGATAGATAATAGGTAGATAGATAGATAGATAGATAGATAGATAGATAGATAGATATAGATGATAGATAGATAGATAGAGATAGATAGATAGATAGATAATAGGTAGATAGATATAGATAGATAGATAGATATAGATGATAGATAGATAGATATAGATAGATAGATGATTGATAGATAGATAGATAGATAGATAGATAGATAGATAATAGGTAGATAGATAGATAGATAATAGGTAGATAGATAGATAGATAGATAGATGATAGATAGATAGATAGATAGATAGATAGATAGATAGATAGATAGATGATAGATAGATAGAGATAGATAGATAATAGGTAGATAGATAGATAGATAATAGGTAGATAGATAGATAGATAGATGATAGATAGATAGATAGATAGATAGATAGATAGATATTGCTTTTGTAACCTTTGCTTTTTCCCAGCAAGCAGCCTGCATCTTTACCCCTGACCAGGAATCCTGACTTCTTTAACTCGATGCTTTTTTGTTGCCTTTCAGAGGTCTTTATTAGTTGCTTGGGAATTCCCACTGGGCCCAAATATTATAACCCCTTCCTCCCCTCCAAATAGTTTTATACAAAAAGAAAGTTGCCTGTTTATGAATCAGTAAACACAGAATAACATATAACCGAATAAGTACATTTATTAAATCACATTCTTTCAGGCTAAACTCCCATCGAGTAGGTCTCTTCCAGCTTAGCGAACATATTATTGATGGACAAATTCCAAATATCTTAGAATATAATTGAACAAATCCTTGAACCTTCTCCCTTCGTCACAGATTCCCACGTCGCACACAGATATCAAGAAATCTGCGAATCGCCCTGTCTTGATTCACAAGTTTAGACTCCCGTTTGTCGTATTCGCACAAATGGTTTAGAATGTGGATTAGTTCGAGTTTTCCTTGCCGCAAATATGACCCAGTTAAACTCCGCAAGCAATCCTGTGGGACTTTTGAAGAGAAGGATTAAGGGCAGCTTTCTGGAGCATTGTGAGGTTAGCTCTAATTATTCCCCTGAGTACAGGAGGACAACTTCAGGAGTACACAGCCAGGGGGGAACCACTGCTTGTTAAATGTACACACACTTCTTGGTTGAAGGAGTTTTGGGAAGATTTGGTTAAGACACCAGGCTAGAAAGCAAGAGACCAGGAGTTCAAATCCCTCCTTAGTCACAAGAACTGTCTGGGACAGTTACTCTCTTTCAGCCCAGCTCACAGGGTTGTTGTTATGGGGGAAATAGGAGGAGGAAAGTGTCTTGGATATATTTGCTGCCATGAGTTATTTGTGAAACTAATAAAGACAGTATAGGAAGGAACGAAGGAATGAAGGAACGAAGGAATAGAGTATGAGGAAGGGAAGAAGGAAGGAGGAATAGAGTATGAGGAAAGAAGGAAAGGAAGGAAGGAAGGAAGGAGTAACAGAGTATGAGGAAGGGAAGAAGGAAGGGAAGGAAGGAAGGAAGAATAGAGTATGAGGAAGGAAGGAAGGGAAGAAGGAAGGAAGAAGGAATAGAGTATGAGTAAGGAAAGAAGGAAGGGAAGGAAGGAAGGGAAGAAGGAAGGAAGGAAGAAGGAATAGAGTATGAGGAAGGAAGGAAGGAAGGAAGGAAGGAAGGAAGGAAGGAAGGAAGATCTCTAAAGGCTTGCTGTGGTAAGAAGAACCAACCTCTTCTCTACATCTAGAAAACTGCTCATAATGTGTGAAAACATGTTCTCTGTTCCTCTGAAAACCTTGTACCTCCGAATATATTACAGAAGGGGTTTTTATATAGGAACTTAAACAACAATACTATCAACATTTTTTTTAAAAAAAATACTACAATAATTTTGACCACCCGTACAAGAAATTTATAGAGACGGAGATTCTTCTATTACCAAATACCCAATACTTTCAGGTCTCAAGAAATATTAAATATATTTGTTATGGTTGACTCAGCCTTCCATCCTTTCTAAGGTAGGTGAAATGAGGACCCAGTTTGTGGGGGCAATAAGCTGACTTTGTATAAAATATACAAAAGAATGAAGGCTATTGCTTAACGCATTGTAAGCCGCCCTGAGTCTCCGGAGAAGGGCGGTATATGAATCAAATTAAAAAAAAAAAAAAAAAGCATTTCACAAAAATTCTTTTTCGGGTTTATTGGTCTCCTAAAGAGGAAAATTGGGTAGTCCCCCTCCTGTTTAGGATCATTTTGATATTATCATCACTATTTTGATCATTTTCACAATTAGTTCCTTATTGTCCTATTGGTTCATTTGCGAAGAGCTTGGGGATACATCCTGCACAGTCAGTTACTGAAAATATTGTTTTGTATTTCTGGAAGGACAGTTGTGTGTCACATACCACAAACGGTCCGTTCTCCCCTCTTTGAGTTGGTCCTTAATTGTCATAAAACAAGCACCAAACAATCTGATTCCATGCACTTCAGCTTTAATAGTTTGTTTAAAAACTGCAGCTATTTTTATAGTGATGCAATTATGAAGCCCGTATTGCAAAAAAGCAGAAAAAGAAAACAGCCCCCGGGGAACATTGTTCCCTTGCCCATCCTGTTCAATTTCATTTCGCGTGTTTGTTTGTTTGACTTGTGTTTGCAAGTCCTTCAAAATATTTTCATTTGTGGCTGTAAGCAAAATTGAGAGCTGGAATGTTGTTGTTTTTTCCAGATCCTCAAATCCACTCTGGAGCAGGGAGTTCAAAAACGATTCAATTCCCTTGGGATTTTACGCTGGGAAGAAATAGGCCGGAGGAGATCATATAGAAGGATGTCGTAGTAGTGGGAATGTTTGAATGGAATGGCTGCTTCCAAGATGAGCAGACTTTGGCTGAATGAGTTGTGAAATTGCACCCTCTGGAGGCTCAAACGTTGTATAAAAGGTAAAGGTTCCCCTCGCACATATGTGCTAGTCGTTCCCGACTCTAGGGGGCGATGCTCATCTCCATTTCAAATCTGAAGAGCCAGCGCTGTCCGAAGACGTCTCCGTGGTCATGCGGCTGGCATGACTCAATGCCAAAGGCGCACGGAACGCTGTTCCCTTCCTACAAAAGGTGGTCCCTATATTCTACTTGCATTTTTTTACCTGCTTTCGAACTGCTAGGTTGGCAGAAGCTGGGACAAGTAACGGGAGCTCACCCCATTACACAGCACTCGGGATTCGAACCGCTGAACTGCTGACCTTTCGATCGACAAGCTCAGCGTTTTAGCCACTGAGCCAGTGCGTCCCTAAACATTGTATAGATTTATCCAAAATTAACAGCCTGTGATTAATAGGGTAGGTACCCAGTCTCTAGCTTATCCAGGTAAGATAACAGTGCCAGAAATGTGTCTATGGACATTCTCACATTTTGGAGAAAGTATATTGAAAAATTGAATAATGAAATAATGAAGGATAGTGTTTTAATATAAATAGATTCAAAGAGTGAAATATGGGAAATATGAATAAAAAGTATTAAAAATGGGAAAATTAGAGATTGAATAATGGTATTGTTGAGTATGTTTAAATAATATGATTTGCAGTGGAATAATAGAGTGAAATAACAAGTCATAAAATGAAAATATATTTTAATATATACAGGTGTATTAATAGTGGAATTATATATAGATTGGCTGAATGTAAAGAATATGAATAGAATTAATTTGTATGTTTAAATAATATTGTGATTGGCATTAGAATTGTATATTTAAATATTGAACAATGAAATAACGAAGGAAAGTATTCCAATACAAAGGGAACGTCTTTTAATATAATGGTGACATGAATAAATGTTAGAATAAAGACAGAAATAAGAGAAAGGGGAAATATTAGGCACATTTTTATAAAATAGAAAAAGTAGAGTGGAATAGAAGAATAGAGTAGAGTAGAGTAGAGTAGAATAGAATAGAATAGAATAGAAGAATAAAATAGAATAGAATAGAATAGAATAGAATAGAATAGAATAGAAGAAAAAGTAGATTGGAATAGAAGAATAGAGTAATAATAATAATAATAATAATAATAATAATTTTATTTCTATACCGCCCTTCTCCCGAAGGACTCAGGGCGGTGTACAGCCTATTTAAAAACACAAACAAAACAATGATATAAAATTTAAAATAATTAAATAAATGGCTCAAATTTAAAACCCCAATAAATTTAAATACCCCAATTTAAAACTATTGTATTGATAGTCCGGCCTGGCGGAACAACAGGGTCTTCAATGCGCAGCGAAACACCCGGAGGTCAGATATCTTACGAATTTCCGGGGGCAGTTCATTCCACAGGGCTGGGGCTCCCACAGAGAAGGCCCTCCCCCTGGGCGTCGCCAGCCGACATAACTTGGCTGACGGCACCCTGAGGAGACCCTCTCTGTGGGAACGAACTGGTCGGTGGGAGGCTATTGGTGGCAGAAGACGGTCTCGGAGGTACCCGGGTCCTATGCCATGGAGCGCTTTAAAGGTGGTAACCAACACCTTGAATCGCACCCGGAAGACCACCGGGAGCCATTGCAGCTCGCGCAGGAGGGGTGTCACATGGGCATAACGGGTTGCGCCCATAACCACCCGCGCGGCCGCATTCTGGACCAGTTGGAGCTTCCGAGTGCTCTTCAAGGGGAGCCCCATGTAGAGAGCATTACAATAGTCCAACCGGGAAGTAACAAGGGCATGAGTGACCGTGCGCAGGGCGTCCCGATCCAGAAAGGGCTGCAACTGGCGAATCAGGCGAACCTGATAAAAGGCCCCCCTGGCCACGGCCGTCATATGCTCTTCTAAAGACAGCCGTGCATCCAGGAGGACACCCAGATTGCGAGCCCTCTCCGTGGGGGGCAAAGATTCACCCCCAATAGTCAGCGATGGCACCTGCTGACTATATCGGGGCGCCGGGAGCCACAGCCACTCGGTCTTGGAGGGGTTGAGTCTGAGCCTGTTCCTCCCCATCCAGGCCCGCACGGCCTCCAGGCAGCGGGACATCACATCAAGGGCATCGTTGGGGTGGTCTGGGGTGGAGATGTACAGCTGGGTATCGTCAGCGTACAGATGACACTTCACTCCAAAACCACGGATGATCTCACCCAGCGGCTTCACATAAATGTTGAACAGGAGGGGCGAGAGGACCGACCCTTGCGGCACTCCCCATGCGAGACGCCTCGAGGTCGACCTCTGCCCCCCTGCCAACACGAACTGCGAGCGGTCGGAGAGGAAGGAGGAGAACCACCGCAAAACGGTGCCCCCTATTCCTAACCCCCTCAACCGCTGCAGCATGATACCATGGTCGATGGTATCAAAAGCCGCTGAGAGATCTAATAGGACTAGGACAGAGGAACAACCCCTGTCCCGAGCCCTCCAGAGATCATCCACCAACGCGACCAATGCCGTTTCTGTGCTGTACCCCTGCCTGAAGCCCGACTGGTACGGGTCTAGATAGATAGCTTCATCCAGGTGCCGGGGAAGTTGTCGTGCCACCACGCTCTCAACAACCTTCGCCACAAAACGAAGGTTGGAGACTGGACGATAGTTGGCTAATTCAGCCGGGTCCAGGGAAGGCTTCTTGAGGAGGGGCCTCACTACCGCCTCTTTCAAGGCAGCAGGAAAGGCACCCTCACCCAAAGAAGCACCTATAATCCCCTGGAGCCAGCCTCGTGTAACCTCCCGGGAGGCCAGTACCAACCAGGAGGGACACGGGTCCAATAAACACGTGGCGGCACTAATCTTACCCAGAACCCTGTCCACATCCTCGGGAGTCACAGGATCAAACTCCTCCCAGATAACATTCTCAAGGCCTGCCCCGGTCTCCTCCCGTGGACTCATCCAATCGGAGTCCAAGCCATCCCGAATCCGAGCGACTTTATCGTGCAGGAATTGCACAAAATCCTCAGCACGACCCTGCAAGGGATCTTCCCGCACTCCCCCCCGAAGAAGGGAGTGGGTCACCCTAAACAGGGCGGCTGGGCGGTTCTCTGCAGATGCGATAAGAGCGGAAAAATGGTTAGATTTTGCCGCTTTTATCGCCACTAGGTAGGTCTTGATATAGGACCTCACCTGTGTCCGGTCGGAATCGGATTGACTAGTCCTCCAAATGCTCTCTAGGCGTCTTTTCCGACGCTTCATCTCTCTCAGCTCCTCAGAGAACCAAGGAGCTAATTGAGATCGGCATCGGGTCAGAGGCCGCAAAGGCACGACGCGATCCAAAGCTCCGGCGGCCGCCCTTTCCCAGGCGGCCACCAGCTCTTCAGTCGAGTCGTGTGTTAGAGTCTCAGGAAACGGCCCAAGCTCCGTCAGGAACCTTTCGGGATCCATCAGGCGCCTGGGACGGAACCATCTGGTCGGTTCCGTCTCCCTGCGGTGGGGGCAGGCGGTAGGAAAGTCTAGTTGAAGGAGTGAATGATCTGTCCATGACAAGGGTTTAATATCTAGTTCCCCTCTACCAAGATCATTCAACCACTGACCAGAGATAAAAATCAGGTCCAGAGTGTGTCCCCCTATGTGAGTGGGGCCTTGAACTAACTGGGTCAGGTCCAAGGCCGTCATGGAAGCCATGAACTCCCGAGCCACCTCTGACGCCTCACCTGCGGATGGGAGGTTGAAATCCCCCATGACAATAAGTCTGGGGGTATCGACCGCCACCCCGGCAATGACGTCGAGTAGCTCGGGCAGGGTCGCTGCCACGTGGCAGGGAGCCAGGTACGTAGTCAGCAAACCCATCTGCACCGCACGGCCCCACTTCACACAAAGGGACTCACATCCGGCTATCTGAGGAACAGTGGTCTCCCTCGGACAAAGACTCTCCCTAATGATCACCGCCACTCCCCCACCCCTCCCCTGGGCCCTTGGCTGATGAAATGCACGGAAACCTGGCGGGCACATCTCTACGAGGGGGACCCCCCCCCTCTTGGCCCAACCAGGTCTCCGTAATACCTGCCAGGTCTGCACCCCCCTCCGAAATAAGATCACAGATGAGGGGGGCCTTATTAACCACCGACCTGGCATTACATAACATCAGCCGCGGACCCTGGGCCTGAGGCTCTACACAACCCAGGACACGAGTCACGCATTGGGGGCCGGAGTGCGCAATCGCTCGGAGACAGCGCGTGCGCACCCCCGACACTTGATATGACCCCCTGCGCCCGTCGTACCTGCCCCTCCCACTCATGATTTCAATTACACAGCCCCTTCTATCGTCCCCCTGCCCCCCAGTTAAATTTCCTGTCACGACCCCTCTGCTGCAGCTAATCAACCCCTCATCCCGCACAGTCGCTATCTGGACCCCCCCAGGTCCACTTTTACAACTCCCACCCATCCTCCCGGGTCCCCTTAAAATTTTCCTTAAAAATTTAGCTAAAAAACCCCTCAGCCCCCTCTTTGCTGCATGTAGAGTAGAGTAGAGTAGAGTAGAGTAGAATAGAATAGAATAGAATAGAATAGAATAGAATAGAATAGAATAGAATAGAATAGAATAGAATAGAATAGAATAGAACAGAACAGAACAGAATAGAATAGAATAGAATAGAATAGAATAGAACAGAATAGAATATAATTTTTTATTGGCCAAGTGTGATTGGACACACAAGGAATTTGTCTTGGTGCATATGCTCTCATTGTACATAAAAGAAACAATACATTCGTCAAGAATCATAAGGTATAACACTTAATGATAGTCCTAGGGTACAAATAAGCAATCCAATCATATTAGGAAAGTATTAACATTAGAAATGTATAAGCTGGATGAATGTGATGATTAATAATATTATTTTAACTGTACTGGAATATTTGGCACGCAGGTGTCACACTATTCACGCACTGATATGTATATGTAATATAAAATTAAAAACTTGATAAAAAAACCCATTCTGGAGAAAGTCCACGTCCACGTTAAAACTGAATAGCCCTCTCTCTCAATCGAGGGGGAGGGATACGACATCCCCTGTCTCCCATTTACAACACGGTCCTTTGTGAAGTTTTCACCCCCATTTGCACCCTGATTCAGGTGACCCTGAGGGGTGCGGATAAGCCCCCAAGCGGCCTCAACGACTCCCCGAAAGCGAGCAACCAACCTTCAGAGTGCTAAGACCAGACGACTGCAAGGAATATAAACCCTTCCATCCTCCGCCATTCGGTCAGCATGGAAGAAGCTCCTTGGATGAGAAGCGAAACGTCTTCAAGGCAAAAAAACAACAACAACAACAACAAGAAAGTCCAGTTGCTTTTTTGGGGGGGAAATAAAAAATAAAAAGCACCTTTGGGACTACCAGAAATCTGGTTTTATATCCCATCCTTGACCAACTGACAAGCATCTTTGCCATCTGAGTTACCTGCAGTGATCCTCCAAATCAGGTGGGACTCTGTCTGTCTCCCCCCCCCCTCGGCTTGGGCCCAATGTTTCTTGCCTCAGACCCAGTGGTGAAATCCATTTTTTTTTTTTACTACTGGTTCTGTGGGCGTGGCTTGGCAGGGGAAGGATACTGCAAAATCTCCATTCCCACCCCACTCCAGGGGAAGGATACTGCAAAATCTCCATTCCCTCTCCACGCCTGGGGGGAAGGATACTGCAAAATCTCCATTCCCTCTCCACGCCTGGGGGGAAGGATACTGCAAAATCTCCGTTCCCACCCCCACTCCAGGGGAAGGATACTGCAAAATCTCCATTCCCACCCCCACTCCAGGGGAAGGATACTGCAAAATCCCCATTCCCTCTCAACTCCTGGGGGAAGGATATTGCAAAATCTCCTTTCCCACCCCACTTGGGGGCCAGCTTGTTCCACTACTGGTTCTCCAGAACCTGTCAGAACCTGCTGGATTTCACCCCTGCTCAGATCCATACTTCACTGTAATCCATTTTAGCAGCCCCCTCGGGCAAGTGGCCTTTGACACTGGATCGACTGATTTCAGAAGTAAACCTCTTCCTCTTGCAAAACCTCTTCTCCCAGGCCATTTCCTACTGACTTTGGCCGCATTTTGAACATCATCTTAAATTCTAGGCATGGCTCTCTGGAGCTGAGTCATGAATCCAGATCTGGCGTGGAAAATAGATTCCCAAGTCAACAAGATCTATTTGCTCCTTGTAGGTTGGGTTCAACAGACCCCCGGATACCCAAGTTCGGAAGAGGTCGGCTACACTTGGTGGGATCTCTTCGGGTTCTTCCATTTTTCCAAGCCTGGATTTTCTTGTTGATTTTCTTCCTGGAGAAGCTGAAGATCTTCATCAAAAACATGAAGGATACCCCGTACATCGCTAGGATTCCACCCTTGAGTGTCCAGTACGTCTTGGGGGACTTCATCACGGAAGGCATAATCCAGGCGCCCCCGACGATCCGCAGCCCCAGGAAGAGAGCCACAAACAAGGTGTCCACTACATCGCCAGCCAAGCTGTCGTAGCCCCCGTTGTCTCGCAGGAACCAACGCATTTGCAAGAACGGGTTGGTGATCTCGCTCACGAAGATGATGGCGCTGAGTTCGGGGCCCGACTTGCCGGTGTCCAACACCAGCGACATGCCGCCCATGCTTAGCAGGTGGTGAGAGAGCATCAGGTCGTTCTTGCTCTCCAAAAGGACTTCCCAGCAGAAGTCGAAGATGAAATAGCCCAGTGACAGGCAGAGGACGAACTCTTGGAGCGGTGTGTTGGGGTGGCCTAAAAATAGATTAAATTATTATTATTATTTTTTTAAAAAAAGAAGAAAAGCAATTTAGTTTTGTGTTCCCCCTTTTTTTTGCATTTTCTCCCTTCTGAAGATTCTAAAGCAGTGAGGCTCTAGGAGCGGTGATCTCGTTATAGTGATCTTGCAAGACCCGGCCACAGATTGGAGTGTATGTGTTTTAACGTTTTAATGTTTTAATGTCTTCTTTTAACTTTTGTATGAGATATTGTTGCATTGTTTTATTCTCTGTTGTCAGCCGCCCAGAGTCCCTTGGGAGTGGGGCGGCATAGAAATGTGACAAAATAAATAAATAAATAAAATAATAAATAAACTAGGAGCCTGGTTTAGCTCAACAGACAGAAGCACTGTAATGTAACACCAGCTGCCTGCAATTACTGCAGGTTCGAATCTCGCCAAGGCTCAAGGTTGACTCAGCCTTCCATCCTTTCTAAGGTAGGTGAAATGAGGACCCGGATTGTGAGGGCAATAAGCTGACTTTGTATAAATATACAAAAGGATGAAGGCTATTGCTTAGCGCATTGTAAGCCGCCCTGAGTCTCCGGAGAAGGGCGGCATATAAAATCAAATTAAAAAAAAAAAATAATAAATAGGACAAGGGTGTCAAACTCAAGGCCTCCAGGCCGAATCCAACCTGGTGCTTAGATCTGGTCCATGGGCCCATCCTGGAAACACCGAAGGACCAGCCTGTGCTGCCTCTGCCAGCGAAAATGGAGCTCCAAGATCTGTTTTCGGCCGCAATGGCCTCCTGCAGCTCTCTGCCAGCAAAAACGGGGTCCGGATGAGCCATGCACGGCGTCCCTGAGCTCCATTTCTGCTGGCAAAGGGCTACAAGAGACAGTTGCGGCTGAAAACAGAGCCTCGATGAGTGACGTTGAGCTGGCCACGCCCCCCCCTCCAGCCACGCCCTCCCGCCCGCCCCAAGATCAAACACAACCCTGATGTGGCCAACTTGCCATGGGACAATTCAAGGTTGTATTAATCGTTTCATTCAATTAGTTTTATTCTTGGTGACCAGAAGCAATCGATGGAAACGAATCAAGGAGAGAACCAACCTAGAACTAAGGAGATATTTCCTGACAGTTAGAACAATTAATCAGTGGAACAACTTGCCTTCAGAAGTTGTGAAAGCTCCAACACTGGAAGTTTGTAAGAAGATGTTGGATAACCATCTGTCTGAAATGGTGTAGGGTTTCCTGCCTAAGCAGGGGGTTGGACTAGAAGACCTCCAAAGTCCCTTCCAACTCTGTTATTCTTTATTCTGAGTTGGCCACGGCAAATTACAAATACAGATTAACAGAGTTGTAAGTCATCTAGCCCAATTCTCCCGCCCAAGTAGGAGACCCTACACCATTTCTGATAGATGGCAGTCCAGTCTCTTCTTGAAAGCTTCCAGTGATGAAGCTCCCACAACTTCCGAAGGCAACTTCTGTTCCATGGGTTGATTGTTCTCACCGTCAGAAAATTTCTCCTTATTTCCAGGTTGAATCTCTCCTTGTTCAGTTTCCATCCATTATTCCTTGTCTGGCCTTCGGGTGCTTTGGAAAATAGCTTGACCCAGGGGTGAAATCCAGCAGGTACTAACAGGTTCTGGAGAACCGGTAGCTGGAATTTTAAGTAGTTCGGAGAACTGGCAAATACCACCTCTGGCTGGCCCCAGAGTGGGGTGGGAATGGAGATTTTGCAATATCCTTCCCCTAGAGTGGGATGGGAATGGAAATTTTGCAGTATCCTTTCCCTGCCACGCCCACCAAGCCACACTCACAGAACCGGTAGGGGAAAAATTTGGATTTCACCCCTGGCTTGACCACCTCCTCTCTGGGGAAGCCCGTCAAATATTGGAAGTTGTCTCAATCCAAAGCAGTGAAACGATAGATTTTAAAGATGGCTTAACGTTGATCATTGTCTGACATCCTGAAGCTTTTAATAAATTTGCCAGTTAAAAGGTTTTGATATGCATTCCTTTTACCTCCCCGCCGTCACCCGAATCAACCTTCTGCCAGGAAAATTACCCTCAAAGAAAATTACGGGGGAACCGCGTCAAACATCACACCGAGGAATCAAAATGTTTTCGTCTAGACTTTAAAATAATCTCTCTTTTAAAAATGACATCAGTGCAGCGAGTAATGCATCTAAGCGAGTGAGCTCGCCACACATTTACTTCCATTCTCAGTGGGATTCGACGTTTCTCTTCCCCCCCCACTCCTTTCCTTAACGTTAACTACGCTAAGAAGAGGTTTGTTTTAATCATTGGTTGTATAAGCCATAACTGGCTGGGTTTGACCAACTTGCTGAGCGGTAACTTATAATTTTACAAATTGCAGCGTTCGGCTTTAGACGGCGTATCAAGAGGGGAAACCATGTTTTGCAATCCATAACTATCGGCTTCATATTACGGCAGCATGCTAAGTCATTATTGCTTGTTATAAGCTACCAAGAATACTGTATCTAAGGCAGAAGTGTCAAACTCAAAGTCCGGAGACTGGATCCGGCCCATGGAATGCTTAGATCTGGCCAGGGGTGAGCTGCTGAGGGTTCGGGAGAACCTCTAGCTAAGATTCTGTGCAGTTCTGAGAATCCCCAAAGCCCATTTCGGGCTGGCTCTCCCCACCCCACACCGCTCTGCCCCTCCCAGGAGTCCCCACATGACCCGTTTTGGATGCAGGTAAATGCAGGGCACGTGTGAAGGCTTGGGGAGGGCAAAAAATGGGCCTACCGGAAGTTCGGGAAAGCCAGAAATGTGCCTGTTTCTGGCCTCCAGAGGGCCTCTGGAGCCTGGGGAGGCTGTTTTCGCTCTCCTGGAGACTCGAAGAAAGCCTCCGGAGCCCAGGGAGGGCAAAAACGCCCCGCCCCATCATGGTGCAGGAGGCTGACTAGGCCACACCCACCATGAGCGCACCCACCCAGCAACCGGGCAAAGAACCCCTTGCTAAAGGCCACTGCAGCTGAAAAGCTGGAGCTTGCAAGGCTGTGTGCAGCCCTCCCGGGCTCTGTTTTCGCTGGCAGTGTTGCAGGAGGCTGTCACAGCCGGAAACGGAGCTTGGGAGCATGTTTTTGCTGGCGGAGCACTTGGGCCACCACAGGCGCCCCCAATATGAGCAATGTCGAGCTGGCCACGCCCACCCCAGCCATACCCACCCCGACCCCATAAGGTCAAAGGCAACCCTGATGCAGCCCTCAATGAAATCGAGTTTGACACCCCTGAATTCTAGGGCTCCAATGGCAAACAAACAAAGGAACAACAATAGCAATATTAGAAAACGCTTGCAATTAGTTCCATGCAAAATGATTGGCTTGAATATCAGCGTTTTTACATTGCTGTTTATTTGTTCCATTTTTATAATACCACAAGTAGTCCTCAATTTACGGTCACAATTGGGGACCGGAATTACCATTGCCGAGCAGTTGGTTGTTAAGTGAGTTGTGTGTGATTTTACCACCTTTTTTGCCCCGAATCACTTCAGTCGCTAAGCGGATCGAACCGTTGTTAAGAAAATCCAGTTTCCCTCCTTGACTTTGCTTGTTGGTAACTGGCTGCAACTGTCATAATACATGCCAGTGGCCAAGAGCCCGGATTTTGATCACATGACCACGGGATGTTATGTGCGAGGACTAATTGTAAGTCACTTTTTTCCAGTGCCGTCGTAATTTAGGGAACGGTCCCTAAGTGAATGGTTGTGAATTGAAGACTACCTGTGTTACTATGCTGTCAAGATCAGGTACCTTCTGAAATCTGAATTAAGGAGAAATTTCCTAACAGCGAGGACAATTAACCAGTGGAACAGCTTGCCACCAGAAATCGAGGGCGCTCCATCGCTGGAGGTTTTTAAGAAGAGACGAGACAGTCACTTGTTTGAAATAATATGCATGTCAAGTTTCGAGGTCGTCTCAAATAAATTGCATTTTCAAACAAAGTCTTTGAAGAAAAACTCCTATTTATTAAGCACGACTTTCTAACCCGACTCCAATCGAAGCCAACACTGACTTCCAGCCCCAAAACCCTCCCTTTCCGTTCCCCACTCCCCTGCACTCATTGGCCATCTTCCAAATCATTCTACCCCTAATCTACTGCTCCAGCTCAAAGGAATTTCCCCCCTCCCATCCCATCTTCTAGGGGATATTATCTCCAGGGAAAATAAGTAGGTGAAAAGTCAAACGTCCCTTTCCAGACTCCTTCGCTTCTCCTTCTTATGTCAGCACTAGAGTAAATGCAGGTTGAAGTGCTGACAGCACGTTCTCTCCCTAAATGCCTATGGAGTTTCTCAATCATCTAGGTCATGGTTGTCCGAAACATGCTTTTTCAAAGGGCTCCACACCCCTTTGCGCTATTCATGTGAACCTGAGGGCACAGAGAAACCTCCAAGTGGCTTCAAAGACTCTCAGAAAGAGTACTAATGACCAGATGATTGCAAGGAATATAAACTCTTCCATCAGAACTGAAGAAGCTTCTCGGATGAGAAGCGACACCTCTTCAAGGAAAAACAAAGAAACTCCCCTTGCCTTTTGAAAAAAACAACTATGAGACAGCCATGCATGACCTGGATGGCTGAGAATCTCCATGTTATGCTGTGTTATGAGTTCGTAAGATTGCTACTGCTGTCAAATACGTTCATCCTATTTGAAGTTGATAATAATCATTCCAGTTCAACAGAGGAATGATTGAGTCTGTCATCTGCACCTCTATAACTGTCTGGTTTGGTTCTGCAACCCAACAAGACAGGAAACAGACTTCAGAGGATAATTAGAACTGCAGAAAAAACAATGGCTACCAACCTGCCTTCCATGGAGGACCTGTATACTGCACGAGTCAAAAAGAGGGCTGGGAAAACATCTACAGACCCCTCGCATCCTGGACATAAACTGTTTCAACTCCTACCCTCAAAACGATGCTATAGAGCACTGCACACCAGAACAATTAGACACAAGGACAGTTTTTTCCCAAACACCATCACTCTGCTAAACAAATAATTCCCTCAACACTGTCAAACTAGTTATTAAGTCTGCATTATTACTAATCTTCTCATCGTTCCCATCAGCCATCTCCTCCCACTTATGACTGTATGACTGAAACTTGGTTGCTGGTATCCTTACGATTTATATTGATATTGTTTCCTTATTGCTTATTTATACCCTATGATTATCATTAAGTGTTGTACCTTATGATTCTTGATGAATGTATCTTTTCTTTTTATGTACACTGAGAGCGTATGCACCAAGACAAATTCCATGTGTGTCCAATCACACTTGGCCAATAAAAAATTCTATTCTATTCTATTCTATTCTATTCTATTCTATTCTATTCTATTCTATTCTATTCTATTCTATTCTATTCGCATCTTCATCTCCAAGGTGCAAGGAATAAAAAAGCCCAGCTGATTCTGGATTTGTCAGAATTTCTCTAAGGGCAAGTCATGCTCGGAGTCAACTTTGCCTTAGTCACCTCCTGTCTTGGCAATTGCAATATGTTTTACATGGGGCTGCCCTTAAAAATAATACCTGAAATCTTCAACTGGTTCTTAATGTAGCTTTGTGGCCTAAGTGGTTTTGTGTAGGTATAGATTTGCACACATGTCTCACCTCTGCTGTGATAGCTGCATTATTGGTTGTTGATTTGCTTTGGGGTCCAATTCAAGGTGTTAGTTTTAAACCTTTAAAGCCCTCCATGGCTTAGGGCCAGGTTATTTGAAGGACTGGGGAGATGGTTCCCCTCTCTTAAGGAGGTCCATCCAGGTGTGGGATTCAGCCGGTTCGCGCGAACCGGATGTTAATTTTAATTAACAAAGTCGAGTTGTTTTTTGAAAAAAAAAAAAAAGCACCTGCGAGACCTTGAACCTAAAGTTAATCATCCCTCCTACACATCGAAAACTCTCCCTGGAGCAAATGAAGGACGTTTACGGAAGGGTGTTAAAGCTGAAACTCCAAATTCTCTTTCTGCGGAAACCCTGTGTAGATCACGAACTCCTCCAGCTGGGTTCACATTCCTGATTCTCCTCCCCTTTCGCACTCTGAATTCTCCCTGTGTAAACATACTGGGTTCCTCTATGGTGAAAGGGCAAAATGCCACAGCTTACTATTCATTTAATACTCTTCAAAATACAGGATATTATTTTTGGTGCTGCTGTTTAGCTCTTATTGCCCTTGGAGTAATTGCAGGGTTCCCACATTGCAAAATAAGGAACAGGGCTTGTAAAGGCTGCCCCTGTTATATGGGGCAGGAAGCCAAAAGCTTAGAATAAGACTTTCCTCCAGGGAATTATTTGACCCACAAGGCTGGCAAGGTGTTGCGTGAAAAGGGTTCAAGATCTAATCCCAGCAAAGGAGAGCTAAACTAAAGGCAGGGGAGAGGTCTTGTGAGGACACAACGGAGGAGGCAACATGCAGGCTAGCAAAACTGAATCCACATTGAAGCCCAAGTGATAAAGACAGAAAGCAGTGAATGAGACACACACAGAGAGAGATGAAAAATGGATGATTTTTTGAAAGAAAGAAAGAAAAGGAAAGAAAAAAGAAAAAGAAAGAAAAAGAAAGAAAAGGAAAGAAAAAAGAGATAGAGAAAGAAAGAAAAAGAAAGAAAGAAAAAAGAAGAAAGAAAGAAAAGGAAAGAAAAAAGATAGAGAAAGAAAGAGAAAGAAAGAAAGAAAGAAAGAAAGAAAGAAAGAAAGAAAGAAAAAAAGAGAAGGAAGGAACTGATGAAGAGAGAAAAAAATGAAAGAACAGACAGAAGGGAGGGAGGAAGTAAAGGGAGGGAGGAAAAAGAGAAGGAAGGAAAGAACAAAGAAGGGAGGGAGGGAGAAAAAAGGAAGGAACAGACAGAAGGGAAGGAGGAAGAAAAGAGGGAGAAAAAGAGAAGGAAGGAAAGAACAAAGATGAAAGAAAGGGAAGGAGAAAAAAGATTGAAAGAACAGGCAGAAGGGAGGGAGGAAGAAATGGGAGGGAGGAAAAAGGGAAGGAAGGAAAGAACAAAGAAGGGAGGGAGGGAGAAAAAAGAATGAAAGAACAGACAGAAGGGAGGGAGGGAGGAAGAAAAGGGAGGGAGGAAGAAGAGAAGGAAGGAAAGAACAAAGAAGGGAGGGAGGGAGGGAGAAAAAAGAATGAAAGAACAGACGGGAGGAAGGGAGGGAGGAAGAAAAGGAGGAAAAAGAAGGAAGGAAAGAACAAAGATGGAAGAAAGGGAGGGAGAAAAAAGATTGAAAGAACAGACAGAAAGGAGGAAGTAAGGAAGAAAAGGGAGGGAGGAAAAAGAGAAAGGAAAGAACAGAGCAGGGAGGAAAGGAGGAAGGAAGGAAAAGACAAAAAAAATAAGCATGTTACTCCCTCAGCTGGCCTCACATGCTTTTGGTATGTTCTGGAGTGCACTGTTTTCACTTGCAGAAGGGAGTTTCTAGTCCTTATGACTGAAACTGGGTTGGCCACTCGGTTAGCTCGAAAGACTCAGAATTCCATAAACAATCACCGCCTCCCTCAAACATTATATATAAAGAATTGGAGAAAGCTAAGAGTTCTTAGTTGGTGGCTGACTTTATACCTGCCAGCATTTTGCTACTTGTCGCCACCAAAAATGAGGTGTCAACCTCAACACAACCACTGTCTTCTCTGAAACTCCTGGGATTCGTGCTTCAGAAGTGACAGAAACATCCTTGCAGGGCAAGTCCAACTCGTCCCTGGCTGTGCACTACCCACCTGCAACTTGGAAAGAAATCTCAGCATTTAATTGGGTCACCGGGGCCTGTCTAATGCAGTGAGTAACAGGGCTTAAGAGCGCCGAATGCAACGTTCAAATCCCTGTTTACAATCCAGCTTGCTGAATAGCCTAAGATCACTTGTGATCTCTCGATCTTCCCCACCCCTGCAAGGTTGAGGCGAGGTGAGAGGTTTCTGGGGTGTGAGGAGAATAGAGGAGGAACACCTAAAATTGCCTGACAGTGAGAACAATTAATAACAATTAATAATGTTTTAAATGATGGGCCAAGTTATTTAATTATTTTAAATCTATTTTAACTTTTGTATATAAAGTGTTTTACTTGGCTGTTCACCGCCCTGAGTCCGAAAGGAGAAGGGCGGTATAGAAATTTGAAAAATAAATAAATAAATAAATAAATAAATAAATAAATAAATACATACATACATACATACATACATACATACATACATACATATTATTTGATAAATAATAATAATACTAATAAATGCCTCCAGAAGTTGTGAATCAGTGGTGGGTTTCAAATTTTTTTTACTACTGGTACTGTGGGTGTGGCTTGGTGGGAGTGGCATGGCTTGGTGGGCGTGGCAGGGGAAGTATACTGTAGTATCTCCATTCCGTCCCCAATCCAGGGGAAGGTTCCTGCAAAATCCCCATTTCCTCCCAATCAGCTAGGACTCGCCAGGTAGAGAATAGATGGGGGGCAGGACCAGTCAGAATTTTTACTACCGATTCTCCAAACTACTCAAAATTTCCGCTACCGGTTCGTCAGAACTGGTCAGAACCTGCTGAACCCACAACCCTCTGTGCATGGCGGAGTGCCAGAGCGCTGGAGTGCTGGAAATACAAAGACGAGTTGGCTGGCATATGCATGCTTGTTTTTTGACCATTTTTGGCTGTTTTTCGGGCCATTTTTGGGCTGTGTTTCAGGCCTTTCGGGCTGTTTTTAGGCCATTTTTCAGGCTGTTTTCAGGCCAGTTTTTGGCCTAATAAGGGCCTGAAAATGGCTGAAAAATGGCCTGAAAATGGCCCGAAAAACAGTCTGAAAAAGTTCCCTCAAAGTTCCAAAAACAACCCAGAAAATGGCCTGAAAAAAGTCCTAGCTTTAGCCATTTTTCGGGCTGTTTTCAGACCATTTTCCAGGCCATTTTTGGGCTGTTTTCCATGCTGTTTTTAGGCAGGTTTTGGGCCATTTTCAGGCAGTTTTTCTGGCAGTTTTCAGGGTATTTTGGGGGCGTTTTTGGTGCGAAGACCAGCTGGCTGGCATGCCAGAAACCAGAAGAGCAACTGGAGAGGGCTCTGTGTGCCACCCCTGGCACGCATGCCATAGATTCGTCATCACGGGTCTAGGGTTTCCTGCTTGAGAAGGGGGTTGTACTAGAAGACCTCCAAGGTCCCTTCCAATTCTGTTTGAGAGCGCTGCATGTTCTAAACCAGGATGTCCCAACCTTGGCCTCTTTAAGGCACATGGACCTCAACTTGTAGAACAAGGCAACCACAAGCCCTTTGAGACGGGCTGCAGAGACCACCATGGAGTCGCCAGCAGATGAAGTGGGCCTAGACTTCTAACGAACTATTTTGCACCACTCATGGAGCGTGTTAATTATGGGAAGAGGTGAGAAGCTGTTGAGGAAGAAAGGAAAAAATGGGAAGTTTTTCTATACCAGGTCGAGCCATGTTGGTGGATCGTTGCTGGAGAAGTCATGTGAGCTGGGTGGAAGATGAAACTAAAATGGAAGGCGGCACATTGACAGCTGATAATGTGCAGGAGGAGAACTTGTGGCAATCAAAAAGGTCACCTGGATTAGGAGAAGCAGTGACAAATGGGCAAGAAGGCTAAGAGCATGATCCTTAGGTTAGGAAGTCCATAATTTAAAGATTAGGATCCTCAGCCATTCCTCTCCTTCCTCCCTCACCCCAGGATAATAACGTAGGCCAACTTCTGAGCACAAGAGTCGTATGACTTTTGAGAACCCAATGAAACCTTCAGCTGTGCCAAATTGGAGGGCCAGGTTGGGAAACATCCATCTGAATCTGTGGCTTGAAGCATAGAGGGGTTGTATCTTCTGGAAGGCTTAGCCCAGCTGCTTTGGGGCTTCCCCGCATCTTCTGAACGTGCTCATAAGACACATCTGTCAGGTTGGGTTGCAAGAATGATATCTCTGCATGCCATTGACCGGTAGGGAAATGGAAACAGCCACATTGAGCCCTGGAGAAGACCGGTGGCCTCAACGCTTCAAGGACCAGATCTGACGGGTCCTTGGTGCTCTCTGAGCTCGTTTTTTTTTCTTGCAGACAACCCTCATCATGAAGTTATCTAATTTGGGTAATGAAAGATCTGCAAGAAAACAATCCAGCTCAGAGAGCACCAAGGACCCATGAGCCGCAGTGGTTAGAGTGCAGTACTGCAGGCAAGTTCTGCTAACTGCCAGCTGCCTTCAATTTGGCAGTTTGAATCTCACCAAGGTTGACTCAGCTTTCCATCCTTCCAAGGTGGGTAAAATGAGGACCCAGATTGTTGGGGGCAAGAGGCTGACTCTGTAAACCGCTTACAGAGGGCTGTAAAGCACTGTAAAGTGGTATATAAGTCGAAGTGCCATTGCTATATTCCTTCCTTCCTTCCTTCCTTCCTTCCTTCCTTCCTTCCTTCCTTCCTTTCTGTTAGAATGCAGTATTGCAGGCTAATTCTGCTGACTGCCAGGAGTTTGATCCTGACCAGCTCAAGTTTGACTCAGCCTTCCATCCTTCCGAGGTGGGTAAAATGAGGACCCAGATTGTTGGGGGCAAGAGGCTGACTCTGTAAACCACTTAGAGAGGGCTGTAAAGCACTGTAAAGCAGTATATAAGTCTAAGTGCTATTGCTATTGCTATTTCAACCCTGAGCTACAAATATTCTCCTTTGCTGGTCTAACTTTCCTTAGTCCTGGTTCCAAGGCTGAGACAGTGGGAATTTTAGGTCACCCATTGGCAGTGTGGAGGACCCTGATCCATTATGCCAGTCTGATGCCACTTGCTTCTTCCATATATGCTGGTGGAGGTTCACCCACACCTTCCTACCTGTATGAGTCAGCGGCCAGGGACCATCAATGAAGACAACATAGCCAGAAAGGAAAGTGACCATCAAGCCGTGTAAGAAAGTGACAATTCGACAGCTCCATTCTGCGCCACGATGCCTGTTTTGATACCAAAATCCCAAGTAGAGAAGAAGCCAAGCCAGTGTGCTACTGATGACTTTGAGAAGGATGGGCGACATGTTCTTGTAGCTAAAAGAGAGAGAGAAAGAGATAAATAATATGCACATTAGCCCAATGCAGGGGTGAAATCTACTTACCTTCCCAACCGGTTCGGAAGTGCACGTGGCCCACGTGTGCGTCAGGTGTGCGCTTCGACCCTCTGCGCATGCACAGAGGATAAAAACCAGGTTACTTCCTGGTTAAAACCAGGAAGTAACGACGACCGGGCAGGTGGGCGGAGCCTCGTGCCACCATCGCTACCAGTTCTCCGAATCACCGGCAGCCATCCCTACCGGTTCGGCTGAACCGGTCCGAACTGGGAGCATTTCACTCCTGGCCCAATGACAATGAAGCCTGCTGGCTGGGGAATTCTGGGAGTTGAAGTCCACACATCTTAAAATGGCCAAGGTTTATGAAGCACTGATCTAGACAATTGTGTCTTCCTGCTTTCTTTCCATTGTCCTTCTCTTTCTCCTATTTTTCTCATTTTCTCCCTCTTTTTCTTCTGCATAATTTAGCCGAAGTAGTTAGATCAGGGGTGTCAAATTCAAGGCCTGGGGATGGATCCAGCCCACGGGGTGCTTAGATCTGGCCCGCGAGGCCACCCTGGAAACAGCAGAGGATTGGCCCGCAGTGCCTCTGCCAGCGAAAATGGAGCTCACAAGAGTCACGGGCAGCCCTCCCAAGCTCTGTTTTCACTGGCAGAGGGTTGCAGGAGGCCATCGCAACTGAAAATGGAGCTCGGGAACCCGTTTTCACTGGCCACCACAGGTGCTCCTGACATGAGTGATGTTGAGCTGGCCATGCCCACCTTGGCCACGGCCCACCAGCACCCCCAAGGTCAAACACAAGCCTGATGTGGCCCTTGACGCAGGGGTGTGTTCTGCCCCAGCTCCGGATTCCCGAGGATATTGACACACACCAACGGTCCTTATCAAAGTTATTAAGTAGCAAGAATAAACCAAAGTCTGGCAAAGGTTGGCAACCAGCCCAGAAAACAAGATACGATAAGACTTTTCCAAAAATGCTCTGATGATAATCACAAGTTGTTTCCAGCAAGAAACTTACTAATGGCGTGTGACTTAAATAGGCTAAGGGAGTGGCCAATTATCCTCAAGCCTTACTCTCAAGGAAACCTTCTCTCCTGAGTAGCCACTCCTGCCTTTTGGCAGCCCTGCATGCATTGAGAAGAGGCTCCTCCACTTTGGTCTCTCCACTTGAAGGAGCCTCTGGAGGTTCTGAAGGCCCTGGCTGAGTCTCTGCTTCTGGCACCACATCCTCTTCAGCCTCCTCGCTGTCCGACGCGAGCGCCGGCTGTGCTGGCTGCTGGCGCGACACCACACCAGCCTCCTCGTCAGGATCAGCCACAATCCGCGCAGGCCACTGGCGGGCCACAACAGGATGAAATCCAGCAGGTTCTGACAGGTTCTGGAGAACCAGTAGCGGAAATTTTGAGTAGTTTGGAGAACTGGAAAATACCACCTCTGGCTGGCCCCAAAGTGGGGTGGGAATGGAGATTTTGCAATATCCTTCCCTCAGGAGTGGGGAGGGAATGGGGATTTTGCAGTATCCTTCCCCTGCCACACCCACCAAGCCACACCACGCCCACCAAGCCACGCCCACAGAACCAGTAGTAAAAAAATTTAGATTTCACTACTGCCTCAATGAAATTGAGTTTGACCCCCCTGAGTTAGATGATTGATAAATAGATAGCAAGATAGCCGGTTTTATGGTACTTTGATATAAAAAAAGTTACAATTAAAAAGGTAAACGCTAATGCAAACTAAAAAAAAATAATAATAGTAAAAGCAGGAAGCGGAGCAAGGAAAAACAGAACAAGAACAGAAAAGAAAATAAGAATTCAGTAAGGAAAAAGAAATATGGAAAGAAATCATTTCTTCCTTCCTTACAACAAGTATAAACAATTAACGTATCTCCTTCTCTTAAATTAAAACAAATAATCTCTTCTTTCCATATCTTATCTATAAACAAAATCTTAAAATCTCCCTGTTCAGTCGTGATCAGCAGAAGTCCATTATGGGTTAAGAACCTATCTAATTTAACCTTGATCAAATAAACCAATTTTATATTATTTCCGTTCACTTTTAACAATCCTAGAACTTGGCTTTTTTCCCTCCATTTTTTCCTTTGTCCCCTGTTACCAAATTCTTCAAAACTTTAGCAAGCCTCTTCTGTAAATCAAAATATAGAAAAAAACACTGAGGTTACTTAATTTTATTATTTTTACATCTATTTTAATTGTGGTTGTTGTTGTTTTTTGTATGCCCAGTGTAGCATCTTCTTCCGTAACATTCTTGTAACCTATCATTTTAAAATCCATTTTTAGTTCTGTATCAGTCTTGCCCAGTACCATGTGTTCCTTTTAATAACATCTAGCAACATTTAAGTGTTATTCTCCTTCAATTATAATATTTAGTTCCGTGTGGTTCCCCTTAATATCCAACCTTCAAAGACTCATCCTATCTTTGTTTAAAGAGATTTTTTAAAAAAATTCCCACAGGAAAATTATTTTAATTAATTGCAAAATAATCTTATGTTGTATTCATAAGGATCCTTAGTCTGTGTACAATTCCAAAATCAAAATTCTAATTCCTTTTTTTCATGTTCATTCAAAAAGTATTTTTAAGTCCGTAAGCTTGTATTTTAAATGTCTTTCGCTAAGGGTTGAAGGAAACTCAGACAGGGCTATAAATCTTGTTGACTCAAAGGCTCCTAATGGCTGGAAAGCAATTAACAAGCAATTTCCAAAAGTGGTTAATAAGGAAATTATGCAATCCAAATATCCTTGAAAGGTGGGTTGAGCAAAATAATTATTATCTCCCAGAACGCTAAACCCATCGGAAAACTCTTGTCTTGCAGTCTCTTCCTGAGTAGCAACTGCACGGAGCACTAGTGGGCAATCTCAAATCCTTTCCTTGTCCAGAGAGGAATTACTGTAAGAAGAACTGGTCCACATGACAAGTTTTTTTTTTTTGCTAGAAATGCAGGCATCCTGGAACTTCAGTCCATCTGCTGGAAACCAGTTAAGTGAGCAATCGACTCCCCCAAATCTCTAGGGCCATTCAACAACTTTACTCTCTTCTATTCAATGACTTTACTCTAGGTCAGTGATGGCTAATCTTTTTGCCACCGCGTGCCAAAAGCGTGGGCAGCATGTGGGGGGGTTTGTGCATATGCCCACACCCATAATTGTGCCCCACTCCCCTGTGCATGCGTACATGCCTCTCGGTGCTCACCCCGCTTTTGGCACACAATGGCACGGTGGGCCCATTTTTTCACCTAGAGGTTTTCTAGGAGCCTGGGGAGGGTGAAAACAGCCTTCCCCAACCCCCCTGGAGGCCCTCCAGAGGCCGGAAACGGCCCATTTACCAACTAGGTGGGACCGGAAGGCCCGTTTTTCGCTCTCCCTACACTCCAGAGCCTTTCTAGGAGCCTGGGGAGGGCAAAAACGCCCCACCCCCGATGCCCTCTGGAGGCCAGAAACAGCCCGTTTCCCGACTTCCAGAAGTCGGCAAACTGAGCTCACGTGCCCACCGATATGACTCCGTGTGCCACCTGTGGCACGTGTGCCATAGGTTCACCGTCACAGCTCTAGGTCCTCTGTTCTAAAACTTGCATTCTATGACTTTAATTTCTTTAATTTCCAAATCCTTCATTATTGTCTAAAAACGTTATACACAATTAACATGTCAGGAGAGTTGACCCCTGTCTCCAGGTACTCACCAGCAAAGCCCCAAAATCCTTGAAACAGAAAAAAAGAGGACAAATCCAGGAAATGATTTAGCAGTCAGCTATGAGTGATCTCCTCTGTCGCTGATTGTTAACGAAGTTCTGGAACCTCCCCCCCAACACCTGTCTGTCTGCAAATCTTCCTCCACAACCCTAACAACAGCTGGACCTCCAAACCTATCGATACGAAGGTGGAATGCCTTCACGAGGAGGATGTCAGCTTCTGGAAATGAAAACTGGATGGTTGGTATCTCTGCTCTCTTGTTTTTCTTTATATAATGACTATCTCTCTCAATCACCAGGTCCAAACAAACCAGATTCTTTTGTAATGACACTTTAGAAGCATCCGAGTAGAGTTCTTCAGATTGGCTGTGACTCTTTCTCTGATGATGGGAGTTTCCTTCCTTCTTCTGCTGAGGAATTAGTAGCACCATAGCTGTCTCATGACACTACTGTGCAAGCACTTTGCAGGAGTAGTCCAGGATCAGGTACCGAATACCCAAAATACTTCTAGAAAAGGGGGGATGTCTAGTTAGAACAAGAGCTGTTCTGAGATGGTTATGGCACAGCTGTTCCATCTTGACAGAATCTTTCCTCCTTCCCTCCCTCCCCTTCATCGGGTTTCCTTAATTTAATTTAATTTAATTAATTCAATTTATATGCCGCCCCCTCTCCGAAGACTCAGGGCGGCTCACAATACATTCCAAAAAGTCATTATAAAAAAACATTTAAAAATTAAAAACATTAAAAACTCATTCACGCCATTCATGGCCGGATCTCGCCAGATCGCAAGAGTGAGATCAACCTCCCCAGGCCTGCCGGAAAAGCCAGGTCTTCACTGCTTTCCGGAAGGCCAATAGGGTGGGGATGGTCCGGATTTCAGGAGGTAACTGGTTCCAGAGAGCTGGGGCAACCACAGAGAGGGCCCTCCTCCGCGGGCCCGCCAGCCGGCATTGTTTAGCTGACGGGACCCGGAGGAGACCAACTCTGTGGGATCTTACTGGTTGCTGGGAGCTATGCGGCAGAAGGCGGTCTCGAAGATAACCTGGCCCTGAGCCATGTAGGGCTTTAAAGGTAATAACCAACACCTTGAATTGTGACCGGAGACCAATAGGGAGCCAGTGCAGCTCGCGGAGAATTGATGTAATGTGGGTGTACCTAGGTGCACCCACGACAGCTCGCGCGGCTGCGTTCTGGACCAATTGTAGTCTCCGAACACTTTTCAAGGGAAGCTTCTTTCCTCCCTTCCTTTCCTCCCCTTCATCTGGTTTCCTTCCTTCTTTCCTCCTTTCCTTCCTTCCTTCCTTTCTTCCTTCCTTCCTTCCTTCCTTCCTTCCTTCCTTCCTTCCTTCCTTCCTTCCCTTCCCTTCATCTGGTTTCCTTCTTCCTTCCTTCCCTTCTTCCCTTCTTTCCTTTCCTCCCTCTCTCCCCTTCATCTAGTTTCTGTCCTTCTTTCCTTCCTTCCTTCCTTCCTTCTTCTTTCCTTCTTTCCTTCCTTCTTTCTTTCTTTCCTTCTTTCCTTCCCTCCCTCCCTTCCCTTCATCTAGTTCCCTTCCTCCCTCCCTCCCTCCCTTCCTTCCCTTCATCTGGTTTCCTTCTTTCCTTCTTCCTTCCTTCCCTTCTTCCCTTCTCCCCTCCCTCCCCTTCATCTGGTTTCCTTCCTTCCTTCCTTCCTTCCTTCCTTCCTTCCTTCCTTCCTTCCTTCCTTCCCTCCCTTCATCTGGTTTCCTTCTCTCCTTTTTCCTTCCTTCCCTTCTTCCCTTCTTCCTTTCCTCCCCTCCTTCCCTCTCCTTCATCTGGTTTCCTTCCTTCCTTCTTTCCTTCCTTCTTCTCTTCCTTCCTTCCTTCCTTCCTTCCTTCCTTCCTTCCTTCTTTCTTTCCTTCCTTCCTAACAAACAGCAGGGATTTGAGTGCAGAGGAGAATGTAATCTCATTTCCTGGGATTTGTATGATTTTATAATCCACTAGGACACTTCACATTTAGGGAAGGCAGAAGGAAACCTGTTTGGTCTGGTGCTTTGCTCATCACAAACAAGACAGGGAAACAAATCTCTCCCCAAAATATTAAATCTCCCCCTTTCCATGAGAAATTTGGCCCAGATCTAGGGAATATTGGCACGCAAGAGGATTTCCCCCCTTCTTTTCCAAAAACAAATGGTTTCTTCCCAATAAAACATTTTGGAAGAAAGGCAAAGGTTAAGGAAGACTATTTTTGACCAGGCAAGAATTTTAGGATCTTATGAAAAGCTGAAGGAAAGAATGGACAATAGTGAGATGTATCAGTCTGTATATATATAGTGGCATCCCCCACACCGTTCTACTTACCGCATGCCTCCTTTTGGCATGCACCGCATTTGGTGCATGGTGTACACTGCACAGACGCAGGTTCAGATTTCACCACTGGGCCATGCCCACCATGGCCAAGCCCACCCAGCATCTGGAGAGAGAACTGGTTGCTAAAATTTCTGAATCCCACCCTTGGGTCCATCTGTTGAGATCAAGAAGAAGGGGCTTTTCTGTGGTGGCTCCCTCCCTGTGGAACATCATTCCGGTGAAAATCAGATTGGCTTCCACCTAGACACTCTCTTGAAAGGCCTTGGAGACATGGATCTGTCAATGGACCTGGGAACCCTAGAGTGATATGGACCTCATCAAATGGTTGGCCAGATTATTGTCATTGGGGAGAGAAGGTTTATTGAGTTTTGTACTGAAATTTTATCTTTTGTAAGTCATCCAGACTTATCATGAATGAGTTAGGTGGCCATATACATTTTCTTTAATAAATAAGAAATAAATTCCTATTCTAGATTTTAGATAGGTAAATATTTCAGATGTGGGCTAATTCATGGTATCAAAAGCTACTGCAGAGAAAGTTGAAAGAACTTGGATTGGTGTCAGCACTTCAAGCTGCATTTACTCTAGTGCTGACAAGAAGGAGAAGCGAAGGCGTCTGGAAAGGGACGTTTGACTTTTCACCTACTTATTTTCCCTGGAGATAATATCCCCTAGGAGATGGGATGGGAGGGGGAAAATTCCTTTGAGCTGGAGCAGTAGATTAGGGGTAGAATGACTTGGAAGATGGCCAATGAGTGCAGGGGGCTGGGGAAATGGAAAGGGAGGGTTTTGGGTCCCTCGGATCTAGAATGTCATGCTTAATAAATAGGAGTTTTTCTTCAAAGACGTTGTTTGAAATGCAATTTATTTGAGACGACCTCGAAACCTGACAATTGGTTTGGTCTGTAAAAGAGAAGAAAGTAGATCCAAAGGACGTATAGCCCTGATTAATTGAATCGTGGACTGGATTGACTGTCTGGAGCTACCATTCATGGTCTTTGATTTATTGTGGACCTTCAACCATCATCTCTGCCTGTTGTGGAAATCAGAGCATGCGATCAAAGGGATAGTCACTCTCTACGCTGTAATAATGGTGGTTTGTTAATCCAGATTTAATGGATTGTAGGCACCCCGCCAAAGTTTACTTAATTAATCCAATTTTCTGCATTTGCATGATCCAATGAGCCGTTAATAAGTCACATGGGCTAAGTTTACAGCACACTAGTTAACTAGTACACTTAAGTCTCGTTGGCCAATGTTTGCACATCAGTATGTTGTGAGAAGACAGCAGCCAATGTACAACTAAGCTTCACACGACTACTAAACCAAAATTAGACACATTGAATCATTCTAAACACCGCATTGCTCTTTTCTTCTAGATGGTCAATTCATTTACCATCTTCTCATGAATGTCCAATGTCCACTTCATCTTCTTCCTTCACCTTCTTTGGCTGTAATCATACTAGTGCTCCACCAAAACTAGTGGCTACATTGCCTAAATGTATTGTGTTCGACTTGGATTTTGCTGTGGTTGAGGTGGAAGAGAGTGTGTAGGGCCGTGATGGCGAACCTATGGCCCGCGTACCAGAGGTGGCACACAGAGCTTGGCATCTTTAAGATGTGTGGACTTCAACTCCCAGAATACCCCAGCCAGCATGCTTTGCAGCTCAGTGATGTTTAGAACTTGAAGGGTCCACTCAACAGTCTTGATGGGCTCACGTATCCCACTAACCCATGGCTAGACTCATACCCACTCCTATACAAAGTATTTGTACACTGTTGTGGTCTGCCAGCAGCCTGAGGAGCTGGCATCGGAGTCGGACAGCGATGAGGCTGAGGAAGAACATGGGCCAGTCCTGGAGACTGGGGAAGGCCCGGATGAGGGCTCTGTGTCGGAGGCAGAGATGGGGCCAGGGCCATCGGGGAGTGAGGTGCGGACTTGGGAGCCTCCAAAGGCTGACAGTAGAGAGGCAGAGGAACAGAAGGAGCCTGTTCCTAGTGCACGCATGAGAAGAGCTGCCAGAAGGCAGAAGCAGCTAAAGCAAAAAGGACGACTCGGGAGTAAGGCCAAGAGATGATTAGCCCCTCCCATAAGGCTTAAAAGACCAGCAATGGCTCTTGGCCTCTTTGCCGGAAAACAACCATTGAGAGAATTGCTTCTTGTTTGGCTGTAGTTATTTCTTCTGTTCCTGAACTTTTGCCAAGAAAAGCCTTTGGCAGTTTGCCTAATCATCCCAAGGTCAGAGATAAACTAAAGACTGGTGTTTTGAGGACTTTGCTTTCATTTCATTTAGAATACGCTGAGAATGAGTTAATTCTCAGCTGTTTTAATAAAATCTGTTTGTTTTTTGGAACTGTTTTGCATTTAATATCAACTACGTGGGCCTGGATCACAACATACACCTTCAAAAGCGAGCGCAGAGACTTCCGGTGATCGAGGCAACATCGTGTCACATTGCAGGTATGTAAAGCTCGTGTCCTGATCCACCCGGTACAGGATCATCTTGCTACCTGCTCCATCCTCATGTCTTAGGTAGATGTGTGGGAGGGGAAGATTTTGCAGGATGTAAATTCAGCTTAGATGAGTTTTTAATTCCTTCTCTCTCACTTTGGGCTTTTCAAACTTGGACAAACCACTGCATTGTGGACGCCAGAATGAGTGCAGGTATCTTACTCCTAGAACATAGCTCTAAAACACCTTTGCAATATTTTCTAAGCGAAATGGAAAACAGGTTTGGACCAGAGCATTAGTAGATCCGTCATTCATTTTGTTACCCTTGTTCCTATGTGGTTATATCCACCCCCCACTTTAATCTATTGAATTAAGTGATCCGCTCAGTACAAGGTGTCAAGAAATACCGAAATGATTCTTCAGGTTTTATATTTTAATCCAAGTTACTAATTTGAAGTCAAATTATTGGTTGATTTCAAGTATACTTTGGAATCTGGAACCCCTTCTGCATTTGAAGCTCAAAGCAATTGTCCTATGGTGAATTATCCTGCCTGTCCTGGGAGAACCCCCATAATCCCCACTCTCTGTTAGCACTGATGGTGTTCCCTAGTTGGGTCATGAAATGTCTGCAAGAAAACAACCAACTTTAACAAGATCGCCAATGACTTCGCAGTTCAGTCCCGAGCTGCAAATATTCTCTTCTGTCAGTCTTCATCATTGTTTAGAAAACAGAAAGGGTCAGAGTTCTTTGTAGCTCTTTACTGCCCTCTAGTGTGATTGTTGGGATTTTTCCAGCTACAATATAGCATCCTTGTTCATGGTCTGCCCTCCATTAAAAAAAAAAAAGGAAGACTTCAATTGGAAGTGTTGATAAAATAGTCCAAGGACTGCATTAAATGCAAGTGCAGAAATTTATTAATCTGTTTATGTTAAAATTACAGGGGTTGGTAGCATTGAATTGAGACCTCTTGCAAAGTTTTCTTGTTAATCAATAGAAGGCAACCTGTGGCTCCTAGAAGGTCCCCATCTTCCCATTTACACCTCTCCCAGCACCCTGAGATCATGCCACTGGATATTGGCAGCAAAATAGTGACATTGCAGTGACAGGAAGGGTGCAGGGTACTGTTCAAGGATCTGTGTGCCGAAAGGCAGAGCATTCACACTCAGTGACACACACACACACACACACAAACACACATACACATACAGATCCAGCTCCCTCATTCGCAAACCAGGATGCCTCAACGTCACACTTTACCTAAAATTTTAGGTATACAAAGTTTTCCCCCCTCCTTTGAAAGAAATCCTGAAAGCAGGGCTGAAAAGCCATCTGAATTAGCCGCCCTGAGTCTCTGGAGAAAGGCGGCATATAAATTGAACTAATAAATGAATCAATCAACATTTTTTTTGGAGCGGGTGGGTGGGAAGAATGCAGAAGTATCCAGTCCAGCCTCATTTCCCTCCCCGGCAAAGAGCTAGCTCAAATAAAAACAACAACAACCCTTATAGCATGAGATCCAACTCAGCTTTACTTCTTCAAGAAACAAGCAAGACAATGGTTGGTGTGGGGTGGGGACCCTTCTTTCCCCCCCCTCCCAGTAACCCTACAGAGGAGATAACCAGAGATAGTATTCAGCCAGTTCGGACCAATTCTGGCAAACTGGTAGCTGAAATTTTGAGTAGTTCAGAGAACCGGCAAA
Source organism: Pituophis catenifer annectens (assembly GCF_029215685.1). Taxonomy (NCBI): domain Eukaryota; kingdom Metazoa; phylum Chordata; class Lepidosauria; order Squamata; family Colubridae; genus Pituophis; species Pituophis catenifer. The sequence goes on from NW_027256892.1 coordinate 23,987,442, forward strand.
TACTACCTCTGGTTGGCCCCTCCCCCACCCACCCCGCCCCTTCCAGGAGTCCCCCCATGGCCTGTTTTTGCTCCCAGGGGGTGCAGGGAGGCCTAGCCTATAAGGCTGGGGAACCCAATCGATCTTTTGCTGCCTCCCAGCTTCCTAGCTGATCAGCGTGATTGGTCTATTGCAGCTTCCCAGCTTCCCAGCTGATCGGTGTGGTTTGGTCTATTGCTGCCTCCCAGCTTCCCAGCTGATCAGCGTGATTGGTCTATTGCTGCCTCCCAGCTTCCCAGCTGATCGGCGTGGTTGGTTCATTGCTGCCTCCCAGCTTCCTAGCTGATCGGCGTGATTGGTTCATTGCTGCCTCCCAGCTTCCCAGCTGATCAGTGTGATTTGGTCTATTGCTGCCTCCCAGCTTCCCAGCTGATCGGCGTGGTTGGTCTATTGCTGCCTCCCAGCTTCCCAGCTGATCAATGTGATTTGGTCTATTGCTGCCTCCCAGCTTCCCAGCTGATTGGCGTGGTTGGTCTATTGCTGCCTCCCAGCTTCCCAGCTGATCGGCGTGGTTGGTTCATTGCTGCCTCCCAGCTTCCTAGCTGATCGGCGTGGTTGGTCTATTGCTGCCTCCCAGCTTCCCAGCTGATCAGCGTGATTGATCTATTGCTGCCTCCCAGCTTCCCAGCTGATCAGCGTGGTTGGTCTATTGCAGCCTCCCAGCTTCCCTGCTGATCGGCGTGGTTGGTTCATTGCTGCCGCCCAGCTGATCAGCTGGGTCTTCTTTTGTTGCCCTGCACAGGAGAATGGAGCTGGAAAGCAGGTTAGTGGAGTGGGGAGGAAATGGGGATTTTGCAGTATCCTTCCCCTGCCATGCCTACCAAGCCACGCCCACAGAATCGGTAGTAAAAAAAAAATTTTTGAATCCCACCATTGGAGCCAATGCCCAGCTTTACAGAAACGGCAACACAAGGCCATGATGTTTGAAAGGTGTGAAGTCAGAGAAAGCTTGCCTTTAGCAATCTCCTGCTAGGTTGATACCGCAAGGGGCACATGCATGAAGTTTTAATGAATAGCAGCTACAGGAGACACAAAGATAAGCATGTTCCTTTTCTCCTTCCTCTCACCACCCCACCTTCCTGCAACTTCCCCACCTCTTTTCCAGTCTTCAAGACCTCACCTGCAGCATCTCACTCTTCGCAAACTTGCAAAGGTTGAGGGACCCCGCAAGGAAAGAAATGAGCATTCCAAGGAGAACTTCCAGATCCCTTCTGGTTGGCTTCATCACTCTTCTTTCCAGGGCTGCTATGGCAACTTTATTTCAACTCCCAGAATTTCTGAGCCAACATAGATTTCAACTCCCAGAATTCCTGAACTAGCATGGAGTTCAACTCCCAGAATTTCTGAGCAAGCATGGACTTCTACTCCCAGAATTTCTGAGCTAGGATGGACTTCTACTCCCAGAATTTCTGAGCCAGGATGGATTTCAACTCCCAGAATTTCTGAGCAAGCATGGACTTCTACTCCCAGAATTTCTGAGCTAGAATGGATTTCAACTCCCAGAATTTCTGAGCCTGGATGGATTTCAACTCCCAGAATTTCTGAGCAAGCATGGACTTCAATTGCCAGAATTTCTGAGCACGCATGGACTTCTACTCCCAGAATTTCTGAATAGGATGGATTTCAACTCCCAGAATTCCTGAGCTAGCATGGACTTCTACTCCCAGAATTTCTGAGCAAGCATGGACTTCTACTCCCAGAATTTCTGAGCAAGCATGGACTTCTACTCCCAGAATTTCTGAGCTAGGATGGATTTCAACTCCCAGAATTTCTGAGCAAGCATGGACTTCAACTTCCAGAATTTCTGAGCAAGCATGGACTTCTATTCCCAGAATTTCTGAGCTAGGATGGACTTAAACTCCCATAATTTCTGAGCCAGGATGGACTTCAACTCCCAGAATTTCTGAACCCGCATGAACTTCTCTCAGAATTTCTGAGCTAACATAGATGTCAACTCCCAGAATTCCTGAGCAAGCATACACTTCAACTCCCAGAATTCCCGAGCCAGCCTGGCTGGGTCAGGAATTCTGGGAGTTGAAGTCCACAAATTGTAAAGTTGCCATCGTTGCCCACTCCTGATCTTCCCCACCACGTAGCACTGCAAAGCTTGGAAAGTGGAGGAACGCAACTGGAGCAGAGAGACGTGGCTCTAAATGAAGCCACACCTGGAGAATAAAGTTGAGTTCCTATCCCTCACAAAGGAAGTGGTGAAACTGACCGGACCGTTCGAGACATTTTTACCATCCAGTCAACTGCAACTTCTCCTGGAAGTGTACTAAAAGAAAAAAAAATGAAACTATAGGCAGCCTTTGACTTACAATCGTTTAGCGACCGTTGAGAGTTACGACAGCACTGAAAAAACTGACCTATGACTAGTCCTCACACTTACAACCTCTGCAACATCTCCCATGATCAAAATCCGGGTGCTTGGCAGCCCGTAGGTATTTATGACGGTTGCCGGGTCCCAGGGTCGTGCCATCTGCAACCTTCCGTGTCAGTTTCCCTACGGGCAAAGTCAACAGGGGAAGCAGGATTTGCTTAATGACTGCTCGATTCACTTAACGACAATGGCAAAAAGGCTTGTACAATCAGGCACAGCTCACTTACCAACCTCTCCTTGCTTAGCAACGGTCCCAATTATGACCGTAAATCGAGGGCTATCTACAGGCACAAAGAAGGAAGGAAGGAAGATGTCTATATGACGAGATTGAAGGCTGAGCCTCCATCCCTTCTCGCACCTAAAACAAATATTTCTGAAGCTTTTGCAAACAGCTTCTCAAGGGCTCTAGATAGGGAGCTTCTGAAGCGGTAAAACACGTGACTTCCTCAGGGCAATTGTCCCGGAGAAGCCCCGAGGCCAATTCTTAAATTTCCTTCTTGCATCTGAAGCATTGTGCATGAAAAGCCAGCTACCTAACCGGGGTTTGCCGAGAAGCAAGGTGGAAGGCCTTTTGTGCAAGACCTATACACCCCCGAGTACAGCTTATTCTACAACCCCCATCCTCCCAGAACACTAGAAAAGCAAATGCTTTTGGTGGTGGTGATGGGGGGGTCTAAAACCTCCACATTCCTGCCCTGCAGGAATCCCAGAATCCCAATGGGCCATCCCTTGGAAGCCTAGAAGATGTCCCATCTGTTTGTTTCTGCCCTGTTGCTTCTCAACCTCACCTGGCTACGGATTCTCACCCTGATAGACCTGCAGAATGAACAATCCCTTCCCCCCGACCCATCCGGGGTGAAATCCAGCAGGTTCTGACAGGTTCTGGAGAACCGGTAGCAGAAATTTTGAGTAGTTCGGAGAACCAGCAAATACCACCTCTGGTTGGCCCCAGAGTGGGGTGGGAATGAAGATTTTGCAATACCCTTCCCCTGGAGTGGGGTGAGAATGGGGATTTTACAATATCCTTCCCCGAGGAGTGGGGAGGGAAAGGGGATTTTGCAGTATCCTTCCCTTGGAGTGGGATGGGAACGGAGATTTTTGCAGTATCCTTCCCCTGCAGTGGGGAGGGAATGGGGATTTTGCAGTATCCTTCCCCTGGAGTTGGGTGGGAATGAAGATTTTGCAGTATCCTTCCCCTGGAGTGGGCTGGGAATGGGGATTTTGCAGTATCCTTCCCCTGCAGTGGGGAGGGAATGGGGATTTTGCAGTATCCTTCCCCTGGAGTGGGGAGGGAATGCAGATTTTGCAATATCCTTCCCCTGGAGTGGGGTGGGAATGGAGATTTTGCAATATCCTTCCCCTGGAGTGGGGTGGGAATGGAGATTTTGCAATATCCTTCCCCTGGAGTGGGGAAGGAATGCAGATTTTGCAGCATCCTTCCCCTGCCACGCCCACCAAGCCACGCCCACCAAGCCATGCCTACAGAACCGGTAGTAAAAAAAAAAAAATCAGATTTCGCCACTGCCCAGAATCCCAATGGGCCATCCTTTGGAAGCCTAGAAGATGTCCCATCCGTTTCTTTCCGTCCTGTTGCTTCTCAACCTCAACCTGGGCTACGGATTCTCACCCTGATAGACCAAACAACCCCATACCCCCCACCCCCACCCCTTGCTAAAAAAAAAATGCACTTCAAAATGTTGAGTAGATAACGTTAGATGCCACCTCACACCGACACAGGGCCATCATCGAAGAGGAACAAGGGGTTCCAGAGGAACGTTCAATCCTTTCAAATGAAATAATTTGGCCAACCTTGGCTCAGATTAGGGAATCCTTGGACCAAAAGGGACATCTTTTCTGCAGAAGATGCTGGCAAGCTGGTGGGCTTTTTACAAGGGACACCACACACCGCCCCCTCTCTTTCGGGCCGAGAGAGAGAGAGAGACCCGTTGTAGCTCAAGTCTCTTTGAGAGTTCGGTTTGCATCGGTCGACGGGAAAATTTGGCCTTGCCCAAAGTCATCTGTGCCAATGTGCCAAACGTTTGCCCTGAAGAAACATCTCCCGGAGGAGTCGTGCATGGAAAGAAGTGACGTCTCTCCCAATTTTTCTTTTCTTTTCTTTTCTTTTTTTTTCTTTTTGTCTAGAGAGGAAAAAAAAACAAAAAAACACAGGGAGCTCTGGATAGTCTTCCCGAGTGATGCTTTAATGGAGGTAAGTAGGCTGATTCCATCGGTACCATGATCTGAAAGACACAAAGGCAACAATAAATTGCAAAAAAAAAAAAAAAAGAAAGAAAGGCAAAAATAAACATAACACATACATTCTGGACATAAGCTGCTTCAGTTATTGTCCTTGTCTGCGTCATTACTCTGAAATCTTGTCTTGCTACCAACCTGCCTTCCATTGAGGACCTGTATCCTGCACGAGTCAAAAAGAGGGCTGTGAAAATATTTACAGACCCCTCGCATCCTGGACATCAACTGTCTCAACTCCTACCCTCAAAATGACGCTATAGAGCACTGCACACCAGAACAACTATTTATTTATTTATTTATTTTATTTTTATTCATTTTTATATGCCGCCCTTCTCCGGAGACTCAGGGTGGCTTACAATGCGTTAAGCAATAGCCTTCATACTTTTGTATATATTTATACAAAGTCAGCTTATTGCCCCCACAAACTGGGTCCTCAATTTACCCACCTTAGAAAGGATGGAAGGCTGAGTCAACCTTGAGCCTGGTGAGAATTGAACTCGCAGTAATTGCAGGCAGCTGGATGTTAAATGCTGCCTTAGTAGGAGGCATTAGCCTCCTACGCCACTCAGGCTCCACTAGACACAAGGACAGTTTTTTCCCGAACGCCATCACTCTGCTAAACAATAATTCCCACAACACTATCAAACTATTCACTAAGTCTGCACTACTATTACTATTAATCTTCTCATCATTCCTATCACCCATCTCCTCCCACTTATGACTGTATGACTGTAACCTTGTTGCTGGTATCTTTACGATTTATATTAATATTGATTGTTTCCTGATTGCTTATTTGTACCCTATGACTATCATTAAGTGTTTTACCTTATGACTCTTGACGAACGTATCTTTTCTTTTATGTACACTGAGAGCATATGCACCAAAGACAAATTCCTTGTGTGTCCAATCACACTTGGCCAATAAAAAATTCTATCCTGTTCTGTTCTGTTCTGTTCTGTTCTGTCCTGTCCTGTCTTGTCCTATCCTATCCTATCCTATCCTATCCTATCCTATCCTATCCTATCCTATCCTACTCTACTCTACCCTACCCTACCCTACCCTACCCTACCCTACCCTACATTCCAATATTCTATTCTATTCTATTCTATTCTATTCTATTCTATTCTATTCTATTCTATTCTATTCTATTCTATTCTATTCTATTCTATTCTATTCTATTCTATTCTATTCTATTCTTCTTTGTTTTCTCAGGAAGGTGGGCACCTCAAGGGGCAAGATGGAAGAGAACTGAGTGGGCGATGATGCCTGGTGTGGGATGGTCAAGTGTTTTCCCCCTCAAGAAAAAACATTAGTACTGAATCACTCAACGGCAGGGGAATGAATTCAGAAGGGTGAGCTATAATTTGTGCCCTCCTATTTATTGGTTTGCTTGGACAATGATCTCCTGATCTTCGTTCAAGGAAATGTCAACATTCTTCTCCAAGACTCTGCAAATTTCCTCAGAGTGGGGGGGGGGAAAGGATGAATTTACAAGGTGTAGCTAGCATTTCAGTGGTTGTCTATAGTCATCATAAACCTTAATATAATTATATATTAATTCCAATATATAATTAATATTGGAAGACTATTGCATTTTTTAAGAGGTAGCTGTCAGTTTGCTCTTGGTACCGGTCTAGAAACCGGAAGATGGTGAGTTCTAGTTCTGCCTTATACGTGAAAGCTGGCTGGCTGACTTTGGGCCATTCATCAGGAGACTGGGAGTTCTAGTCCTGCCTTAGACATGGAAACTGGCTGGGTGACTTTGGCCCGTTCATCAGGAGACTGGGAGTTCTAGTCCTGCCTTAGACATGGAAACTGGCTGGGTGACTTTGGCCCATTCATCGGGAGACTGGGAGTTCTAGTCCTGCCTTAGAAGCCACCTGGGTGGCTTTGGGCCGTTCATCAGGAGACTGGGAGTTCTAGTCCTGCCTTAGACATGGAAGCCACCTGGGTGACTTTGGGCCGTTCATCAGGAGACTGGGAGTTCTAGTCCTGCCTTAGACATGGAAGCCACCTGGGTGACTTTGGGCCGTTCATCAGGAGACTGGGAGTTCTAGTCCTGTCTTAGACATGAAGTTGGGTGACCTTGGACCAGCTACCCTCTTGCAGCCTAACCCACCTCACAGTTATTGTTATGTGAAAAATAAGGAGGAAGGGCTGTTAGATATGTTCGCCGCCTTGAGCTGTTTATAAAAATAATAAAAGTGGAATATAAATAAATAAATTTGAGATAAACATTGGACTGGACATTATCTTGGACGTGTTCCAGTGGTGGGCTGCTCCCGGTTCGGTCCGGTTCTATAGAACCGGTAGTAAAACTGATGGAAGGCTCTGCCTACCCAGCATGACATCATCATGGGTGATCTGCGCATGCGCAGAAGCGCACACACGTATGCGAGCAAAGCAAACATGTGTGCGCGGCCCCATTGCAAACCAGTAGTAAAGATAAGTAGAACCCACCCCTGATGTGTTCCCTGGGAGCAACTGGCAAGTTTCTTGCTCATCCCTCTTGTCTCTCTTGGTCTCACCCAGAATCCTCTTGTCCCACAGAATAACAAAATAACAACATCCATCCTTACCCAGAAGAGTTGAAACTGGATGAATTGATGGCTACTTTAGAGTTACTCTGAGGCATGCTGGGATTGTTGGTGTGAAGTCCTGCGCCGGGCGATGAGGACCGGCTGGCATGGCCAGGAGAACAGGAAGAAGACACTAGGAAGTAGAGAAGAACATCAAGAAAAGTCAGGAAGCACAAGAGAGGTAGGGCTGTGTGTCTGTGTATGTCAGTGGATGTTTGGAACTTTAAGATGTGAGTTTTCCCTCTCACACTCACTTTTATTTTGCACACGAAAAGTACATTTACTACTTTAGAGTCCTCATAACTGCTGAAGTCCTGCAGCCAGAGACTTATAATAGCTGTTTTAACTTCACAGGGGTCATTCATTCATTCATTCATTCATTCATTCATTCATTCATTCATTCATTCGTCTGTCCATCCATCCATCCAATTCATATGTTGCCCATCTCACTATACAAAGCAAAATTTTGTAGGCAGGGTTAAGATGGCATCCAGATGGAGTTTGCAACTGCCTCACTTAAGCCCTGCCTCTTTTTTTGAAATTGTATGTCAAAAATAATTAGTCAGGGCTTTGATGACACAATCGGAATTGTCCTGTGGAGTTTTCAGTTCATGCCCCTGGTGTTTGATGCTAGATCAGTGAAGACTTCAGAATCTGGGGCTACTAAGATGTTGAGAGATACCGTTCTCCAAGCTCAAAATGCCTGAAGAATTCCAAGTGGTTTCTTTTGATGACACAGTGTACAGATATTTTGAAAACATAGATAGAAAACGACTCCAAGCTTACACAAATGCAGCAAAGCAAAAATAAATAAATAAACAAATAAAAATAGACCCATTCTTGGCAGAACTTACCTGCACCATGCATGGAACTGTGAGCAGAGAGGGGACCCAAAGATCCTGAGGTAGAAACCTGCAAAAGAGGTGGAGGTAAATCTGGTTGGTTGACTCTTAGAAGTTCTGGGCTCTAAAGGTTGCCCGGTCCTGAGCTTCACACATGGCCTTTGAGAAGAAGTCATGACTTCCTTGTCATCTAAGGCCAACCAGAGACTTGTAACCCAAACAGAACTGTTCTAGAGCAAACGTTTGAACCACATTGTTGTGGTCCGCCAGCAGCCTGCGGAGCTGGCATTGGAGTCAGACAGTGAGGAGGCTGCGGAGGACCATGGGCCAGTCCTGGAGTCTGGGGAAGGTCTGGATGAGGGCTTTGTGTCGGAGGCAGAGATGGGGCCAGGACCATCCTGGAGCGATGCGTTGACTCTGGAGCTTCCAGAGGTGGATAGCAGAGAGGCAGAGGAACAGGAGGACCCTGTTCCTAGTGCACACATGCATAGAGCTGCCAGAAGGCAAGAGCAGCTAAAGCAAAAGAGACGACTCAGGAGTAAGGCCAGGGGATGACTGGCCCCTCTCAGAAAGCTTAAAAGAGCAGCAACAGCTCTTGGGATTTTTGTAGGAAAGCAACGTTGCTACATTTGTTTCTTGTCGGCATCTCTTGCTTCTGAACTTTTGCCAAGAAAAGCCTTTTGCAGGGTGCCAAAGAAGACAAAGGTTGGTGATAAGGCCGAAGGACTGTTTACTAAGGATTTGTTTTGTTTTATGTTTGTTTTATTGTTTTATTAAATTTGTATACCGCCCTACTCCCGAAGGACTCAGGGCGGTGAACAGGCACAGGATAAAATACAGAAATACAAAAGTTAGAAACAATTTAAAACCAAATTAAATAATTTCACCCACGACAATTTAAAATCCCAATAATTTAAAAACAAATTAAAATTTCAGTTTAAAAATTTAAAAGAAAGGGGAGAAAAATTAGGCCAGGCCGGCTTGCTGAAATAAGAGGGTCTTAAGAGTACGGTGGAAAGTGCACAGATCTGGGATCCTCCGTATCTCCGGGGGGAGCTCGTTCCAGATAGTGGGTGCCCCCACAGAGAAGGCCCTCCCCCTGGGGGCCGCCAGTCAACACTGCTTGGCTGACGGCACCCGGAGGAGCCCCTCTCTATGAGAGTGTACCGGCCGGTGGGAGGCTGTTTGTGGTAGTAGGCGGTCCCGTAAATAACCAGGTCCCAAAGGTGGTAACCAAAACCTTGAAGCGCACACGGAAGACCACCGGGAGCCAGTGCAGCTCGCGCAGGAGAGGTGTCACATGGGAGCGCCATGTTGCTCCCATAACCACCCGCACGGCCGCACTCTGCGCCAGTTGGAGCCTCCGTGTGCTCCTCAAGGGGAGCCCCATGTAGAGAGCATTACAATAGTCCAGGCGGGAGGTGACGAGGGCATGAGTGAATGTGTGTAGGGAGTCCCGATCCAGAAAGGGATGCAACTGGTGAATCAGGCGAACCTGATGAAAAATCCTCCCGGTCACGGCCGTCAAGTGCTCTTCTAAAGACAGCCGTGAATCCAGGAGGACGCCCAAGTTGCGAGCCCTCTCCGTGGGGGCCAGCGATTCGCCCCCAATAGCCAGCGATGGCGTCAACTGACTATATCGGGACGTCGGAAACCACAGCCACTCGGTCTTGGATGGGTTGAGCCTGAGCCTGTTCCTCCCCATCCAGATCCGCACGGCCTCCAGACACTGGGACATCACTTCAAGGGCATCGTTGGGGTGGTCCGGGGTGGAGATGTACAACTTTGGACTTAATTTGAACTAAGCTGAGAATGAAGTGATTCTCAGCTGTTCTAATAAATTCTCAGCTGTTCTAATAATTCTCAGCTGTTCTAATAAAATATGTATGTTTAGGACTGATTCTGTCTGGTAATACCTACTTGGGCCTAGGTCACAGAACACACGCTCTCTGGGATATGTTCAAGAGAGTAGTTTAATCCATCTGCACGTAGGGGTTCACTGCTTTAACATTCTGCATTGCTGACATTGAAGCTGGAACAGTTGGTTTTTCTTAGATGCCCAACTCTTAAACTCTTAGAAGACGGGACAGGAAGCATCAGGCCTGAGTCACTGGAAGATGCCATTGCCAGTGAGTCAGGAAAAAAAGGTTCCAGTTCTTCTAGTGACTCAGAGCCAACATGGAGCCCTTCTTGCTGGCAACCTGTTGAGGAATCTAAGACAAGGAGCCATGCTGGCTGGGGAACTCATATCACACCTGGAACAGGTAAGGGGGGGGACAGGACAGGGGGAACTCCCTTCCGGTCTATCAAGTTCTGCTCTTGATCACAGTTTCACTTGGATGCCAGTCCTTTCCTTAAAGTCATCCTCATCGCCGCTGTACAATCTTTGGAACAGGAATGTTGCAGGTGGGATGAGTTGCTGGCTGGCTGGCGGGCTGGCGACAGATGTGGCCTCTCTCCCAGCTGTTTGGCTGAATGAAAACTCCGGGCATTTGTCCTAGAGGCTGCTGGGAATTGTAGTGTGACAGCCTGGAGGGTTGGGAATCAGAGGTTTCCACCACTTCACGAGGAAAATGTATAGCTATAGAATTGTTCCAACTACAAATGTCGAAGGGGAAGGGAAAAAATGATGGAGGGCTTTGTTTATGGGCGGTGTAGCTGATCAGGAACCTTCTGGTGTGCAGCATCTGTACTGACCATGGCAGAACCACAACCAAGAAGGAACATTCCCTCTTCTCCTTAAACCCCTATGGGGGCCTTCATCTCATTCCTAGTTTATGATGAGATAGTTTGAGGTTGTCCTGAGCTGGTCTCTGGTCTTGAACGGACTTCCTTCCTTCCTTCTTTCCTTCCTTCTTTCCTTCCTTCCCTCCCTCCCTCCCTCCCATTATCTTTTCTTTTTCTTTCTTGCTTTCCCTTCCTCTCTCTCTTCCTCCCTCCCATCTCCCTCTCTCCTTCCCTCCCATTATCTTTTCTTTTTCTTTCTTGCTTTCCTTTCCTCTCTCTCTTCCTCCCTCCCTCCCTCCTCCTTCCCTCCTTCCCTCCCATTATCTTTTCTTTTTCTTTCTTGCTTTCCCTTCCTCTCTCTCTTCCTCCCTCCCATCTCCCTCTCTCCTTCCCTCCCATTATCTTTTCTTTTTCTTTCTTGCTTTCCTTTCCTCTCTCTCTTCCTCCCTCCCTCCCTCCTCCTTCTCTCCTTCCCTCCCATTATCTTTTCTTTTTCTTTCTTGCTTTCCTTTCCTTTCTCTCTTCCTCCCTCCCTCCTCCCTCTCTCCTTCCCTCCCATTATCTTTTCTTTTTCTTTCTTGCTTTCCTTTCCTCTCTCTCTTCCTCCCTCCCTCCCCCCTCCTTCCCTCCTTCCCTCCCATTATCTTTTCTTTTTCTTTCTTGCTTTCCCTTCCTCTCTCTCTTCCTCCCATCTCCCTCTCTCCTTCCCTCCCATTATCTTTTCTTTTTCTTTCTTCCTTTCCTTTCCTCTCTCTCTTCCTCCCTCCCTCCCTCCTTCCCTCCCATTATCTTTTCTTTTTCTTTCTTGTCTTCCCTCTCTCCTTCCTAGAGAAAAAGGAGCCCAGCCAGCCCTCCTTACCAGTCTGGAGTTGTAGAGGGGTGACTTTATGGGGGAGGGCATCGGACAGCTGATTCGTTTTTCCTTCTGCCTTCGGTTGCAGAACCAAACACGGACCACTTCTTTCTCCATGGCCAACTGCTCTGCAATGAGGGCTATCTCCTCCGAGCTGGGCTTGGGGTTCTGCTGAGACAAAGTCATCAGTAAGAGAACTGATGGAAGGATAAAAGGTAAAGGTAAAGGTTCCCCTCACACATGTGCTAGTCGTTCCTGACTCTAGGGGACAGTGCTCACGTCCATTTCAAAGCCGAAGAGCCAGTTCTGCCCGAAGACGTCTCCGTGGTCATGTGGCCGGCATGACTCAACACCAAAGGCGCACAGAACGCTGTTACCTTCCCACCAAAGGTGGTCCCTATTTTCTATTACGCCCTATTTTACGGGCTTTCGAATTGCTAGGTTGGCAGAAGCTGGGACAAGTCATGGGAACTCACTCCCTGTTACGCGGCACTAGGGATTCGAACCGCTGAACTGCTGACCTTTCGATCGACAAGCTCAGCGTCTTAATGGATAGCCATGCTTACGTCCTGGAACCGTTTCTCCAGCGTGGAGCGAATGTTGGTCTCGATGCTGGTTCGTTTTTTCCTCTTCCGCCCAAACATCTCGCTTACGGAGGGGTAGGAACTCGGGCTGCTGACGGATGAGTCCAAGGGGGAGGATTCTGTGGGGAGGGGAGGGGAGAAGAGATAAGCCAATTTTTATTTTTTTGCAATTCACTTAAAACCTTGGCTAGGTGGCTCAGTGGCTAAGATGCTGAGCTTGTCGATCAGAAAGGTCGGCAGTTCAGTGGTTCGAAGCCCTAGTATAGATCTCCTGTGTGAGCAGGGGGTTGGACTAGATGACCTCCAAAGTCCCTTCCAACTCTGTTACTGTTATATACTTGATGTAATTTTATTGGAAAGAGTCCCTCCGTTCCATCCAAATGTTACAAAGGGCAGATCTCAGTCTGTCATTGTGTATTTTTTTCTGGACTGTTAAAACATGATATTTCAGCAAGAGTCCTAAAAATTACGAAAGCGGGCATCTTCTATGATTTTCTGGTTGAATATTCCCATATTTCCTTTAGTTTGTCTGTATTTTGGGACATAAGAGTGTATTTTCAACACTCTTTTCTGACCCCTAGTGGCTCATTATGTTCATCACAGTCACACAATCCAGTTTGCCTTAAACACAACTGCAAACTTTTCACTGCCCACCAGAAGACTTTGAATATTTACCCTGTTTCCCCAAAAATAAGACCTCCCTTGATAATAAGCCCAATCGGGCTTTTGAGTGCAGGCGCTAAAATAAGCCCCCCTGAAAATAAGCCCGCCCCCAAAATAAGCCCTCCCTGAAAATATTTAAACACATGCACAGCCGGTCTCCACCATTTCCTCTGGTTAGGGTTAGGGAGACAGAGCTGGAAATCAGGTAAGATGGCAAGGGGAGCCCCGTCTTGCTCCACGAGCTCCAAAATAATAAGACATCCCCGAAAATAAGGCCAAGCGCTTATTTCAGGGTTCAAAAAAAATATAAAACAAGGTCTTATTTTCGGGGAAACACGGTAAGTGCATTGTATGGGCATGCGTTCATAGTTCTGTAGGGCATTGAAAATGTGCTTCCCTCCTCCCACTCCAACCCCCCCCCCCAAATATTTCAAAAATAATTGAAAATGTCCAATGAACAAAGAGTTAGAAATGGAAGAAGGAAGGCAGAACTTTTTCTTTCCTTTTAAAGACCCTGTAATCCCTTGCATTGGGGTGGAGTTGAGGGCAACTGAATGGAGATGAGCATTTGCTGGCCGGATTCCCTTCCTGGCACCTATGTGGAGCTCACAGCAAATATATTCTCTTTGCTCCCAGAGGGAGAAATATCTACCACTACCTAGGATTGAACTCTGGGCCATATTTGCTGTGAGCTCCGCGTAGGTGTCAGGAAGGGCATCCGGCCAGTAAATGCCGCTCTGAAGAAGGTGGAACATTACTGACTCCCTTAAATATAATCGTACCTGCATCACTCAACCACTTCTCCAGGAGTGGTTTTAGCTTACACATGTTCTTGAAACTCAGGTTGAGAGCTTCGAAGCGAGAAATGGTGGTTTGGCTGAAGTCATTTCCGTAGAGTTTCCCCATAGCCAGACCCACATCGCCCTACGGAGAAGAGAAGATGTCAGAAACCTGAGAGCGTGAGACCATGGATTTATTGGCTGAATATTGCCCAGAGTTCTTCTCTGTGCTTATCCTGTTCCTTTTTGCAGGAGAATCGTCTTAAATCCAGGGCCATCTCCATTTTGAGTACATTAAATATTAGTTATACTGTAACACATACGGTAATTGTAATAGAATGATGTAATAGGGTTAACTACGGTCTGCTAATTATACTCGCTATTATAATACTGTAAAGCCACAATTGTCTTTCGAAGGAGCATGTGGGTACAAATTAGAAAAAACAACTAAATCAGTGCAAAATTAATTAGAATTAACCAATTATATATTTGCTGTAAAAAAAAAAGCTCTTTGTTGATTAATCCACAGGTCGTTTACAAGAGCATGGAAAGGAAGGAAGAAAAAGAGGAAGGAAGGAAAGAAAAGGAGGGAGGGAGTAAGGAAGGAAGGAAAGAAAAGATAGGCAAGAGAGAAAAGGAAGGAAGGAAGGAAGGAAGGAAGGAAGGAAGGAAGGAAGGAAGGAAATAAATGTGCAGGACTCAATTCAAGCAGAATCAAAGACTTGTGGGATGGGATGGGATGGGATGGGAGAGGAGAGGGGAAGAGGGAAGGGAAGAGAAGAGAAGAGAATAATAAGTAGAAGGGAAGAGAAGAGAAGAAAAGAAAAAGTAGAATGGAAGGGAAGGGAAGGGAAGAGAAGAGAGGAGAGGAGAAGAATAAGTACAAGGAAAGGGAAGGGAGGAGAGAGGAGAGGAGAAGAGAAGAGAAGAGAAGAGAAGAGAGGAGAGGAGAGGAGAGGAGAGGAGAGGAGAAGAGAAGAGAAGAGAAGAGAAGAGAAGAGAAGAGAAGAGAAGAGAAGAGAAGAGAAGAGAAGAGAAGAGAAAAGAGAAGAGAAGAGAAGGAACTGGAAGTCTTCTTCCTGGTGCCACTGCACTGCCTTTTGGGAGCAGAAAGGTTCTCCCCCCCCATAGCTGAAGGTCCATGAATTGTCCAGCTGGCCTGAGACCCCTCTCACCTGCGTGAACCCCAGTTTGATGCGCCTCTGCTTAAAAGTCTTGGCAAATTTTTCCAGCTCTTCCAAATCATTGGCTTCATCTGTTGCCATGGAGGACGGCAAGTGTTTGGCCACTTGTAAGTGCTGTGGGGCTTCCAGGTGAGGCTCCAACGATGACCCAGGGTGTCCAGGACGTCCCACTGCCTGTTAAAATGCAAGCCGTGGTGGAATTGTCATTACATTGCAACCCCATCTCACTCATCTCCAACCCCTTGACAACCTGTTCCAGAATTCCCAGCCACATGGACCCAGACACATCTGGAAGAGCACCCCATTAGCAGAGCATCATGGGATCTAGAGTGGCAGGCCAAACCACAGAGACATAAAGCTTCTGATGTTCCCACAAAGCAGCTATTACTTTTCAGTCTCTCTTGTTCATGGATGGTGCCATCACGGACATTCAGCAAGGCTGGATCTCAATAGGATTAGGAGACCTATGGAGATTCTCAATCATCCAGGTCACGGTTGTCCCAAAGGTGCTTTTCCCAAAATGCAACTGGACTTCCTTGGGTTTTTTTTCCTTGAAAGCATTTCAGTTCTCATCCAAGAAGAACCGAAGAAGCTTCTTGGATGAGAAACTAAACATTTACAAAGAAAAAACCAAGAAAGTCCAATTGAATTTAGAAAAGCACCTTTGGAATAGAATTAGGAGGGCGTCTATCCTCCTTCCTGGGGAGGAAAGCTATGGCAAATCTAGATAGCTTTCTAAAAAGCAGAGACATCACCCTGTCAATGAAAGTGCGTATAGTCAAGGCGATGGTTTTCCCAGTTGCAATGTATGGCTGTGAAAGTTGGACCATAAGGAAGGCTGAGCGCCAAAGAATGGAGGCCTTTGAACTACGGTGCTGGAGAAGACTCCTGTGAGTCCCTTGGACTGCAAGGAGATCCAACCGGTCAGTCCTAGAGGAGCTCAACCCTGACTGCTCTTTAGAAGGCCAGATCCTGAAGAGGAAACTCAAATACTTGGGCCACCTAATGAGAAGGAGGGACTCACTGGAGAAGAGCCTCATGCTGGGAAAGATGGAGGGCAAAAGAAGAAGGGGACGGCAGAGAACAAGATGGCTGGATGGAGTCACTGAAGCAGTCGGCGTGAGATTAAATGGACTCCAGAGGATGGTAGAAGACAGGAAGGCCTGGAGGAACGTTGTCCATGGAGTTGCGATGGGTCGGACACGACTTTGCAACTAACAACTATCAGGAAACCTCAGGTTAAGTAGGATAGACTGAACAGCTGAAAAAGATCCCAGAAAGAGTAAACCCATTTAAATAATATTGCCAAGAAAACTCCTTGAACGGCTGCCTACAGTCACCAGGCGTCCAACTCAAGTTAAAGAAGACTTTTCTTTGAGTTCAATGATCTTAATCCTCCGGGCATTTTAATGAGCTCTGCGGAATTTCAGAAGCAGAGACAGACGCTGAGACAGACAGAGCGAGGGAGACAGAGACAATGCCTTTAAACGGTGAGCAGGAAAGCGGTGTTGTGTCAATCCCGGCTTGGCAACACCAGGATTACCAACCTGCAAGGTGAAAGATTTCATCACGGGCAATTCTTCTAGGATTGGGGATACGCTTATTGAATTTTGAAATCCCATACGGACCTCTTCAAAATACGGGTTGGAACTGCGGATTGAATTTGGTTTAGAATAGCTCTGGATAACAGGGGTGGAAGGATTTGGATACGGCTAGTCTAGATCAAAAAAGTACTGGGTGTTGAGTGTGTATATATTTATGAAGTTTTCTCTCTGGCAACGCTGTACTCTAAACTAGAGCGTATAAAACCTCCAAGGTCCCTTCCAGCTTTATCCTGAATTTCAAATTTAGGAAAGGACATTGGAAGTCTTCTAGACTGACCACTTGCTCAAGCAGGAGACCCTGTTCCATTTCAGAAAAAATAGTCGTTCAATCTCTTCTTAAAAACCTCCAGCGATGAAGTACCCACAATGTCTGGAGACAACCCGTCCCATGGGTTCATTGTTCTCCCTTCAGGAAATTCCTCCTTAGTTCTAGGTCGGTTCTCAAGTTTAACGGAGTTTCAGCAAATGACAACTCATAGGTACTAAGACCACTCTATAAAGCCTTAGTAAGACCACACCTAGAAATACTGCATCCAGTTTTGGTCATCACACTATAAAAAAAGATGTTGAGACTCTAAGAAAGAGTGCAGAGAAGAGCAACCAGGATGATGAGGGGCCTGGAGAGGCTAAAACATACGAGGAACGGTTGCAGGAACTGAGCATGGCTAGTCTAGTGAAGAGAAGGACCAGGGGAGACATGATAGCATCTTCCAATATCTGAGGGGCTGCCACAGAGAGGAGGGGGTCAAGCTATTTTCCAAAGCACCTGAAGGCCAGACAAGGAATAATGGATGGAAACTGAACAAGGAGAGATTCAACCTGGAAATAAGGAGGAATTTTCTGACCATGAGAGCAATCAACCCATGGAACAGAAGTTGCCTTCAGAAGTTGTGGGAGCTTCATCCCTGGAAGCTTTCAAGAAGAGACTGGACTGTCGTCTGTCAGAAATGGTGTAGGGTCTCCTGCTTGGGCAGGAGGTTGGACTAGATGACCTCCAAGGTCCCTTCCAACTCTGTTAATCTGTTAATATAATGACAACAGCAGCCAGTCAGTTGATGGGACTTACCTGAGATGCTAAGCTGTGTCCATGCTGTGGGAGGAGAAGTCCACTCTGCTGCTGAGGAAAGGAGAGAAGGTTTGATTGAAGAGCTGAAAGAGACGGAGAAAAATTCGGTCAGATACGTTGGTTCCACCAAACCCAACCATGCCCAGATGCAGGTCGTTGACCCACATCCCAAATTTCACAGTCGCCAAAGACACCCCCTCTACTCTTCTCCCCCTATTCCATTCTCTTGGTGACAAGTTGTCTCTTGCCATCTCTTTCTCCATTGCAGCATTTCACAACTTGGTTAGTCATCTAGAGAGAGAGAGAGATGCAAATTAACCCGTCTTCCCCCAGATCACTAACGTGCTACAAGTAGGAATTGCTGGAAAAGGGGAAAGGTGGGGGGGGGGGGGGCAGAGAAAGAATATGTGTGAATTTAGTAAAATGAAAAAGTAGTTGAAAAGAAAGTAAAAATCGGGATTTCTCAAATACCACCTTGGAAAATACTAAATTGAAAATGAATTCAAGAATAGAGAGAGAATGGAGAGGGATAGAGGAGAGGAGAGAGGACATAGAGAGAAGGAAAGAAGAAAGGGAAAAGGAGAGGAAGAAAGAGAGGGGAAACAAGAGTAGGAGAGAAGGTTAGAAGGGAGGAAGAAGGGAGGTATGGGGGAAAGGAAGGGGAAGGAGAGAAGGGGAAGGAGAGGAGGAAAGAAGAAAGTAGAGTAGATGGAAGAAGGGAGGGAAAGGAAAGAGAGGAGAGGGAGAAGAAGGATTGTTGTAAAACAAGGGAGATGAAATGGTAGAAGAGCAACCCCGAATTTAATTAAACTGTTTAGGATGAAGATTGTATTAGTATGAAAGTTAACAGGAAATATGTACGTTAGATAAGAAATTGTACATTTAAGATATGTTTATGAGAAAAATAAGAAAAAAACTTTTTCAAAAAAAGAAAGAAAGTAGGAATTACTCGAAATGAAAAAAACAGAGCGAAGAGGTCAGTTGTGAATCTGGGGGCCGGAAAACCTAAATGTCGGAACAGAGAATCACGCTTGACCCCATCCCATCCCATTGTTTTAAATTCAGAAGTAAAGTTTGTTACGTCTTAACGAACTTAAGAACTTCATCTTCAGAATATGACCTAGAATATTACAGGGTAGTTCTCCACTTACGACAATCCATTTAGGGACCATCAGAAGTTGCAACGGCACTGAAAAAGGGACACACGACCCCTGTTCACACTTACAACGGTGGCAGTGTCCCC
This sequence comes from Pituophis catenifer annectens, assembly GCF_029215685.1. Lineage (NCBI taxonomy): Eukaryota > Metazoa > Chordata > Lepidosauria > Squamata > Colubridae > Pituophis > Pituophis catenifer. The sequence continues at coordinate 24,006,238 of NW_027256892.1, forward strand.
GTGGTCATGTCAACAAAATTCAGACGCTTGGAAACGGATTCATATTTATGACGGTCGCGGCGTCCCGGGGACACACAATTCCCTTTTGCGACCTTCCAACGAGCAAAGCCAACGGGCAAACCAGATTCATTTAACAACCCTGTGACTAGCTTAACAACAGCTGTGGTGAGGTAGGTCGTAAAATGGGGCAAAACTCACTTAATGTCTCCCTTAGCGACAAAGATTTGGGGCTCCATTGAGGTTCTAAGTCAAGAACTACCTATGTATAGCAACTACCCACCTCACAGGTTGCATCACAAACTCCCATCCAGGTTGGGGCAAGTCAAGTCAAATGCCGCCAGCCTTGTCTTACAGGCGCGTGGCTGGGACAAGAAGACAATTCGCTGGAGGCGACTCGACGACACAGGTGAGGCAACAGCTCCTGAAGTCATCCATGCTTTGAATTGCCTGCCACCCAAAAAGACAAATTGGTGGGTGTCCTCCTTCTCCTCTATTCAGGTCGGGAATTGTTGCGTGAGGTAAAAACAGGTTGGGTGATTTTACCGAGATGCATTTTGTGTTTCAGGAGGCTCGTTCAATTTCATTGTACACATGTTGTGCGTTGAGGTTTGATTTGATTTGATTCAAACGAAAAAGGGCAGCACAGCAGAAACGTCAGCCAAGATTCTGAACCAGAGGTGAAATGCTCCCGGTTTGGCAGAATCGGTAGCGATGGCAGCCGGTGGTTCGGAAAACCGGTAGCGATAGTGGTGCGAGGCTCCACCCACCCGCCCGGTCGTTGTTACTTCCTGGTTTTAACCAGGAAGTAACCTGTTTTTACCCTCTGCGCATGCACAGAAGGGTTTGCGCATGTGCAAAGGATCCACACGCGCACTTCCGAACCGGTTGGGAAGTTAAGTAGATTTCACCCCTGGCCTGAACTCTTCTGGTTGCACAACATGTGTGACAAGTCGAGATGGTTGCAGACCCACATTTCAGCTGCGTTTCGGCAGGCGCCGTTGCTCGTACTTTTTCACCCAACTCATCTCCTTCAGAATAACAGAGTTGGAAGGGACCTTGGAGGTCTTCTAGTCCACCCCCTGCTCATAGGAGGAGATCGGCCTATACCATTTCAGACAAAGGACTGTCCAAACTCTCCTTAAACACTTCCAGTGACGCAGCACCCACGATGTCTAGAGACAAGTCGTTCCGCCGATTAATTGTTCTCACTGTTAGGAAATTTCTCCTTAGTTCTGGGTTACTTCTCTCCTTGATTGGGCTGAGACGCTTTCTCAAATTACGTTTCTGCCCTAGACTCCGTTTCTCTTATCCGACAGCTGTCTTGCTAGCAATTCTTCCTCCTGTTTCTCAAAGCTATTCCTTCTACCGTTTAGAGAGGTGAAAACCGAGCCAAGCTTTATGCAATACACCAGTATGTGGAAAGTGTATAACAGAGTAACAGAGTCAGAAGGGACCTTAGAGATCTTCTAGTCCAACCTCCTGCTCAAGCCAGAGACCCTATACCAGTGATGGTTAACCTTTTCGGCACCGAGTGCCAAAACCGGAGCACCTGCCGGCGCACCAGATCCCAGAAGACAGCAGCTGGCCAGTGTGCATGCGCCAGCTGCTCTTCCAGGTTTCTTCCTGCACATGTGCGCCACACCGATGCTCTCTTCCAGGTTCCGAAGTTTGTGCAAAGACCAGTGCGCGCCGGAATCTGGAAGAGAGCAGCTGCCCGGTTTGCATGCGCACAACGGAACTTAGAAGACCAGCTGGCGATGGCACACACGCCCACAGAGAGGGCTCTGTGTGCCACCTCTGGCACTCGTGCCATAGGTTTGCCATCACGGCCCTATACCATAGCAGACAAATGGTTATCCAATCTCGCCTGGACTACTGCAACACTCTCTACATGGGGCTCCCCTTGAAGAGCACCCAGAGGCTCCAACTGGTCCAGAATGCGGCCACGCGGGTAATTACGGGAGCTGCATGGCGCTCCCACATAACACCGCTCCTGCGCGAGCTGCACTGGCTCCCAGTGGTCTTCCGGGTGTGCTTCAAGGTGTTGGTTACCACCTTTAAAGCGCTCCATGGCATAGGACCTAGTTATCTTCGAGACCGCCTGCTGCTACCGACAGCCTCCCATCAACCTGTGCGCTCCCACAGAGAGGGCCTCCTCGGGGTGCCATCAGCCAAACAATGTAGGCTGGCGACTCCCAGGGGGAGAGCCTTCTCTGTGGGGGCACCTGCCCTATGGAACCAGCTGCCCCCTGAGATAAGGAGAATCCAAGACCTCGGTGCCTTCCGCCGTGCCCTTAAAACTTTCTTTTTTCATCAAGCCGGGCTGGCTTAATATATTTTAAAATTTTTAATTTTTAATTGGTTTGTCATTTTAAACTGGGGCCAAATTAATATATATTCTTTTAATTGTTTTAAATGTTTGTATTGTATGTTTTTATCTGGCTGTACACTGCCCTGAGTCCCTTGGGAGAAGGTGCGGTATATAAATTCGAAATAAAATAAAATAAAAATAAATCTCTTCTTAAAAACTTCCAGTGTTGGAGAATTCGCAGCTTCTGGTGGCAAGTTGTTCCACTGGTTAATTGTTCTCACCGTCAGGAAATTCCTCCTTAGTTCTAAGTTGCTTTCTCTCCTTGATTAGTTTCCATCCACTGCTTCTTTTCCTGCTCTCAGGGGCTTTGGAGAATAACAGAGTTGGGAGGGACCTTGGAGGTCTTCTAGTCCAACCCCCTGCTTAGGTCAGGAAACCCTATACCATTTCCGACGAATGGATATCCAATCTCTTCTTAAAAACTTCCAAAAACTTTACAACTTCTGGAGCCAAGTTGTTCCACCGATTAATTGTTCTCACTGTCAGGAAATTCCTCCTTAGTTCTAAGTTGCTTTCTCTCCTTGATTGGGTTTCCATCCGTTGCTTCTTGTCCTGCCTGCAGGTGCTTTGGAGAATAGCTTGACTCCTTCTTCTTTGTGGCAGCCCCTGAGATACTGGAAGTTAATTGCTCTCACTGTCAGGAAATTTCTCCTTAGCTCTAGGTTACTTCTCTCCTTGTTTCTGCTCATGCCTGTCACCAAAAACTGAGTCACCACGAATTACCTTTGAGTTGCTACTCCTGCCCTGCGTAATCCCGATCTTGTGCTTCCTTCAGCAAAACCCTCACTTCGCTCCTCCTGATGTCACGTCTCCAGAGGGAAAGGAAACAAAACAGAACTGTTGAAAGCACCACAGGGCAGGAACTGGCTCGAGTTTCAGCTGCCTGGAAAGTTGCAAATCAGGGCCACGCTTGTCAACACAATTAGACTCACACAAGCCCTGCGTGGCTCTGGAAAGGCTTGGCGACTGCTCCACACCATGGTTTAATAATTTTACAACCTTCGAGCCAGATAAGATCTTAAATGAGCCAGACGTAAAAAAAAATAAAATAAAATTAGCCCCATGGCTTTGCTTCCTGGCTGTACGGAGGCCGATTCGGCCTACCTGGGTAACTTAAAAGGGTATTCAAAACCTTTGCCAGACCAATTCTTGAATACAGCTCGTCTGCCTGGAATCCACACTGTATATTGGACATTAATACGATTGAGTGGGTCCAGAGGTATTTCACGAGAAGAGTCCTCCACTCCTCTGCTCACAACAGAATCCCTTATGCCACCAGGTTCGAAATTTTGGACAATCTGGAACTGCACCGCCTGTGGTCTGATCTAAGCATAGTACGCAAAATTGTCTGCTACAAGGTCCTACCTGTCAACGACTACTTCAGCTTCAACCTCAATAACACTCAGGCAAATGACAAATACAAACTCAATGTAAACCGCTTCAAATTCGATTGCAGGAAATACGACTTCAGCAACAGAGTGGTCAACGCCTGGCATGCTCTACCTGAATCTGCTGTTACGTCCTCTAACCCAGCCAGCAGGTTCTGACAGGTTCTTGAGAACTGGTAGCGGAAATTTTGAGCACTTTGGAGAACTGGTAGCGGAAATTTTGAGCAGTTCAGAGAACCGGTAAATACCACCTCTAGCTGGCCCCAGCGTGGGGTGGGAATGGAGATTTTGCAATATCCTTCCACCAGGAGTAAGGTGGGAAGGGATCTTTTGCAGTATGCTTCCCCTGGAGTGGGGTGGGAATGGAGATTTTGCAGTATCCTTCCCCTGGAGTGGGGTGGGAATGGAGATTTTGCCATATCCTTCCCCCAGGAGTGGGGAGGGAATGGGGATTTTGCAGTATCCATCCCCTGGAGTGGGGTGGGAATGGAGATTTTGCAGTATCCTTCCCCTGGAGTGGGGAGGGAATGGAGATTTTGCAATATCCTTCCCCTGGAGTGGGGTGGGAATGGGGATTTTGCAGTACCCTTCCCCTGGAGTGGGGTGGGAATGGGGATTTTGCAGTATCCTTCCCCTGGAGTGGGGTGGGAATGGAGATTTTGCAGTATCCTTCCCCTGGAGTGGGGTAGGAATGGGGATTTTGCAGTACCCTTCCCCTGGAGTGGGGTTCGAATGGGGATTTTGCAGTATCCTTCCCCTGGAGTGGGGTGGGAATGGAGATTTTGCAGTATCCTTCCCCTGGAGTGGGCTGGGAATGGAGATTTTGCAGTATCCTTCCCCTGGAGTGGGGTAGGAATGGGGATTTTGCAGTACCCTTCCCCTGGAGTGGGGTTCGAATGGGGATTTTGCAGTATCCTTCCCCTGGAGTGGGGTGGGAATGGAGATTTTGCAGTATCCTTCCCCTGGAGTGGGCTGGGAATGGAGATTTTGCAGTATCCTTCCCCTGGAGTGGGGAGGGAATGGAGATTTTGCAGTATCCTTCCCCTGCCACGCCCAACAAGCCATGCCCACGAAGCCACGCCCACAGAACCAGTACTAAAAAAATTGGATTTCACCACTGCTCTAACCTCCACAGCTTCAACCTCAAACTGTCTACCGTGGACCTCACCCCATTCCTAAGAGGTCCGTAAAGAGGGCATGCATAAGCGCACCAGTGTGCCTTCCGTCCCTGTCCTACTGTCCCCGTTTATTTGTACTCCTTTCCCATGTTCCTGTCCATGTTTATACTTATACCTGTTATCTTGTACATGTTTGACAAGTAAATAAATACTAAATACTAAAACCTCTTCCTGTGGGATGGGGAAGGTTTGGGCAGGAAAAGGTGAGTGCCGATATCATCCATTCCCCAAAGGAGAAGATTGACAGGTGGCTCATGGAATCGTGACTCCGTGGCTCCAGCCATCCCAGTAGACTTATTCTGAACTTTGACTCCAAAACCATTTCCTTTTTTCAAGTCATCGGAGATACCAGGAAGCAGAAGAAACAACCGTGCTGAGCTGGCCACTCCAGGGTAGGACAAATGAGCTCTTTGGTGTCTCAACCAAGTTTCTGGTCTTGGTGAGCTGGATTGTTGGTGATCTTGGATTCCGAAATGCCAGATCTGTTCATGATAAGACCACGTTCATCCCTAACCTGATAGTGGATGAGCAAGTACAGCTGTTGTGTTATCAAACATCTGGTTGGCTAAGGGGGCCATGTTGTCCTCATGGGAATAAGACCTCCTGAACTTCAGGTTCTTCAGTAGTCTTGAGATGAAGGTGTCCACCTGGGACCAAGTAGTCTTGGGTAGAAGGTATCCACCTGGGACCAAGGATTCTGCTGTTTAGGCACGAATTACAATAGTTTGTTGAGGGAAATTTTTTTGAAGGGTGGATGGAACAAGCTGGTGTAGCTGTCTTGGTATCCAGAAGAGTCTCTTGAGAGGTTTGAGCAAGAAGCTGCTAGCAACCATCACTGGAGCAGCCCCACTTTCTCCTTGCTGCTGCCAGGAAGCCCCTGGAAGGATCAAAGGCTTTAGAAGCAAGAATTAAGAATCTCCTGGACAAGGTTGCTCAGCTGTTGTCTGGAGGAAACCTTGGACACTTAGACCTCTGAAAAGGGAGAAGGAGCTCAAAGAAGTAGTTCCTGGCTTCAGGAACTGGTGGTATGTCTCAGGACTAGGGAGCAACATCTACACTAGGGTTTCTCAACCTTGGCAACTCTAAGGTGCATGGAGTTGAACTCTCAGACTTTAAGAAGTCCACACCTCTTAAAGTGGGCAAGGTTGAGAAACACTGACCTTATAAGACATCAGACACAAACATTGTAGAAATCAACCAACATCTGGAGAACTTCACCTTACCTTGTTGTCCTGCTGGGCCTTGAGAAAGCAAGAACAGCGGGACAGACTGCATAGGCCCCGGGACTTGCACGAGTTGCTGCAAAGTATGAAGAGAATTCACATTCTGAAGGAGAAGAAGACAAGTCAGATACTAGGACACCTTTCCACAACCAGCCCATCACTGGGCAACTCTCCCTCTTCTGCTTCAGATGCACCCTCCTGCTTTCTGCTTTCTCCTCTTCCTCTTTCCTAAACAACAACACATCTGCAAATGTGTGGCCATGGTCAGCTCGCTTTTAGCTTGAGGAGGAGGGCAGTGGTGGGTTTCAAATTTGTTTACTATCCGTTCTGTGGGTGTGACTTGATGGGCATGGCATGGCTTGGTGGGCATGGCTCAGTGGGCATGGCAGGAGAAGGATACTGTAAAATCTCCATTCCCTCCCCAATCCAGGGGAAGGTTACTGCAAAATCCCCATTTCCTTCCAATCAGCAAAGAATAGATGGGGGCGGGGCCAGTCAGAACTTTTACTACCAGTTCTCCGAACGACTCAAAATTTCCGCTACCGGTTCTCCAGAACTGGTCAGAACCTGCTGAAACCCAGCTCTGGAGCAGGGGTGAAATTCAGCAGGTTCTGACAGGTTCTGGAGAACCGGTAGCGGAAATTTTGAGTAGTTCGGAGAACCGGCAAATACCACCTGTGGCTGGCCCCAGAGTGGGGTGGGGATAGAGATTTTGCAGTATCCTTCCCCCAGGAGTGGGGAGGGAATGGGGATTTTGCAGTATCCTTCCCCCAGGAGTGGGGAGGGAATGGGGATTTTGCAGTATCCTTCCCCCAGGAGTGGGGAGGGAATGGGGATTTTGCAGTATCTTTCGCCCAGGAGTGGGGTGGGAATGGGGATTTTGCAGTATCCTTCGCCCAGGAGTGGGGAGGGAATGGGGATTTTTCAGTATCCTTCCCCCAGGAGTGGGGAGGGAATGGGGATTTTGCAGTATCCTTCCCCCAAGAATGGGGAGGGAATGAAGATTTTGCAGTATCCTTCCCCCAGGAGTGGGATGGGAATGGGGATTTTGCAGTATTCTTCCCCTGCCGCTCCCACCAAGCCACACCACACCCACCAAGCCACACCCACAGAACCGGTAGTAAAAAAATTTGAATTCCACCACTGTTGAGGAGCAACAGTGGAAGCCCAGGCCATACTGCCGTCATTGAATTAAGCCATTGTTTGTTTAACTAAGGTCTTTTTCTTTTGGGATCACACCTTCTTCCCAATCCCCGACCAGGTTCACACTAATACCCAAAATCCAATCAATCAATCAATCAATCAATCAATCAGCAATGCTCTTTGCATGAATGCCTGGGCTTCTCTATTGGTGTGGCTTTCTCCAGAAGGCGTGGCCCGAAGTGTGAGTTTTAATGTGACATAAGGAGTGGAAACATTAAGGCATCATTAAACATGACTGGAGAGTCATCATCTTTACTCGCTTGAATTTTAATTAAATTTAAATATAAATGAAAGCAGACTAAATTTAGTTCTCTGGTCCCACCCTGTTTTGGGGGAGGGCGTCCCTTTGCCACACAAAAGCTCCTCAGGCAGTGAAGACCTTGGACCAGAAAAGGTGCTCCAAACTGCTCCAGAGTTAGGAAACTAACAAAGTTAGTTAGGTTCCCCTCGCACATGTGTGCTACTCGTTCCCGACTCTAGGGGGCGGTGCTCATCTCCATTTCAAAGCCGAAGAGCCAGCGCTGTCCGAAGACGTCTCCGTGGTCATGTGGCCGGCATGATTCAACGCCAAAGGCGCACGGAACGCTGTTCCCTTCCCACCAAAGGTGGTCCCTATTTTTCTACTCGCATTTTTTTCGTGCTTTCGAACTGCTAGGTTGGCAGAAGCTGGGACAAGGAACGGGAGCTCACCCCGTTACGTGGCACTCGGGATTCGAACCGCTGAACTGCCAACCTTTCGATCGACAAGCTCAGCATCTTATTTACTGAGCTACCGTGCCATGCATATAAACCCCCCCCCCCCTTTAAGTACATAGCTAAATGTCTATGGAGATTCTCAGCCATCCAAGTCATGATTGTCCCAAATATTCTTCTTCCAAGAGGCAACTGGACTTTCTGGTTTTTCTTTGAAGATGTTTCGCTTCTCATCCAAGAAGCTTCTTCAGCTCTGATTGGATGATGGGGAAGGAACGAAGGAAGTGAGAAAGAGAAGGAGGGAGGGAGGGGGGAAGGAAGGAAAGGTAGCTAGCTAGGTAGATAGGAAGGAAGGAAGGAAGGAAGGAAGGACAAGAGGGAAGGAGAAGGAAAAGTGAGAGGGAGGGAGGGAAGAAGGAAGGAAGGACAAGAGGAAGGAAGGAAGGACAAGAGGGAAGGAGAAGGAAAAGTGAGAGGGAGGGAGGGAAGAAGGAAGGAAGGACAAGAGGAAGGAAGGAAGGACAAGAGGGAAGGAGAAGGAAAAGTGAGAGGGAGGGAGGGAAGAAGGAAGGAAGGACAAGAGGGAAGGAAGGAAGGACAAGAGGGAAGGAGAAGGAAAAGTGGGAGGGAGGGAGGGAGGGACGGAGGGAAGGAAGGAGGGAAGGAGAGAGGGAGAGGAAAGAAGGAAGAAACGGAAGTCTATGGAGATTCTTAGTCATCCAGGTTGTCCCAAAGATGCTTTTTCAAAAGGCAATTGGACTTTTTTGTTTCTCCTTGAAGATTTTTCACTTCTCATCCAAGAAGCTTCTTCAGCTCCGTTGAAAAAGCTCCTTTGGGACAATCCTTCTTAAGCGACAAATCCTCAAGAAAAGATTCCATCGCTAGGCATTTTCTTCTATTTATATAACCAGAATGTCCTTCCTGCCATCCATGTTAAGACGACACAACCGATTTTATTCCAACGTGGATCAGAGTCGAAACTATCTTAGTCTGAAGTGCTCCAAGGGTCTTCAGAACAGACCTCCTAGGAAACGCCCCTCCTATTCTCGAACTTGCCATCTGTGCTTGAATGTGTGAAGAGTGCCATCTCTTACCCCAGGAATTTGTCCTCCAGGCATCATGGAAGATCCCTGGGCTAAGTGACTTGATCTGGAAGAGAGGGACGTTTGCAAGGATTCGCTGAGGTCTTCTGTTTTAATCTGCAAGGGTGAACAAAAGAAGCCATGATGAAAAGAAACCAACATCAAACATATCTCAAAAAGCATCCAGTTGGAGAATATTATCTGACGGCTTCAACTGACTTGCTGTGGGATTACAGGGTAGTCAAAGTGATTGGATTGGTGGGCTTGGTGGGCATGGTAGGGGAAGGATACTGCAAAATCCCCATTCCCACCCCACTCTGGGGCCAGCCAGAGGTGGTATTTGCCGGTTCTCCGAACTACTCAAAATTTCTGCTACCGGTTCTCCAGAAACTGCTGGATTTCACCCCTGGATTGAGCCAGCTGTGTGCAGCGGCAGCCAAAAAAGCCAATGCAATCCTAAATTGCATGAACAGAGGGATACAATCAAGATCATGGGAGGTAATAATGCCACTCTATAAAGCCTTAGTAAGACCACACCTAGAGTACTGCATCCAGTTTTGGTCACCACACTATAAAAAAGATGTTGAGACTCTAGAAAGAGTGCAGAGAAGAGCAACCAAGATGATTAAGGGACTAGAGGTTAAAACATACGATGGACGGTTGCAGGAACTGGGCATGGCTAGTCTAGTGAAGAGAAGGACCAGGGGAGGCATGATAGCAGTTTTCCAATATTTGAGGGGTTGCCACAGAGAGGAGGAGGTCAAGCCATTTTCCAAAGCACCTGAAGGCCAGACAAGGAATAATGGATGGAAACTGACCAAGGAGAGATTCAACCTAGAAATGAGGAGGAACTTTCTGACCGTGAGAACAATCAACCCATGGAACAGAAGTTGCCTTCGGAAGTTGTGGGAGCTTCATCACTTGAGACTTTGAGAAAAGATTGGACTGCTATTTGTCAGAAATGGTGTAGGGTCTCCTGCTTGAGTGGGGGGTTGGACTAGATGACCTATAAGGTTCCTTCCAACTCTGTTAATCTGATTGCTCTTCAATTTACATCGGGACAATTTATAAAGCAGGAAAAAAAAAAAAACGCCAGGGAAGAGAGATTTTATGCTTACATTTTCATGGAGATCTCGTTTTTTTCCAGACTGATTTCTAAGGAAATATTTGAACATTCAACTCAAGAGATTCCCAGCCAACCCTCTTCACAGAACCACTCTTCTTACGAGAGACTTCAGATGCCATTTATTTGTGTTTTTATAAAAAAGCAATTCCAATATTTTGCTCCTTAAGCTAAGATGAGTTGGAAGACCACTTGCAATCCTGTCTCCGAAGTAATATCCCGTCCATCAGGATGTCCTCCCGCCAATGACATGAATAGTCATAACATTTGAGTAATGACATCCTGATGCACATCATAGCTTGTGCCAGACAGGTCTGTATCAGGCACTTGGTATAATCTCTTTGGAAACAAAGTCAAATGTTTGTCTAATGATGAATGCATTGATAAACAGAGGAAGGAAAAGACAACAGTCGTCTGAAGCATTTGAGATGCCTCCAGAAATTGTGGGTGCTCCAACGCTGGAGGTTTTTTTTAAATAAGAGATTGGACAACCATTTGTCTGAAATGGACCTGCTTGAACAGGGGTCGGACTAGAAGACCTCCAAAGGTCCCTTCCAACTCTGTTATTCTGAGTTCGGTTGGGTTCAGATTCATGAGCCAAACACAAAACAACCTTCTCCCCATGTCCCCCATCCAACACGTTGGATGGAACATTTGCACATGGAAACCAAGCCCTAGGCATCCAGTTGTTTTGTCCTTGATATTGGATGATAAACTATGACTAATTATCATTGAACAATAGATGGAGAACCGGGGTAAATTGGAACCAGAAACTGTTTATGCACAACAAGAAGATTGGTGCAGTTTCTCAAACTGCCTTCCCCTGCGTTGGTTTTCTTTGACCATTCTCCTTACGTCCTACACGTTTTTCTTGGAAGAATCCATGTAGTTAAAATTTTACTCCTTCCAGATTCCTCTGGAGAAGGAAAAGAATGATCACAACTTGACTCTATCCCAATAAGGGAGCAAGATGTCTCCAACTAGTATTGTGGAAGAGAAGGTACTTCAACCTCCTTTGACCTACTCTAGCTTCGTTGACAAAGAATGACACAAAGGAGGACAGGAGTTAGTCTCCTGCAGCAAAACCCAGCTAAGATGTTTGTGGTTGTGCCTTAAAGAATGAAAAGAACAAAGCAATTTTTTAAAAAAATTGGTGAGCCTTTAAGATGCCATCAAGATTGTTTCTCTGTGTGTTTGGCTCACAGCGTTTTCTCTTGTCATTCTACCTAAGCATTTGGTGCTCAAGGCGACCAGCAGTGACTCTGAAGACCAAACAAACAAATTGAAAGCTCAATTAAACAATCATCCACTTAAAACCTAAAACAATAATTATATAATAAAACCATCATCAAAACTACCTAAAAGGATAAACTGGCAAGGATTGCACCTCGATATCCTTTCTGAAGGTCTGGCCCGATGAAACAGTTGTTGATAAAAGCTTACAACTAATTCTGAATATAAGTGCGGTTACTTTGCTGGGGCATACATTTCGTGGCCAAATAAGTGTTTCATATCTATATAATAAATCTCCAAACGTCGTCTGATATTTTGAGGGAAACCTTCTTTTTTTTTTAATTTTGATTTATATGCCGCCCTTCTCCGGAGACTCAGGGCGGCTTACAATGCGTTAAGCAATAGCCTTCATACTTTTGTATATTTTATACAAAGTCAGCTTATTGCCCCCACAAACTGGGTCCTCATTTCACCTACCTTAGAAAGGATGGAAGGCTGAGTCAACCTTGATCCTTGGAGAGATTCGAACCAGCAGTAATTGCAGGCAGCTGTGTTAATAACAGAGTGCTTAGACCACTGTACTATCAAGGCTCTTTGATTCAACCTTGATTCAAGTGAGAATATTCTGGCTATTTTATAGGATGTTATTTCTTTAGTATATCAAATTACATTCTGGAGCAAAATTTAAAAGCTCTTCAATTTAGTATTTTCAGTTGAAAGCTTGAGGAGCCCACTTAGAATTCTGTCAGTGGTATCTACCGTGTTTCCCCGAAAATAAGACCCTGTCTTATATTTTTTTTGAACCCCGAAATAAGCGCTTGGCCTTATTTTCGGGGAGGTTTTATTATTTTGGGGCGCATGAAGAAAACCAGAGGAAATGGTGGGGACCATCTGTGCATGCGTTTAAATATTTTCGGGGAGGGCTTATTGTAGTGCATACGCTCAAAAGCCCGATTTGGCTTATTATCAGGGGATGTCTTATTTTCGGGGAAACGGGTATATGTATGTATGTATGTATAAATAGAATAGAATAGAGTAACAGAGTTGGAAGGGACCTTGGAGGTCTTTTAGTCCAACCCCCTGCCCAGGCAGGAAACCCTACACCACTTCAGACAAAGGGTTATCCAACCTCTTCTTAAAAATTTCCAGTGTTGGAGCATTCACAACTTCTGGAGGCAAGTTGTTCCACTGATGAATTGTTCTCACTGTCAGGAAATTTCTCCTTAGTTCTAAGTTGCTTCTCTCCTTGATTAGTTTCCACCTATTGCTTCTTGTTCTACCCTCAGGTGCTTTGGAGAATAGCTTGACTCCCTCTTCTTTGGGGCAGCCCCTGAGATATTGGGACACTGCTATCATGTCACCTCAGTCCTTCTTTGCATTAAGCTAGACATACCCAGTTCCTGCAACCGTTCTTCATATGTTTTAGCCTCCAGTCCCCTAATCATCTTTCTTGCTCTTCTCTGCACTCTTTGTGTGTCTGTGTCTCTGTCTGTATAGATGTGTATGTGTGTCTGAATGTTTGCACACACTGTGTGTATAGACGTGTGTGTGTGTGTGTGTGTATAGACGTGTGTGTGTGTGTGTGTATACACACAGAAATATATACATATACACTAATTTTTAGGCTACTCTTTAGGAAGGCTTTCTTAAAAAATATCTATTTTCCCTCTCTACCCAACGGCGTTGGGTAAAAATAGCTAAAAGAATCAACACGCACAATCATAAGCAAACCTTTGCACCTAAAATATTCAGAAACGTCAGAAATAAAAGACGCAAGATGATGGAGCAGGTTCTGCTAAGGAAATGGAGAACTCAAGTCAACACTGTTATTCAATCAAATCTTCAGCTCTTCTGAAGTGATTAATGAACCTGCTTCATCCGAAAAGAAGCACGGAAGCATTGGATGGGATTAAAAGACTTCATGATCAGATACTTCAGCTCCCAAGGTCTTTCGCCTTGACCCCCCCCCCCCGGCCCGGCCCAGATCATCATTTCGTTTTTTTCATCCCGTCATTAGTCTAGGATGATTTTCTTCAGTCGGTCTGAGTCAGCAGGACTCAGCAAGTTTATCCATCATTGCAAAACGGTAAAAGATGAAATATGCAGCCCTCCTCCTTTTCAGCAAATTGCAAAGTCATCTTTCCTAGAGGGGATTGTTCGTTATATTCAGCTTTATTCTCAGTCCCGTATGAATGTATTTCATTTGTAATCGGCAGAAAGATTTTTTATTCACCTAAAATGACTGAAGCCTACCATCGCCCCAAATTGTCTTTCACTGTTTTTTTTTTTTTGGTAAATGATTTTTTTTTGTTATTATACAATTAATATTTAAGCTGGGTCAGCCACCTGGGAGAAGGCTCACATGCCCTTTAGATAAAATAATAATAATAATAATTATTATTATTATTGGTCCACAACACACCTGACATAACAATAGTTGAAAAGAAAAAAAAGTATGGTTCATTGACATTGCAATACCTGGTGATGCACGAATTGAAGATAAGCAGCAAGAAAAAATCATAAAGTACCGGGACTTACAAATTGAAGTTGAGCGACTGTGGAAAAAGAAATCGTGTGTTGTCCCAATTGTAATTGGAGCCCTCGGAGCAATACCCAAAGGGCTACCCCGCTATTTAGAAATTCTAAATTTACCGGACTTGAACATTTTGACTCTACAAAAAACCACCTTACTCGGAACAGCTTACATCCTCCGACGATACCTTAACAGTTCCTAGGTCCTTGGTTAGGACTCGAGCTGCTGAGCTATTAACCAGCCTCAAAGGCTGTGAATCTCACTAAAGATTAACCAATAAATAATAATAATAATAATAATAATAATAATAATAATAATAATAATAATAATCCCATAATAGAATGGAATGGAATGGAATGGAATGGAATGGAATGGAGTGGAATGGAGTGGAGTGGAGTGGAATGGAATGGAGTGAAAGAGAAGAGAAGAGAGAAGAGAAGAGAAGAGAAGAGAAGAGAAGAGAAGAGAAGAGAAGAGAAGAGAAGAGAAGAGAGATTGGAATAAATAGAGAATAAAATGGAATGGAACGAAATGGAACGGAACGGAACAGAAGAGAATGGAACAGAATGGAACAGAATGGAACAGAATAATGAAATAGAATAGAAGGGAAGGGAAGGGGGGAGGGGAGGGGAGAGGAAAGGGAGAGAGGAGAGGAGAGAAGAGAAAAGAAGAGAGGAGAGGAGGAGAGGAGAGGAGAGGAGAAGAGGAAGAAGAGAAGAGAAGAGAAGAGAAGAGAAGAGAAGGGAAGAGAGATTGGAATAAATAGAGAACGGAACGGAATGGAACAGAGTAGAGTAGAGTAGAGTAGAATAGAGTAGAATAGAATAGAATAGAATAGAATAATGGATAGAATAATGGATAGAATAGAATAGTGGATAGGATAAGATAGGATAGGATAGGATAGGATAGGATAGGATAGGATAGGATAGAATTCTATATTGGCCAGGTGTGATTGGACACACAAGGCCTTTGTCTTCGGTGAATAAGCTCTCAGTGTGCATAAAAAATACATCCATCCTACTGCCAAGTATGCTTTCCAATGGCTTCCTTCCCCATTGTTGCAAGCTAACACACATTTGGAAACAAAGGATAAGTGTGCCTTTATCCAACCAACTTTTGCAAAGTTATACAACTGTCAGAGAGAGAAAAAAGAAAAAAACTTATAGTTCAGATCAGAGGCTGACACCGAATAAAACAGCCGAACTGCGTAAGTATTATTTACTAGATTTCAAATCCCTCCGGTGACACATGTACTTGGGATGGATGATGCAAGGAAAAAAAAAATTGCTTGCTCAAATCCCAGGGCAGGCCTGCCTCCTGCCATCTGGCTACAGCTCCCTGAAAAAGCGGGCTGTGGACCCAGAAATCTGGCGCTCCAGAAGAGTAAAAAAATCTGCCCCAAAAAACAGAAAAAAAGCATCATCCCATGCCATTAGTGCAATACACCCCAAGACCAGCAGAGGGCGAGGAGAGTTTTGATAGAGTCTAGACTCTAGAACATTGGCAAAAAAAGAGATAATTAAATTGTACCAGGGATTTGACTGTAGAGAGTTCAGCATGCTAAAAAAAAAAAAAAAACACAAAAAAACCACCCTGTAAAACATGGAGAAAGCCACTTTTATGGCGGGGAGGATACATTGCAAGAGAAAAAGAGAAAGAAAGAGAAAGAGGAGAAAGAAAAAGAAAGGAGAAAAGAGAGAAAGAGGAGAAAGAAAAAGAAAGGAGAAAGAAAAAGGAGAAAGAAAAAGAAAGAGGAGAAAGAAAAAGAGAAAGAAAGAAAGAGGAGAAAGAAGAAGAAAGAGGAGAAAAGAGAAAGGAGAAAGAAAAAGAGAAAGAAGAGAAAGAGGAGAAAGAAAAAGAAAGGAGAAAGAAAAAGGAGAAAGAAAGAAAGAGGAGAAAGAAAAAGAAAGGAGAAAGAAAGAGGAGAAAGAAAAAGAGAAAGAGGAGAAAGAAAAAGAAAGGAGAAAGAAAGGAGAAAGAAAAAGAAAGGAGAAAGAAAAAGAAAGGAGAAAGAAAGAGAAAGAGGAGAAAGAAAGAAAGAAAGAAAGAAAAGAAAAAAAAGGAAGAAAGAGAAAGAGGAAATAAAAAGAGGAAAGAGGGAGCTCTATCACTGGAGGTTTCCAAAAAAAGATTGCACAGCCATTTGTTTGAAATGGAATAGGATTTCCTGCTTGAGTAGTGGGTGGGACTAGAAGACCTCCAAGGTCCCTTCCAACTCTGTTATCCTCTTACTCTGCCTACTGGTATAGAGTTGCTAGCAGCATTTTGACCTTCACGCATGGTCTCTAGATCAGGGCATGAATGCAAATTAAAACACCTCCGAGACAAGATTGTTACGATGAAAATGAGCATTCATCCCCTTTGCAACTGATTCTGCTGCCCGAGTGCATGATCAGTCTGACATTTTCCTAACATTATGAGATCTTTTCTCGCCCAACCTTATGAGATCTTTCATTACCGATCAATGCAGCCGGGTATTTGAGAGGGGGAGGAGGAGGAGGAGAGAGGAGGAGGAGGAGGCGGCCCTTTCCCTGGACTAAGGATAACAAGAAAAGTTATACCTCTTATCACTTGTTCTTTCTCAGCACGTTGCCAGCAATGTTCTTGCACCACAAATAATTGGCCCTTCTCTGCGGCCACAACTCCTGAAGGACCAAAGAAGCCAGCTGGAGATACATGTAGTCTTTTCAAGTCCAGCTCCGTTAAACCAATACCCCCCAAAATATCCAGCAGGTAAAGAGAGAGAGAGAGAGAGAGAGAGAGAGAAGAAAAGATAGATAGATAGATAGATAGATAGATAGAGAGAGAGAGAGAGAGAGAGAGAGAGAGAGAGAGAGAGAGGGAGGGAGAAGGAGAGGGAGAAAAGAAGAGGTTGGCTCCTAGAAAAGTACTTCTTTCTTTCCCTGTTGAACAAGAGAGGCCAATGGCCCGGAGTGTGGAAGGAACGCAAGACTTTTCCAAAGTGAAATCAATTTTTTTTCCCCTGCTGCCAAAAGAGAAGAAGAGCTTGGAAGCGCTCCAAGCAGAAATATGGGCGTGTTGAAACTCTGCTCTAAACAACATGGGAAAAATAAGGTAAGGTTGGCATGAGAAAGTCGAGTCAGATCAAGATGGGCACTTCAATGCCTTTGAAGTATTGAAGCGTTGCCCCCCTTTTCTTCAGGTCCAACGTGTCCATGGAGAACCTCAACACATCTGGAGAACTTCGCATGGGCTCCGCCTGGTTTCTGTACTTTCTCCCGAAGGTTGGCTCATCCCCTCTCACCGATCAGTTCCAAAGGCAACCAAACCATCCAAGCTGGGAATGCAGAGCCAACCTTTTAACAAAACCCCAGCTGCATATGCAGATCCATAAGAAAATCGGATGCAGATTAGCAAAACAAAGACCCAAATCGTGTTAGGCTTCTTGACATCCGAGACTGAAATGTGTTAGTCAGATGAACTGAGGTGTAAAAGGAGAAGAGGTGATTCAAACTTTCCTTCCGTGTCAGCTCTAGAAATATTTCGCAGGAGAAAAACACAGGGAACCAGGAAGTACGGTGATTGTAAGGTGGTCCTTGGCTTTTAACAAAATGTAGCTCTCAAAACAAATTTCCTCATCTTTGTAGCTGCTATAGGAGGAGGCAAACTAAATTCGTGGAATTTCTTCCTGGGATTCGACTTAATGTAGGACATTTCAGGATAAGCTTCAGGGGAATGGAAAGGAACACCCCAAGAACAAGGCCCACGAACAGAACTAGGAATCACAAATACAAAACGTTAGGCACACTGTGCACAGAGCATTAAAAGATTTGGCGGTGTAGAACCCAGTTGAGTTGAGATGATGGCACCGTCAGAGTCTAGTTTTGGAGAAGGAGGGTGGAACCTTACTCAATAGGGGAAAAAAACCAACAACAACCAAGAAATTATCTGCCAGGTAGCAGAGCTGATTTAACACATCTGGAAGTAGCTGAAAGTCATGCACGTTAGAGATTATTAATAATCCATAAGATTATTTATTCAAAAATCTGGGTAATGGAATTGTCCCCAGATTGAATGCAGATCTTCCTTCTCTGATGTACCTCAGGTGATGTATTTTTGCTCTCTCTATCTCTCTTGATCCCTTGCTCCTGTCCTGCAACCTCCTACCCCCAGCATTATCAGCTCTTAAACCTATTCCTTTCATTTTGGAGGAATGGCGTAAGTCCTTTTGTAAATGGATTTTCATGATGTTCATCTTACTTTATGGCCAAGTTTCCATCTTGCTAGCTACTGTCATGGAGAAAGAGAGAAGGAAGAGGAGGAGGAGGGGGAAGAGGAGGAGAAGAAGAAGAAGAAGAAGAGAAGGAGGAGATGATGAAGAAGGAGGAGGAGGAGGAGAAGGAGAAGAAGAGGAGGAGGAGGAGATGATGAAGAAGGAGGAGGAGGAGGAGAAGAAGAAGAAGAGGAGAAGGAGGAGGAGATGATGAAGAAGGAGGAGGAGAAGGAGGAGGAGAAGGAGAAGAAGAGGAGGAGGAGGAGGAGATGATGAAGGAGGAGGAGGAGGAGGAGAAGGAGAAGAAGAGGAGAAGGAGGAGGAGATGATGAAGAAGGAGGAGGAGGAGGAGGAGAAGGAGAAGAAGAGGAGAAGGAGGAGGAGATGATGAAGAAGGAGGAGGAGGAGGAGGAGGAGACAGTCTATATATCAATCATGCTAAGCCACTATGCTAAACACTATGCACGTGGTATGAATCCTGCCAATTGGGTATGCCATAAACCACAACTAAAACAAGACTGGCTAGGATAGGCTAGTTAGAAATTTTCCTAAATAATGGTTTCAAAACTTGGGGTCAGTGGGACTTTCTTTGAAGCCCATCAACTGGAAGACTAAGTGCATTTCATTGGCCTCTGTGAGAATAGACTACTGGACTAGATAAGCCAGGATTTTGGCCCAGGTTACGTTCCTACATTCAAAAGACCCTCACATTGCTTAGCCAGAGTTTGAGACTTATTTTAGATAGCAAACCTGACCCAATTAAAGATGGTGGCGTGTAGAAGAATTTGGTTTCAAATTCATGTTGACTTCTCATGTAACAAACTCATTAAAATGTAATTTGTGCTGTGGCTTATGAACCAGATAATCTTTTATAGTAATTAGTATATTATTATGAACCTAATTTACATCTCTTTAAATGTCTTGTTTTAGGAGGGAAAAAAAATGTTTCCTATGCTTGATGTCGGAGGCTGGTGGAGAGTACTTCCTTTCCCAAGTGCTCACAAACCAGAATGGTTTGGTTTAAACAGCAGGATCAACCCAAACCGAAGGAAGCAAGTGATGTAATTTCCACCAACAGATTTCTCCTCCTGTTGGTCTGGAAAACTGTCACCTGGCGGACGATTGTCACATGCGATAGCAATTTCCATCAATTCATTCTATTCATCCATGTTAGGCTTCTATCTCTCCTCTAGGTCAGTGATGGTGAACCTTTTCGGCACCGAGTGCCCAAACTGGAACGCACGTGCATATGTATGCGTGTGTGTGTATGTGCCAGAGTGCTGGAAACCCAAACGCCAGCTGGCTGACGCGCACATACCTGGGGTTTTTTTTGCCGTTTTTGGGGCTGTTTTTCAGGCCTTTTTCAGAATATTTTTCTGGCCGTTTTCCCGCTGTTTTTTGGGAAATGAAAAACAGCCCAGAAAACGCCCCCCAAAAGGCTCGGAAACACTGGAAAGCAGCCCAAAAATGGCCCGAAAAAGGCCCTGAAAACACTCCAAAATAACAGCTGGGAAAACGGCCTGAGAAAGGCCCGAAAACAGCCCACAAAATGGTCTGTTTTTTGGCCATTTTTTTGGCTGTTTTTCAGGCCTTTTTCACGTAATTTTTCAGGCTGTTTTCCCACTGTTTTTGGGGAAATGAAAAACAGCCCAAAAACAGCCCAGAAAACAGACCGAAAATGGCTCAGAAACACTGGAAAACAGCCCAAAAATGGCCCGAAAAAGGCCCTGAAAACAGTCTGAAAAACAGCCTGGAAAATGGCCCGAGAAAGGCCTGTGAAAGGCCAGAAAACAGCCCCCCAAATGGTCTGTTTTTTGGGCGTTTTTTGGGCTGTTTTTCAGGCCTTTTTCAGGCCATTTTTCAGGCTGTTTTCCCGCTTTTTGGGGGGAAATGAAAAACAGCCCAAAAACAGCCCAGAAAACAACCCGAAAAAGCCTCGAAAAATAGCCCCAAAAGGCCCTGAAAACAGTCCAAAAAAAAAACAGCCTGGGAAACGGCCTGAGAAAGGGCTGAGAAAGGCCTGAAAACAGCCACAAAAATGGTCTGTTTTGGGGCATTTTTCAGGCTGTTTTCCGGTGCTCCAGTGCCCGTGGAGACCAGCTGGCTGGCACGGATGTGCGTGCCAAAAACTACTGGCGACTATACGCGTGCCCACAGAGAGGGCTCTGCCTGCCACCTGTGCCATCACAGCTCTAGGTTATTCACCCTAAGAAACGATCTATTTCTTTTCATGATCTACATTTTTCTTAAATCCGGGGGAAAAAAATATTCCTCCTCTTGTCTGCGACCTCTCCTATTCCAGTGGAAGCCAATGAAGTTGCAATGACAGAGTTGATATCATCTTTGGGGAAAGCAATAGAGAGCTCTATGACTCCAGAAGAATAAATGCAGACATCTTAACAACGTACAAGCTCAATGAGTTAAGACTTATGGGAATATGTATAACTGTGTAATTGGATACATCACTATGAAACAGAGGCTTCAAATGATTGAATATATATAACTGTTTTATTGTATAATGTACTTTTTTTGTTGTGCTTTGTTATATATGTTTTGTGTGTGTTTTATTTATTTGTTAATAAAGTTTATAAAAATTTTTTTTAAAAAAAGCTCCCCCCACCACACACACGTTAAAACACAGACGGTGGCAGAGAGGTGTTAGTTGGGAATGATGGACGTTGAGGTCCCACGTATCTATGGAGGCTACCAAATCGGGAAGAGGCACGGAATTCCTTGGGTCACTCTATAAAATGTGTCCAAACGGATGGAAGAAAACAACAACCATCAACAGCTCCTCGAACAACAGATGGAGGGAGATGGAAGACGATCAAAGCCGACTTGCATAACTCGTTTGAGGAAGGTGTTTCATAAACATTTCACAAGAATTACGAAGGGAGAACATCTCCCAACCTGCCTGTAATTACCGCTCCAGCTCGTCCTTAGCAAAAAGGTGAAATCGACAGAATACAGCTAATCATAATTGGAGGAGAAGAGTCCTCTTTGTAACCGATCCATAAACTTTTGGCAATCAGAAAGAGCTCAGGAAGACATGGGATCAACCCAGCTGTGTGAAGTTCAGCTTCACCCTGAACCAGTTACGGGAACAGGAGCGATGCCTGGCCAGGCCTGAATGGGAAGGGTTGAAGTGAACTACACTGATACAGGTGTAGATAGCCAAAAGTAGGCAGATGCCTCCAGACCTGTCAAACCAACTTGAGAAGTCTTATTTACTCTGCCTTCTCGTCAACATGAAGCCAACTAACTCATCTTGCTTAACAATTTTTGGAAAAAGAAAGACCTGTTGAAATTCTGATTCAGATGCTTTGGAGAAAGTTACAAGTTCTCAACGGGAAGCTCCTTAAGTTGGTTAGTGGTGGACCTGCCTGATATGATCTACACATGGTCTCACATCCCTAAGAAGATTCTCCCTTTCCTTTCTTCCTTCCCTTCCAACATTCACATTCATCTCCTTATTCATGATTTGAAGAGTCTCCAAAGCTTTGTCTACCTTGTCTTCATTTCTTCTTCTTCTTTTTTTTTTTTGCATAAAACTTTCTCACTGGCCAACCTACTATCCCCCAAATCTTTCTTGATTTGTCTATGTTCCTCCAAAGCTTTCCCTCATATTAATTAATCAGAATAGAGTTGGAAGGGACCTTGGAGGTCTTCTAGTCCAACTCCCTGCTCAAGCAGGAGATCCGTTACCATTTCAGACAGATGGCTGTCCAGTCTCTTCTTAAAAGCCTCCAGTGATGGAGCACCCATAACTTCTGGAGGCAATTTCTGTTCCACTGGTTAATTGTTCTCACTGTTAGGAAGTTTCTTCTCAATTCCAGATAGCTTCTCTCTTTGATTCATTTCCATCCATTATTCCTTGTCTGGCCTCCAGGTGCTTTGGAGAATAGAGATCATTAAGGCCTTCCGGATGGTTCTCAGAAAATCAGGGCTCATCATATAGACACCATAACTTCAAACAGTCCTAGCTTATAAATACGAACAGCTACGCTATTGCCACTTGTTACGTGTGTCAACTTGCACAATGATCAAGGTTTAGCAAATGCCAAAAATAGATGATGGAAGAAGACCAGGTCAGGAGTAGAGAAATCCAATCATGCTATCTCATAATCCGCAATCTGGTAGAAATAAGATGAAATTGCAACACAGGGGAATATTTCTGCCAATATTTCTGCCTCTTCATGCATTGTTTCTATTTGGAACAACTTGAAAAGGATGTTCCATTGAGCTAAGTTGTCAAGATATTGTCCTCGCCAGTGATGGGATTCAAATAATTTAACAACCGGTTCTCTGCCCTAATGACCAGCTGGGTAGGTGTGGTTCGGTGGTCATGTGACCGTGTGGATGTAACCAACTCAATGTTACATCGATGGGCGCTTCGCCTTAGCTGTTACAATGTAACAAGGGTTAAGCAGAGAGGCAGTTTCTGTAAACAGGGCAATAAAGATTAGGCTAGAAATAACAGCAGAATGTTTCCTTCCTGCCTTCCTTACAGGATTAGCCCTGTAAAGTGGGCAAAAAACAAAATAAGATTTCTTCCAACAACTGATTCTCCGAACTGCTTAGAAAGTTAACAACCGGTTCTCCCGAATAGGTGCGAACTGGCTGAAGCCCACCACTGGTCCTCGCTCTGATTTGACTTTGTGATTCTATGCCACCAGAAAAGATTGCATACGACAGCGTTGTACAAGTAAAATTATCCCTAATTTGTCAAATGATATAGCAGAAGAGAATAGTGAATTGTGGGGTTCGTGGTGCTTGGTTTTTTTCTTTCAGGTGTTTCATTACCCAACTAGGTAACATTATCAGTGCTAGAAGGGAGTAGGATAGAGAGTCAACTCTATTCAAGCCAGGTTCTATTTACCTTTATTACTTGTTCACAACGGAGCCGTGCGCACATGTGCAGAAGCATTGTGATGACGTCGGGGTCGGTGGGCGGAGTCCCCCTCCGGTTTTACTACCAGTTCTATAGAACCAGTGTGAACCGGGACAACCCACCACTGATTCAAGCCCTAAAGAAGTTACCTAGTTCAGTAATAAAACATCTGCAAGAAAACAACCAAGCTCAGAGAGCACCAAGGAACCTAGAGTTCAAATCCGAGTTACAAATAATCTTTTCTGCTGGTACAATGAAAACATGACACAATTAAGGGGAATGAGTAACAATTTAGCTTCCTAACCAGCCTCCAAGGAGAAAGTATTTTGCATAAATTATTTTTTTTTTATTTTGCTGTTAAATATTCAGTCAAGGAAATGTAGCAGAAGCCCAATGAAAATATTATGTCAACATTACCAATATTCTCTTAGGACAATCTTCATCACAGGCGCCTTCCAGATGTAGGATGGGATTTTTATCCTGCACCATCTGAGAATGACGGATACCATAATACAGCCCAACTAGAGTCTCCAATTTTTGTGGCAAATGTGATTTGTTTGCTTTATTTATGTCCAGCAACCCTCCATGTAGACTTATGGTAGGTCCTTCAACAGTGACATATTTTCCACTTTGTTTCTTCTAAAGTCTGGAGGTTCTAACTGGACTTATGGACAAGGACAGGATGTGGCCCAAGACGAGAACTGAGAAGGAATGTATGGGGCAATTGAGAAGAAGGACTGAGAAGAAAAGAAGGACTAGGAGTGACATGATAGCGGTGTTCCAATATCTCAGGGGCTGCCACAAAGAAGAGGGAGGTCAACCTATTCTCCAAAGCCCCTGAAGGCAGGAAAAGAAGCAACGGATGGAAACTAATCAAGGAGAGAAGCAACCTAGAACTAAAGAGAAAGTTCCTGACAGTCAAAACAATTAATCTGTGGAAGTTGTGATGCTTCATCATTGGAGGTTTTTAAGAAGAGATTGGACAACCATTTGACTGAAATGATATAGAGTCTTCTGCTCAAGCAGGGGGTTGGACTAGAAGACCTCCAAGATCCCTTTCAACTCTGTTCTTCAGTTAAGTCTCTCAGTTTTAGCTTTGGGTGGCCCCAGAAGAAAGGTCTCCCCACTCTCACGCTCTTGATTAGCACATTCCCATGCACATGGCTCTTTCCCTCGGGACATGGCAGCTGGCCTTTATCAGGAGATCTTTCCAAGCACAAGAACTGGAAGAGAAAGGTTGCTCTTTTCAACCCAACCCAACCTAACATCTTTGTTGTGTAGGCAATGAAATACACCATGGTTTGCGAAGACGATAGATGTGGGTTGTAGTTCGGTTCGGAGATGAAGCATCACAAGTTGTTAAAAGCAATGTTGGGTGTGTGGTTTTTCTCACAGGGGACAGTGGGCAGCTGAATGACCCAATCCTTCAACAACGTTGTTTGCTTGCAGAAACTGAACTCGCTTCTGCTGCGATATCACCCTCTGGGTTAAGTTGTGGACCTTGTAACCATCGCCTTAGGCATGTGGCGGCTCAGTGGCTAAGACACTGAGCTTGTCGATCGAAAGGTCGGCAGTTCAGCGGTTCGAATCCCTAGTGCCGCGTGATGGGGTGAGCTCCCGTGACTTGTCCCAGCTTCTGCCAACCTAGCAGTTTGAAAGCACGTAAAAAAACGCAAGTAGAAAAATAGGGACCACCTTCGGTGGGAAGGTAACAGCATCCCGTGTGCCTTTGGCGTTGAGTCATGCTGGCCACATGACCACGGAGACGTCTTCGGACAGTGCTGGCTCTTCGGCTTTGAAACGGAGATGAGCACCGCCCCCTAGAGTTGGGAACAACTAGCACATATGTGCGAGGGGAACCTTTACCTTTACCTAACCATCGCCTTGTTCCGTTGAGAATCAGCAAGGCGTTCAACACCATCAAAGCGGAAACCAGCCAGAGCATAGAAAAGTTCAAAGAATCGGTGCAAGATTCGAGAGATGAGGAGAGACTTGGCCCAAGACTCAGATATCATCAAAATGTTTTTTAAAAAAACGAAACCCAGTAGCTTCAAAGGGAGCTTGACTCCTTTCCTTCGGAAGAGAGGTTTCAAAACAAATGCATTAACATTTTTGATGCCGCTGTAACAATTTTTTCAACATCTCTTGGCATTTCTACCCTGGTATCACTTGCTGCGCATTCAGTTTCAAAGGAAAAGGAGGAGTCAGCTCGGAGATCCCGTCAGCAAATTCTTCAGCTTTGCTTACTAGGACTCTTTTTCCAAGAAACCCAAGTTGAAGAGACTTTGCTTTGGTTCAACATCTGTTGCCTGTCCAACATCTGTGGCACAACCTATATAATTAAGACCTTCAGGTCACACTGACTTTGGATAACCTGTCCAATTCGGATTTTATTTTGCTTTTAAAGAGGAAGCCATCCCATTCACTAAAGCAATATAGGGCACCAGTCAAGCAAGTTTTTACAGGCCCATCCCAGCTATCTTTGATCTCAGCCACTCTTTGGCATTCTTCATGGCAGGCTACATGTTACAGGAGAAATTGCCAATGGAAATGGAAGCAACCCTTCTTCAAGTTACCCCCTTAGGTAGGGACTCAAAACAGATCTATTCTCTCAGAACTTTCTGTCTTGGTGTGCCTACTTCATATCTCTAATATTCTTTCAAAGAAGATCTTTACAACACCTTTGCAAACACCAGTTCTCAACGGGTGGATTGTGATGTCATCACAGAGGGTCAGCGAAGGCTTAAAAAAATGTTATGATGGTCCGTGGCAACAAAAGGTATATAAAAGTGAGGTACTAACTCCACTCTATAAAGCCTTAACAAGACGACACTTGGAATACTGCATTCAGTTTTGGTCACCACATTATAAAAAAGAGGTTGAGACTCTAGAAAAAATGCAGAGAAGAGCAACCAGGATGATTAGGGGACTGGAGGCTAAAACATGCGATGGACGGTTGCAGGAACTGGGCCTGGCTAGTCTAGTGAAGAGAAGGACCAGGGGAGACATGATAGCAGTCTTCCAATATTTGAGGGGCTGCCACAGAGAGGAGGGGGTCAAGCTATTTTCCAAGGCACCTGAAGGCCAGACAAGGAATAATGGATGGAAACTGACCAAGGAGAGATTCAACCTGGAAATAAGGAGGAATTTCCTGACAGTGAGAACAATCAACCCATGGAACAGAAGTTGCCTTCAGAAGTTGTGGGAGCTTCATCACTGGAGGCTTTCAAGAAGAGACTGGACTGCCATTTGTCAGAAATGGGGTAGGGTCTCCTGCTTGGGCGGGCGGTTGGACTAGATGACCTCCAAGGTCCCTTCCAACTCTGTTAATCTGTTATCTGTTAAAAGGGGTCCAGGAGGAAGAATAGGTTGAGAACCACTGTTGTTTTACGGTACTTTGTGAATTCTCCAGACCTACCATCCATGACACCTGTATTTTCTGAATGCATAAGAACAGCTGGCTGGTAAACATTTAAAAATATTGCATGTTCCCACCTGGTTATCCTCCCCTCTGACCTCTTTCCAGGTGTTGCTCCTGAGATCTTTCTTTATAGCCCACTAATTTCAGGTTTCTCCTCTTTCCCATCAAAGCTTGGCACAACCACACCTCTTCCCACCTGAGCACTTATCTTTCACCTCCTCTCCCTGATCTGACTTTTCTCCTTATCACTTTTTTTTCCCCTGAAGGTCCTCACTGTTGTTGTTCCTGATGTTGGGACAGCCCTCTTTTTCTCCTTATCACATTCTTGTTGGCTTCTGCCGTGGTAAGACTCCAATGGACCATGTCCTCAGTTGATTATTGGATTCTCCGTCCAAGGAAGAGGATCAAAACCACTCCAAGAGCAGCTGAGGCAGTTACTAAGGGGGAAAAAAAGTCACCTAGCAGAACTTCGATTTGGTGCCCTCCAAGTCCCGTGATCGGATAGGATCTTCACCCCAAGGAGAAGCATCTGGAGGCACCTCTGCCAAGTCAACAGGTTCCATAGACTGTCCCTTTTTCCAAACATTGAAGCTGATTTGGAGGTTCTGTCATGTGGTGGTGCAGCCAACATGTTTATCCAATGTGTTGGACTGTATTGCCATGTCTTATGGCTTAGCGTACAATGTGAGTTCCTTATACCAAGTAAGATCCATCCTTACCCTCTTGGCTTTCCAAAAGGTTCTGAAAAACCTGGTTCTGTCAACTGGCTTGGAACCCCAAAGGAGACATCCCATTCTGGAGGTGGCTAGTAGATTACGAGAAGGTCCCACCTCTACCCATCTACACTTGGCTCCCTTTTGTCCATTGTAGCTCTTCACTTTCCGTACCCAAGGTTGAATGTTTTTCACCTTCTGTTTTATACTGCTACAAGCTGATAACACAGCATTGCCCAGGTATTTATTTATCCCAATCCTGTATTAGACAGGAAGAGTAACTTCACCCTGAGCCCCAATTTCGGCGAGAATTAAATTAGTTAAAAATGTTTTCCCTGTGCCCCCAGAAGTGTCAAGTAAACTGATACCGCCTTGTTGTTTTGCTAGCTGATCTATGATCATTTGGTATGCTTTTTTCTGATCTTGATTTAGAAGTGGCTTCTTGTCCGCGATAGATGCACTAAACTGTTCGACGTTGTAGTTCTTTTCTCGTATGTAATCTGCGTGAAGTACGTTGTGTTGGTCTCGTAGTGGTGCCATACATTTGTCCTCAAGAATAATCAAAGCCTTGTTGAAAATGTCCAGACCAAACATAATTTCTAATGTTGGATTTTCCCCCTTACCAGAGGGAGCCCCCTTGTGGAGTACTGTGAAGCCATTACCATGGCAACTCCACTGTGCTGCACAGTAGAAGCCATTTTAAGGCAGTACAGTAGAAGCCATTTTAAGGCACAACAGGCTGTATGTTAACAGCCTCCCAAGGTGTTTTAGGGGTGTCTTACCCCCACAGTATTTTTTTCCAGAGAGTAAGTCATCTGTGTACCAAGTTTGGTTGAAATTGCTCGAGGCATTCCCGAGTTATGCTGGAATATAAACACACACAACCCTATATAAAACTTTTGAGAGGTTCCTACTAGGAACTGCCACCTAGTTGCCCTTCAGCTATCAACCCCTTTGTTGGATTCTTCTTTAGGTTGGAATCCCGTTCATTTCCATGTCGGCATGGTGGAAAAGCCATGGTTTGAGTCATTTCAGAGTGCCGTTTTTCCTATGAAAGTTTTCTGCCATGAGTCACAAAGTTCTAAGTATGAGATGAGATTGCGGTATGTGAGTAGGTGGGGGCGGGGGTTACCGCTTTGCTCTAGGCCCCGTCGAAAGAGTCTTCGAAGTTGTCCACCAACTTTCTCACACTACCAGGATCTGATGACTTCACCCTTTCTTGTAATTGCAGGCAGACAATTCCCTTAACTGGGATCGATATTCTAACCGATTGCGTAATTTTTACATATGCTCTTCTGCATACAATCGGCATAGCAAAAGTCTCGTTTTGCTAGCCGGACTGGGGCACTAATCACTCCCAAATCTTTTCCGGTCAACCTACTGTGATGCCAGCTGCTGTTTTTGTGGACAGCTGTTCTCACCCTTACAAGCCTATCGTTGCAGTCAGAAGGTTTAGGAACTCATAGATTTAAACATTAAATCATCATACCATTTTATGTTCTGGTTTTATTCCTGTGAAGTGACAGAAGGTGAGCAGTTTTTCCCCGAACGCCATCACTCTGCTAAACAAATAATTCCCTCAACACTGTCAACGATTTAGTAAGTCTGCACTACTATTAATCTTCTCATCTTCTCATTGTTCCCATCACCCATCTCCTCCCCTTTATGACTGTATGACTGTAACGTTGTTGCTGGTATCCTTACGATTTATATTGATATTGTTTCCTGATTGCTTATTTGTTCCCTATGACTATCATTACGTGTTGTACCTTATGATTCTTGATGAACATATCTTTTCTTTTATGTACACTGAGAGTTTATGCACCAAGAAAAATTCCTTGTGTGTCCAATCACACTTGGCCAACAAAGAAATTCTATTCTATTCTATTCTATTCTATTCTATTCTATTCTATTCTATTCTATTCTATTCTATTCTATTCTATTCTATTCTATTCTATTCTACTCTACTCTACTCTACTCTACTCTACTCTACTCTATTCTATTCTATTCTATTAATGTCAAAACTGAACTCAACTCTTGCTAACCAACATAGATACATTCACGGAGTCTCCTTGGCAAAGCTACAGCAGGAATTCGTCCTTATCTTCCCTTGAGATTTTTTTTAAAATTTATTTTTACTTCTCAGTCTAGCCTCTAGCAACTCCGTCTCCTGATGGCTTCTCACATAAGGACCACCCAGATTTCAACTTGCTTCGTTTTTAAAGATCAGCCAAGATCTGCTTAGGGGGAAAAAAAAAAGGGTGTTACTCATGAACCGATTTCGTCTTTCCTAGCAGCTTTTGCAAAATGAAAAACGACGAAAACGTAAGGATTGTAGAAACTTAGCACCCATTCCTCTCCTAGAAGAATGAAATATTTTGAGAAATATTTTTAAAAGGCAGAATATTATATTTCCCTGCATGAGAAATGGAGAAACATGCTCTTGGAAAGCAGCCCCCATCTTCCTTAATAGCCCACAGCAGATGTCAGCACTTCAGATATAAAGAGACAGATAGCTCTATTCATAAGCCAATACCCTCACCCAAGATCCAACAAAGATAGGATTAGCCCTCAGCCACAATAGGAATTGCCCAACAAGCCCCTTCACTGCATCATCCTCAGAAACTTCAACCAAACGTAGTTCAGACAAACTCCTAGGATTTGTACTTTGCCTATAGAGCCAGTTATGACCCCTACATGACCTCTACAGCTCCTACCCATGGACTGTCAGACTCCTAAACACAATCACAATCACTCCACATACATATGGAAACGTATGACTTCTTTCCCCCCACCCCAATTACTTGTATAGGGATTATTTTCTATGCTATTCATGTTGTCTTGTATTTTCTGTTATGGATTGCAGCAGTAGAGGCTAAACCGATTTCGTTGTATACATGATGTACAATGACAATAAAGGCTGCTATTATTATTATTATTATTATTATTATTATTATTATTTACTTTATTCATTAAACATGAAACTCAGTCAACTGAACATTCAAAAATGCATCACAAATACCATTGACCGGTGCTAATGGTTGATATGGGTTGCTGCCAGCGTCCTAGGGATCAAACAAGGACCTTCTTAAGATGTACGATGTTCCAAGTAGCACAGTTTTTTTGCAGTTCCGCTGGTGTTATTGCAGGAAGCTGCAATTTGCTGATTTATGTTATAAAATTCTTGGACATGGTACCAAGTGCCCCGATGACAATGGGTATCACTCTTATATGTTTCATCCATAGCCGTGTAGTTTCAATGGCCAGGTCGCAATATTTCATGATTTTTTCCAGTTCTTTTGCTTTGACTCTGGCATCTCCTGGTACCGCGATGTCAATAAATTGTATGTTTCGGTTTTCGACAACTGTGATAACTGGCGTGTTGTGTTCCAAATGACGATCCGTCTGTATTCGAAAGTCCCACAAGATCTTCACCTTCTCATTTTCTATAACTTTTTCCACTTTATGTTCCCATGACTTTTTGAATACATCATCATCATCATCATCATCATCATCATCATCATCATCAGTTAATCTTTAGTGAGATTCACAGCCTTTGAGGCTGGTTAATAGCTCAGCAGCTCGAGTCCTAACCAAGGACCTAGGAACTGTTAAGGTATCGTCGGAGGATGTAAGCTGTTCCGAGTAAGGTGGTTTTTTGTAGTCAAAATGTTCAAGTCCGGCAAATTTAGAATTTCTAAATAGCGGGGTAGCCCTTTGGGTATTGCTCCAAGGGCTCCAATTACAATCGGGACAACCCACGATTTCTTTTTCCACAGTCGCTCAACTTCAATTTGCAAATCCCGGTACTTTTGATTTTTTCTTGCTGCTTATCTTCAATCCGTGCATCACCAGGTATTGCAATGTCAATGAACCATACTTTTTTCTTTTCAGCTATTGTTATGTCAGGTGTGTTGTGGACCAAGTGCCTGTCAGTCTGAATCCTAAAGTCTCACAAGATTTTGAGTTTCTCATTCTCTAAAACTTTCTCAACCTGATGTTCCCAGTGGTTTTCGCTGTACTCAAATCCAAACTTCAAATCCAAAAAATATTATTATTATTATTATTATTATT
The DNA here is from genome assembly GCF_029215685.1 of Pituophis catenifer annectens. NCBI lineage: Eukaryota > Metazoa > Chordata > Lepidosauria > Squamata > Colubridae > Pituophis > Pituophis catenifer. Next base: position 24,037,598 of record NW_027256892.1, read on the forward strand.
ATTATTATTATTATTATTATTATTATTATTATTATTATTATTATTATTATTATTACATGGCCCCATGGAAGTCTGACAACAGCTAATAGAATACATGTCCTTGCCACAGGAACAGGAAGCTCAACTGCAAAGCCCAAGAGAAGGTATAAAAAAACCATTCAACCATTTTTCCAATCATCCTCCAGCCTCCATTTTGTCTCCAGTGCCTTTCTCCCAGCTTGGAACTGAAACCAGATGGATATTTCTTCCAACTGGATTGAGTAACTAAAGACAAAATAATCGGATCTCCACAAAATATGAAAGGCAGCGAGAAAGAAACTTCTACCTACTCAAATCTATTTTCTCTCCCAATGATACGGGAAATTTTAACTTCATATTTGTACACATTTGTGTGTTACAACCCATCCATGAATCCTACCTTGTTGGGATGTCATATGACAAACGACCAGACAGCTTTTGCTCTCAGCCTTATCAAGAACATCTATTGCAATATTTTTCCCGCCTCCCCCTGCTAACAACATCTGCCAAATAAGTCATCGCCAGCGCAGGTGTGTTTTGGAACAACAATCCCTTCTATCAGAGGTGTGCGTGAATCAACAAATTGATACACGTTGAGATGGGAATACCAAAGGAAACTCAAGAAAAGTTTCATTGATGATCCATCTCAGCCAGACGACTGTCTAACAAATTGGCTCCCATTTTTTGGGGAAAAAAAAAAAAAAAGAGATAGAATCCAGATTGGGATTGGTTAGAGTTTATTTTCCAAATTTAGCAGGGGGTCAAAAATCTAAGTTTAGGGGCAGGAAGTACAGGATAATGAAAGTCATAAAATGCCGAAAAGTAAGTAGAAAGGAGATCAAGTATCCAACCTTCTAAATTATAGGAATTCAAGGAACTTTGTTTGCAACCTGAATTTTAGGAGAGTCAGTTGGAAATAAAGCTTACATTTTCAAAACAATGTGTAGGGGATTATGCAAATCCTGTCGCTACCAGTTCGCTCACGGGCGCATGGGCGCTCACCCACAATGCTTCTGCCCATGCACAGAAGTGTCCAGGCAGGTGGCCGGAACCTCCCGCCCCAGCGACTACCGGTTTACCCGATCCGGGGTGAACTGGTAGCAACCCACCACTGGACCAGAGGCGCCTTACATCCCTGAAAATAATGGAACATGTAAGAGAATTGTGGGGTCCCTGATAATCTCTGAGCTTCGTTATTTTCTTGCAGACGTTTCATTACCCAACTAGGTAAGATCATCAGTGCTAGAAGGGAGTGGGGTTTGCTCTCTGATTAAATTCAATGAACAGATCCAGCTCTTGAGCTTCAGAAGGAAGCGGTATGATCCTTCATGGACTATTTTTTTTTCTTGAACGAGAAAAATAGCAGATCAGGAAGAAGAATGTAAAGTGGGGTGTTTTTTTCTTTTGATTTTGGTTTTAACTTGAAGGCATTTTTTGTACGTGCCATATTTCGATTTAAACCTTATAAACATAACACCTATCTATATGAAATATCTTGGCTGATTGTGCAAAACTAGCTCAGTCTCTTATAAACTCACAACTCCATTCTCGCGCTACAACTGGAAACTGGAACTGGAAAATTGGAGACATAAGAATAGAATAGAGTAGGGTAGAGTGGAGTAGAGTAGAGTAGAGTAGAATAGAATAGAATAGAATAGAATAGGATAGGATAGGATAGGATAGGATAGGATAGGATAGGATAGGATAGGATAGGATAGGATAGGATAGAACAGAACAGAACAGAACAGAACAGAACAGAACAGAACAGAATAGAATAGAATAGAAAGTAGAGTAGAGTAGAGTAGAGTAGGGTAGGGTAGGATAGGATAGGATAGGATAGGATAGGATAGGATAGAATAGAATAGAATAGAATAGAATAGAATAGAATAGAATAGAATAGAATAGAATAGTTGGAAGGCACCTTGGAGGTCTTCTAGTTCAACCCCCTGCTTAGGCAGGAAACCCTACACCACTTCAGACAAACGGTTATCCAATCTCTTCTTAAAAACTTCCAGTGTTGGAACATTCACAACTTCTGGAGGCAAGTTGTTCCACTGATTAATTGTTCTAAAACAATTAATTGTAACTGTACATAAAACCAGGACAAGGTCAAATTTTGCCCCAAGACATTAAAAGTATCTAACTGCTTGTCCCAAATCTGGTTTTCCATCAAAACATTTATGTATTCTTTTACCTCCTTTAATATAAACCATTTTCAACTCAAGTCAATCAAAAGCATTTTCGTAAGCTTTACCTGTCGGCTGAAGTCTAAGCCATTCCGTTCATTTCCTATAAACCAAAGAGAAAAATCAGGATTAGTATTTTAGTAAAAAAAAAAAAAAAAAAAAGCAAATGATTACGTTCTCAATCAAAATGCTGCTAATTTCTCTCCCCTCGTGATCTGGGTATTTCAAAGGATGTTGATAGTTTCTTCATTGATTACTTCAAGAATATTTCGAATCCTTCTCCAAGCAAAAGCTTTGATCTTGCTGTAGCATTAAAGGGACCAGATTTTGGCCTTTGTGGGCCAAACTTTTTAAAAACATACTGTGTTTCCCCAAAAATAAGACCAGGTCTTATATTAATTTTTGCTCCAAAAGACACATTAAGGCTTATTTTCTGTTTAGGTCTTATTTTGGGGGAAGTACGGTACTAAATGCATCCATCTGGTTGACAATCTTAACTGGGGCTTATGTTGGGGGGTAGGGCTTATATTAAGAACATCCTGAAAAACCATGCTAGGACTTATTTTCTGGTTGGGTCTTATTTTGGGGGGAATACGGTACTAAATGCACCCATCTGGCTGACAATCTTAGCTGGGACTTATTTTGGTGGGTAGGGCTTATATTACGAGCATTCTGAAAAATCATGCTAGGACTTATTTTCCGGTTGGGTCCTATTTTTGGGGAAACAGGGCATTTTCAGTCATTTCGGGTCCTAGAAAAACACTGGTATATCACTGAACAGATTTTTTGAAAACCTCTTTTTTTTAACCTCGAGTATGGAATTTATTTTTAAAAGAAAAAGCATGTATTAACCTTATTGGCCTTGAAAAATGAAAGATAGCTACTGTTTCCCTGTTTCCCCAAAAATAAGACATCCCCTGATAATAAGCTGAATCAGGCTTTTAAAAATAAGTCCTCCCCGAAAATATTTAAACACATGCACAGCCAGTCCCAGCTGTTTCCTCCGGTTAGGGTTAGGGAGACAGAGCTGGAAATCAGGTAAGATGGCAAGAGGAGCCCCGTCTTGCTCCATGTGCCCCAAAATAATAAGATCTCCCCAAAAATAAGGCCAAGCGCTTATTTTGGGGTTCATATAAAATATAACACAGGGTCTTATTTTCAGGGAAACACAGTAGATTTAGTGGTTTGACCAGCAAATCTTAAAAGCTTAAATCATCTTCCTCAAACCTTTAGAACTTGCTGGGTACAATTTATTTACTTATTCAATTTATTGGTCACCCGTCTTACCACAGGGCAACTCTGGGCAGCTACAATCACACGTAACTGTAACTGTCTCCTTTCACTCAACATTTCAGCTGATAGTGAAAGGCCATTTTGATGCTGATTTTGGGTTTTGATGGTCCTGTATTTTACAGAGATCAGTGCGCTTGTATTTACACACTTAGAATAGGTGTGCATAGAACACTATCTTCATTTTATTTCTTTATATTTGGCTGAGGAGGGGGAAGCTGAAGAAACCATCTATTATTATTTCAGTTAAGGATAAGGTAAAGGTTCCCCTCGCACATGCAACCTTCTAACCATCTCCTTCGCTCTTCCGTTGAGAATCAGTGAGACGTTCAACACCATCAAAGCGGACACTAGCCAGAGCATTGAAAAGTTCAAAGAATTGGTGCAAGATCGGGAGATGAGGAGAGATCTGGCCCAAGACTTAAAGGTAAAGGTAAAGGTTCCCCTCGCACATCTGTGCTAGTCGTTCCCGACTCTAGGGGGCGGTGCTCATCTCCGTTTCAAAGCCGAAGAGCCAGCGCTGTCCGAAGACGTCTCCGTGGTCATGTGGCCGGCATGACTCAACGCCGAAGATGCACGGAACGCTGTTCCCTTCCCACCAAAGGTGGTCCCTATTTTTCTACTTGCATTTTTTACCTGCTTTCGAACTGCTAGGTTGGCAGAAGCTGAGACCAGTAACAGGAGCTCACCCCGTTACGCAGCAACTAGGGATTCGAACCGCTGAACTGCCGACCTTTCAATCGACAAGCTCAGCATCTTAGCCACTGAGCCGCCACATCTCTTGAGCTACCACATCCCTCAGTTATGGATACACATTTTATTTATTTATTTAATTCATTTGATTTGATTTCTATACTGCCCTACTCCCGAAGGACTCAGGGCGGTGCACAGCCAAACAATAAAACACATACATACAAAATTTAAAAGAAGAATAAAATCAAATTAAATAATTTTGGCTCCGACAAATTTAAAACCCCGCACTATTTAAAACCAATTTTAAAATTGAATGTATAAAATACTAAAAGATATTTAAAAATTAAAAATCTTTTATGAAAGAGGGAGAAAATTAGGCCAGGCCTGCCTGGTGAAATAATAAGGTCTTTAAAGCGCGGCGGAAGGTGCGCAGATCCGGGATCCTCCGTATCTCCGGGGGGAGCTCGTTCCAGATAGTAGGTGCCCCCACAGAGAAGGCTTTCCCCCTGGGGGCCGCCAGTCGACATTGTTTGGCCGACGGCACCCGGAGGAGCTCCTCTCTATGGGAGCGTATCGGCCGGTGGGAGGCTATTGGTGGTAGTAGGCGGTCCCGCAAGTACCCAGGTCCTATCACACTACTTAATAAGCTATAGCTTTTGGGAAGGCGAACTTTTGCAAAGCTGGGGCATTAGAAATCAAGAAGTTAATGGGAAATTGGATTGACTTGTACTCCTTCCCTGAATAGTGGCTCTGTTTTTCATCGTCTCTGAAGAAAATCTGATTCCCACAGATACAATCAGTGGCAAAATAATGACTATTTATCCATTCTGCAAACACTTTAGGGAACGAAGTTCTTCCGAGCCTTTATCTCCTGACAGTTTGCCAAAACAGGCTTGCAAGGTATATTCTGGAGAAAGTGACTGGATTACACAAATTCCTGAGAGGAGTGACATTTTGACAAAGGAAGAATTCGAACCGACATCTCTGTTTACCCTGTGACTGCCTTTTTGTTTCGGCGGGAAAATATATATTTATATGGGTAATCCTCAACTATATTCATACAGGGAGTCCGTTTAGTGACTGTTTGAAGTTACAACAGCTCTGAAAAAATGACTTATGACCATTTTTTCACACTTACGACCTTCACACCATCCCCATGGCCATGTGATCAAAATCCAGCCACTTGGAAACTGACTTCTATTTATGACGGTTGCCGTGCCCCAAAGTCACATGATCCCATTTTGTGACCTTCTAAGAAATAGAGGCAATGGGGAAGCCAGAGTCACTTAACAATTAATTCTTATTAATTCAGGAGTCAGCAACCTGCAGCTCTGGAGCCAGATGTGGCTCTTTCACCCCTCTGCTGCGGCTCCCTGTCACTCAAAACATGTGTCACAACTGCCAATGTGCGAGACACTCACCGACACGCAATTTATTGAGCTTTTCAACCCCCGGTAGGCCAACCATGGATAAATCCAAGAAAAGAAAAAAGTTTCAGAAGAAAACAAAACATTTAATTCAACTACATGTGCCAGTTTTGTGGCCGCTCAAGAAATAATCAGGGACGGGAAGGGTTTTGTGGCTCCCGGTGTTTTCTTTTCTGTAGGAAACGGGTCCAAATGGCTCTTTGAGTGTTTAAGGTTGCAGACCCCCGTACTAATTTAACAACCACAGTGATCCACTTAGCAAATGTGGCAAGAAAAGTTGTGAAAGCTGTTAAAATTCATTTAACAGCTCTCTCGCTTAGCAACAAGAATTTTGGACATAGGTGGAGCATTATCCGTCCGGTATTTCCAACGCAGCTTTCCAACCCACACACAAATACACACAGAGAGGCATCCTTTGCTGGTTGCAATGATTAAATATGTAGAACAATCAGATTAGAAAGGAAGATGGACCAATACAATAATTGAGGCTAGATAAGAACAAGTGTAAGTTCATCACATCTGGACGGACACCTACACGTACACCTAATTATCTACCCATCGCACCATTTCCTTGGGAATCGAGCAACATTATGCGAAGTACGTAAACCAAGTAAGAAATGATAAGGGCCAGAAATGAGGGCATGACAAGAGGAAAAAAAAAATTGGCCAAATCTGGTTAATGCCAACATCTCCCCCCAAGTACATGTACACATCTGTACTAGACTGCGTTGTTTCTCGATGTCATATAATATACGTAGGTATGTGCATAATTTTGTATTTATTTATTTCATTTGTCATGTTTATGTAGTCAACCCTTTGAGAGCTGCATGCAACGAAATTTCATTTTAATGCATGCCAATTAGTGTACATTCAAAGCAGGGGTGAAATCCAGCAGGTTCTGACAGGTTCTGGAGAACCGGTAGCGGAAATTTTGAGTAGTTTGGAGAACCGGCAAATACCACCTCTGGCTGGCCCCAGAGTGGGGTGGGAATGGAGATTTTGCAATATCCTTCCCCCAGAAGTGGGGAGGGAATGGTGATTTTGCAATCTCCTTCCCCCTGGAGTGGGGTGGGAATGGGGATTTTGCAATATCCTTCCCCTGCCATGCCCACCAAGCCACGCCCACCAAGCCACACCACGCCACACCCACGAAGCCACGCCCACAGAACCGGTAGTAAAAAAAATTGGATTTCACCACTGATTCAAAGTGACAATAAAAGTTATTCTAAGTTCGAATCATTCACTAAACTAGCCCAACTTTTCTAGCTGTACAAACCTTCCTTGCTTCCATCACATTCATAATTTCAGGTCAAGGACAGGCAAACTTCTAGGGAATTGACTCTTCTGGCAATCCAAGGTAGCAAAAAAAAAGGGGCATATTTAGGTAGACCTATCTCAGTGTCGCCGGACGGAATTATTTTGTTCCTCCTTGCGTTTGGGGATGAGTGGGAATTGCCGGATTTTGCTGGACACGCGCAACTCTTTGATCCCTGGAACCCAAATTGTACTGGTTATCCTGAATTGTCGTAAATCTCAGTGTGAGTTGCACAGTTGATATTAGCCTTAGAGCAGTTGCCAAGACCAATAGTAGGTGTAGTGGTGGATTGGTCCTTCCTTCCTTCCTTCCTTCCTTCCTTCCTTCCTTCCTTCCTTCCTTCCTTCCTTCCTTCCTTCCTTCCTTCCCTCCCCCTCCCTCCCTTCTCTTTTTCTCCCCTCCCTCCCTCCCTTCCCTCCCTTATCTCTCCTTCCTTCCCTCCCTTCCTCCCTTCTTTCTTCCTTCCATCCCTCCCTCCCTCGCTCGCTCCCTTCCTTATCACTCTTTCCTTTCCTTCCTTCCCTCCCTCCCTGCCTTCTGCCTTCCTTCCTTCCCTCGCTCCCTCTCTCCCTTCCTTCCTCCCTCCCTTATCTCTCCTTCCTTCCTTCCTTCCCTTCCTCCCTTCTTTCTTCCTTCCATCCCTCCCTCCTTCCCTCCCTCTCTCCCTTCCTTATCTCTCCTTCTTTCCTTCCCTCCCTCTCTCCCTTCCTTATCACTCTTTCCTTTCCTTCCTTCCCTCCCTCCCTCCCTGCCTTCTTCCTTCCTTTCCTCTCTCCCTCTCTCCCTCCCTCCCTTCCACCAATATTCAGTTGATATATTTTTCTGCTTTAAAATCCATGAACCTAACCAAACACTGAGCCAGTCTCTTCTTGAGAGTGATGGAGCCCCCACAACTTCTGAAGGCAAATTGTTCCACTGCTTTATTGTTCTCACTGTCAGGACATTTCTTCTTAATTCAAGGTTGGTTCTCTACCTAATTCATTCCCATCCGTTGCTTCTTGACCTGCCTTCAGGTGCTTTGGAGAATAGGTTGACCTCCTCTTCTTTGTGGCAGCCCCTTAAATATTGGAATAACAGAGTTGGAAGAGAACTTTGAGGTCTTCTAATCAAATCCCCTGCTTAAGCAGAAGACCCTATTCCATTTTACAGAAGTGGCTGCTAAGTCTCTTCTCCAAAGTCCACACTGAGCATCCACAACTTCTGGAGGCAAGTTGTTTCACTGGTTAATTGTTCTCAATGTCAGGAAATTTCTCCTTAATTCCAGGTTGCGTCTCTCCTTGATCAATTTCCATCCGTCACTATGTCTGAAGTGGTGTAGGGTTTCCTGCCTGGGCAGAGGGTTGGACTAGAAGACCTCCAAGGTCCCTTCCAACTCTTCTCTTCTCTTCTCTTCTCTTCTCTTCTCTTCTCTTCTCTTCTCTTCTCTTCTCTTCTCTTCTCTTCTCTTCTCTTCTCTTCTCTTCTCTTCTCTTCTCTTCTCTTCTCTTCTCTTCTCTTCTCTTCTCTTCTCCTCTCCTCTCCTCTCCTCTCCTCTCCTCTCCTCTCCTCTCCTCTCCTCTCCTCTTCTCTTCTCTTCTCTCTTCTTATCCTGCCTTCTGGTGCTTTGGAGAATAGCTTGACTCGCTCGTCTTTGCAACAATCCCTCAAATATTGAAACGCTGCTATCATGTCAGCAGTGGCCCCTGCTGCTCTTGAAACCTTGGCACGCCCAAAAGATGAGGCACACCTGTGCATCTTGTGAAAGGCAACAAGACCAGTAGCATGGCAGAAGCTGCCTTCTCATTCTCTTATCTATAAGGCATGGTCCAATCTACCACAAGTTTATAATTGCACGGTGTAATTTGTGGCGAAAACAGGCTACAGAGGTGATTTCTATATTCAGTGCTTGGTGTATGATTCTCGGGCTCAGTTGCCCCATCGTGCAGAGCAGCAAAGGAGGGGGGAAAAATCCTGGTAAAGCAGCATTTTTCTATGCCACCACATCTTCTCTCTTCTTTTCCAGTTTTCTTTTCACATAGTGCTGCTTGATGAAGCTGTCCTGCAGATTTTGTTGGTATGTTGATAGTATTTTGCCCTGAGAACTTCTGGCTGTAGGCAACTGATGGACATTATAAGGTAAAAGTTCCCCTCGCACATATGTGCCAGTCGTTCCCGACTCTAGGGGGCAGTGCTCATCTCTGTGTCAAAGCCGAAGAGCCAGCGCTGTCCGAAGATGTCTCCGTGGTCATGTGGCCGGCATGACTCAACGCCAAAGGCGCATGGAACGCTGTTCTCTTCCCACCAAAGGTGGTCCCTATTTTTCTACTTGGCATTTTTTACCTGCTTTTGAACTGCTAGGTTGGCAGAAGCTGGGACAAGTAACGGGAGCTCACCCCATTATGTGGCACTAGGGATTCGAACCACTGAACTGCCAACATTTCAATAAACAAGCTCGGCGTCTTAGCCACTGAGCCACCACGTCCCATGAATGACATTATACAAATGGCTAAATAAACAGCACCTCTTCGGCTCACCTGGTTTGGAAAGAGGAATTTGTGGTAGATCCACAAATCTATCTCTTGGTGGACCATGTAGTTGGTAAGGAGAGAAGGAGGACATGGAGTTGACCCACACAGAAGAATGCAGAAAGATCTCCTTCAGCTTTCCCTAAGGATGTCTCTGGAGCTTCCAAGGTTCATGGATTCTCATGCCAGCTTGGAATGCTGGGAGTTGTAGTCCCTCAACCAAAGCTGCTTTTTCAAGAGGCAACTGAACTTTTTCTTTGTTTTTTCCTTGAAGCTGTTTCACTTCTAATCCAAGAAGGCTTCTTGAGTTCTGATTGAACATCTCAGACACTCACTTCCAGATGGTCAATCTCTCTCGTCCAGCTTGCTTCTCATAGAACCAAGTTGGATGTAGCTAGCAGATTGTAAAATGGATGAACACTTGTCCACATCCTTCTGATATCTACTGAAGCCGAAGACATTCTTGGATATGTAGATCTCTTAGACCTAAAAAGGGTTCCTTCCCAAAATTACACAGGATGTCAACCAAACAAGAATTCTGTTCTTCTGGATTTGAGTAAAATGCTGCCTTCTCTTCAAACTAACACTGAGATTTGATTTCCTAAGAGAATTATTGTCGGGGGTCCAAGTAATAGACCCATAGCAAGCAAAACTCCGAGGCAGGTAGATTCCTCAAAGAATAGCTTTATTGGATAGATCATATTGGCACGGATCTGGTGAAAACCGACAGGAATCTTCAGAGTCAGTTTTCACTTAATTAAAAGTAAAAGTTTGTCACTTTCTCAAAACAATCAGTCACACTGTCCAATCACGGCTCTGTCTGGTTGCCTGGTGACATCACTCCTCCTTCCTCTGACCAGGTGTGAGAATGTCCTTGGTTCTCAAGAGAAAGTATTTTGTTTTGACTACAAAATCCCAGCTATCTCAAATCCCCCTTCCCAGGGTTGAAATGCTACCGGTTCACTCCGGTTTGGGCAAACCTGTAGTGATAAAAACTACCGGTTCGGTCAAACCGGTAGTAAAAAAAAGCTACCGGTTCAGGCAAACCGGTATTTCCAATGATCAGCTGTGCCGATGGTTTAGCTTTGCTAGAAAGCAGGAAATCCTGCTTTCTAGTGAAGCTAAATCGTGCGGCACAGCTGATCCCTCCCCCCTCGCTCTTCTACTTACCTTCCCAGCAGCGCGCGTTTGGTATGTGCTGCACATGCATACATAGTGCATGTTCGGCACACAGCACACATCCACAGCCAACAAACCGGTAGCAACCGGTTCGGATTTCACCACTGCCCCCTCCCTATCCCTCAGCTCCCATGTGGCAGCACTGAAGCTTCTAAAATGGCTTTGGCCAGGTCAGCTTCAGTGGTTGACCACTATGTGTCCTGTGGGATCCAACGATGCTCCCAAAGGCATGTTTTCCCCTAGCAGCAGCAGCTGTAAAATTCTACCTCGATCTCTTCCTTACCTTCTTCATAGAATGAGCATAGCCCAACGCCGAGTGCCATGTCTAGTCTTGCCCAGCTTCAGGCTGTCAGGTGCCTACAGCAGGATACATCGATGCGCTCTGGAAGGAGTCTTTGTTATTTGCAAGTCTCCAGGATTCACGAAAGCCAATGCCAGCGGCTTCTGGAGTTCATTAGAGGCCAACCTGATGGATCCCCTTTGAGCCAAAGCAACCGATGCAAGAGAAGATTTGTAGCTTAGGGTTGCACTGTGGGAACCTTGGTGCTCTCTGAGCTTGGTTGTTCTCTTGCAGACGTTTCATGACCCAACTAAGTAACACAATCAGTGTTAGAAGTGAGTGGGGTTTGAAGAGAGGAGGAGGAGGAGGAGGAGGAAGAGGAGGACATCTATGGGGTCCTTGGTGCTCTCTGAGCTTGGTTGTTTTCCTGCAGATGTTTCATGACCCAACTAGGTCCCATCATCAGTGCTAGAAGGGAGGGGAGTTTGCTCTCTACATCAGAGGTCTCCAACCTTGGCAGCTTTAAGCCTGGAGGACTTCAACTCCCAGAATTCCCCAGCCAGCAAGTTCTCCAAGCTTAAAGTTGCCAAGATTGGAGACCCCTGCTGTACACCATTCCAAAAAAAAAAAGAAAAATAAAGACAATCAAAAAGCTAAAAAGGAAACAAAAGGACCAAAGCATCTCCTCGGCATGAATCAACATCCCTATAAGCATAAATTAAGACTAAGATTCATACCTCAGTATCAGGTATTAGCTCAGAGGGCACAAAGGACCCCATCGATCTGAAGCAAGACTAAAAGTAGGGGCTGAGAGCAGGTATGTATGCAGTTCACCAAAAGAGAAAGGAGAAAAGGAATCTATTCCATGCACAGTGCCAGTTGTAAAGGAAGGCAAGTCAACTTTTGCTGAAATGGGGAAATACGTCTAAATATCAAGCTAGGATGATCATCTGGTCCAAGGGTCAGCAACCTGTGGCTCTGGAGCCGCATGTGGCTCTTTCATCCCTCTGCTGTGGCTCCCTGTTGCTGGTCGGCTCCACAATCGATAGGGATTTTGATTAGGACAGGTGGAGGAAAAAGATGCCACGCTAGGAGGAGACTCTATGGTGGGGGAACTGGACTTCTGGTCAGCAGAGGAAAAAGGACGCCATGCTAGGAGGAGACTATGGTGGGGGAACCGGACTTCCAGTTGGCTCCAGAATTGAATGAGAGCTTCCAGTTAGGACCTTTGTGGCTCTTTGAGTGTTTAAGGTTGCCGACCTCGGATCTGGTCAAATCTGCCCGTCTTCTAGCTGTGGACACCAGCTTCTGCCAGATATTTTGCAGCTGTTGTTAGGAATCAAAATGGACCCATATCCCCAGGGAAATTCTGGCTGCCCAACCAGCCCAATCTGACGTCTCCAAATGAAGTCCCATTGACTTCCATGGGTTTAATCCCTTCTAAACATACTTCAGCTTGCCACTTTGATAGGGATGGAATTTCAACAGTGAAGCCTCATCTTGCTCAAGGGTTGAGACCACAATTTTTTGGGGAGAGGGTTTCATCCCTCTTGGAAGAGAGCCAGGGTTCGATGTGGCTTTCTTTGGGGCCGACCTCTTTCCAACACGAGAAGAGACACGAGGTCGAACGGACGTCTCTTGGGGAGAGGGCTCCCGATATATCCAACCGAACTGGATCCACCACAATTCCAGGCGCGAGGCAGGAGATGTTTGGGAGGAGAGCCGAGTCCCAGCAAGCTGTTGAGAGAGGCGCTGGCTTCCTCCCCTCCCTCGGAGAGCTGGCAACAACCAGCCATGAGTCAATTTTACACAGCCTTGGCAAGAGCTCTGCGACTTCGCCTGGGGACTTTTCCCTGAAGTGGAGAAAATGTGCCCCGATTCTGGATGGAATTTGTGGGGTTTGTCAAGCAAGTATTGTTGTTTGCCGCTCAGGAGCAAACAGCAAACTTAACCATAAATCCATCAGGGAACATTGAGCGAAAAGGCTGGTACCACCTGCCCCCACGGAGCAGTTCAGGGCATCATTCCCCTTTATCGATCGATTGATGAAATTTGTTTGCTGCCCATCTCACCACCAAGTGACTCGTGGGATCCATCAAACTCTCATCAGGAGTTTGGGAGCGTGGGCTTCTCTCCGAAGCACCCAAGGACCCATTCACTTTTCAATTTTGTAAAGTAGACGTTCCTGAGTTGGCATAGTATTGGTCAATACTATGCCACTTCTTAACAACTAATTCCCATAACACTGTCAAATAATTTACTAAGACTGAATTACTATTATTCTTCTCTTCCTTACTAGTATCTATTTCTTCCCACTTACTCTATTACTATAACCTTGTTGCTTGTATCTTTCAGTTATATTGTTTTTTATTTGTTTCCTAGTATGATTTGATAGCTTATTAGTAACCTTGACTATCACTAAGTGTTGTATCTTTTTATTCTTGATGAATGTATTTTATTCTCCTTATGTACACTGAGAGCATATGCACCAAAGACAAGTTCCTTGTGTGTTCAATCACACTTGTCTAATAAAGAATTCTATTCTATTCTATTCTATACTCTATTCTACTCTACTCTACTCTACTCTATTCTCTATTCTCTATTCTCTATTCTCTATTCTCTATTCTCTACTCTACTCTACTCTACTCTACTCTACTCTACTCTACTCTACTCTACTCTATTCTCTATTCTCTATTCTCTATTCTCTATTCTACTCTACTCTACTCTATTCTCTATAGAGTCTACTCTATTCTATTCTCTATTCTATTCTATTCTCTACTCTACTCTACTCTACTCTACTCTACTCTACTCTACTCTACTCACTAGCCAAACCCAAATCCTGCAGCAGTTCTTCATATGTTTTGGTCTCCAGGACTTAGTTGCTCTTCTCTGTACTTTTTCCGAAGTCTCAACATCCTTTTTGTAACGTTGTGACCAAAACTGGATGCGGCATTCCAGATGTGGCCTTACCAAAGCTTTATAAACCGGTACTAATACTTCACATGATTTTGATTCTATGCCTCTGTTTATACAACCAAGGATTGCATTTGCTTTTTTGGCGGCGGCTGCACAACTGGTATGTAGAAGGAAATATGTACATGTAGAAGGAAAGATGAGTTTATTGATTTATTCTCACATTTGGTATATTGCTTTAGCCATTATAAATTGTCTGTGGGGATCACGATATGCAAAAAGTCTGTTTGGGAATGGACAGAAGGTCCTAAGTGAAGGTTTGGTACCGTCAATGAGCCGGTATCTCCATCCTTGTCTCTTCTGTGTCTGGTCCTTCTTCATCGCTTCCTCCTCCTCTTCCTCCTTCTCCCCTTTCTGATGCCCAGTCCCACTCCCTATTGTCTTCTTTCCAGGATGTCTCCTCATTTGATATTCAAATCTTCACCCTCCTGTAAACCTCCACCTCAACGGACTTCTTCTTCATGAAGAGCTGGCCCCGTATGGAAATTTTACGCTTGTCTGGCTCAGAGTTCCATTATGGAAATCAGCTGCTTTATGCAAATGTTCTACAGACCAGAATTACCATAGCAACGGACTGCTCCGTAATTGGCAAAAAGATCCCAGCTGGGATGTGCTACCCAAGCCTTGTTAGATGGTTTGTTTTGGGTATGTGTACATTGGGAAGAGCACGCAGAGTCTAAGTGTATTTGGTGGCCCTTTGGCTTATGCACAGATCTCATGTTGGCCCAACAAATCATAGTTAAATAAACCTTGGATTAATGTTACTAGGCACCTGATCATTGTGATCCGATCAGCAGGTTCCCACAAGGCAGTGGTGAAATCCCATTTTTTTTACTACCGGTTCTCTGGGCGTGGCTTGGTGGGCATGGTGTTGCTTGGTGGGCGTGGCAGGGGAAGGATACTGCAAAATCCCCATTCCCTTCCCACTCCTGGGGAAAGGATATTACAAAATCTCAATTCCCACCCCACTCTGGGGCCAGCCAGAGGTGGCATTTGCCAGTTCTCCGAACTATTCAAAATTTCCACTACCGGTTCTCCGAACTACTCAAAATTTTCACTACCGGTTCTCTGAACTACTTAAAATTTCCACTACCGGTTCTCTGAACTACTCAAAATTTCCGCTACTGGTTCTCTGAACTACTTAAAATTTCCACTACCGGTTCTCCGAACTACTCAAAATGTCCACTACCGGTTCTCCAGAACCTGTCAGAACCTGCTGGATTTCACCCCTGCCAAAAGGTATAAAAATCCCATCTTGGAGTATATCTGACTTTAGATAATATAGGTGTCAGCGTTCCAGAAAAGAAACCCAACTCCAAGTAAAAACTCTGAAGCAAGCATTTTTCAAAGTTCTATTTACTAAAATAGGTAAACTGGCACATCTGGGAAAACCCGAATCTGAGAAATCTGGGTTTTCCCTCAGTAAATCAAAACCCCCAAAACCATCCCCTCACTCCCTAGTCGATCACATGCCCCAATCACCATCCGTCCCGTCTTGAGACCTCACTCTGACCACTCCTTCTCCAGATGCAGGATCGCCCTGACCTTGACCGACAGGAAGAATGCTATTATGTCTACAGACAACCCCTTTACTAAATCCCCCCTGCCTACTTTCCCACACATGAGAAGGTGGCAGCATGGAAGCTTCCGGCCTAATATGGCTTCCAAAGCTGACAATAGGATTATATATGAGATGATTTATAGACAAAAGTCAGAATTGGAGTTTATCTTGAGCATTGCTGATTTCAGTTGGCAGATTTAGAGAAGTGCGTGGATGTTCCAGAGGTAAGGGAAACGAAAGCCTAAATATTTTGGACGCTTGATACTTTGGACTTCTGACACAGTCACTCCAGGAAAGAGTGATTGGAAAAGATTGGGACACTTGGAAAAATAAACGCAATGAAAACAGCGGTCAACAAAAGATGAGGTAGCTGAAATTCCAAAGCAAGAGCTTTCAAGAATTCATGGAACCAGTTAAGCCGTGAGAGACAATCTGGAAGAAATGAGGTCCAGGGAGGATCAGAGAAAATGGGACAACAGAACGACCACCAAAATCTAGAGATGGTGGGCACCTGAACTGGGGTTCTTCTGCATGTAAAGAACTGACACGACAGGTGACATGATAGCAGTGTTCCAACATCTCAGGGGCTGCCCCAGAGAAGAAGGAGTCAAGCTGTTCTTCAAAGCACCTGAGGGCAGGACAAGAAGCAACGGATGGAAACTAAGCAAGGAGAGAAGCAACGTAGAACTAAGGAGACATTTCCTGAACAATTAACTCATTTTAATTTAATCCAGAAGTTGTGAATGCTCCAACACTGGAAGTTTTTAAGAAGATGTTGGATAACCATTTGTCTGAAGTGGTGTAGGTTTTCCTGTCCGAGCAGGGGGTTGGACTAGTAGACCTCTACTAGTCCCTTCCAACTCTGTTATCCAACTCTGTTATTCTACTCTACTCTACTCTACTCTACTCTACTCTACTCTACTCTACTCTACTCTACTCTACTCTACTCTACTCTACTCTACTCTACTCTACTCCATTCCATTCCATTCCAT
Organism: Pituophis catenifer annectens; assembly: GCF_029215685.1. Classification (NCBI taxonomy): domain Eukaryota; kingdom Metazoa; phylum Chordata; class Lepidosauria; order Squamata; family Colubridae; genus Pituophis; species Pituophis catenifer. Next base: position 24,054,016 of record NW_027256892.1, read on the forward strand.
TCCATTCCATTCCATTCCATTCTCCTTTTTATTTGAGTAGTACAGTATGACTTCTCCAAAAGTGAGGTAGCACTCATCACTGTCTTGGCTCATCTGGTCCAGTAGGAACACAGAAATGATCATCTCCAGAAGTTTGTTTGTTTGTTTGTTTTATTAGATTTATATACCGCCCTACTCCCGAAGGACTCAGGGCGGCGAACAGGCACAAAATAAAATACATAGATACAAAAGTTAGAAGATATAATTTAAAACCAGATTAAATAATTTAGCCCGAGACAATTAAAAATCCCAATAATTTAAAAGAAGATTAAAATTTTGATTTAAAAGAATTTTAAAACGGGGGAGAAAATTAGGCAAGGCCGGCTTGCTGGAATAGGATAAGTTTCATCTTTTCCTTTGTGGCAGCTGAGAAAAAGTCACTCTGCTTCTGCTCGGGGTCATACAGGTGACAAACTGAAGAAGGCATTTCATTCCAAAGAGTTTGACAGGAACGAGCAGATTCCCGGAGATGGTGGGGGGCCTGAACTTCCTGGTGAAATTGTCTTCTGCTTAAAAGCCTTCCCTTGTTTCTCTAACGCTGCTTCCATTTCTTTCCCCTCCTCGTGACAGCCAACGCCTCAAGGAAGAAAAAGAAATCCCAAGAGCAGAAGGATCTACATTTACCAACAAAACAGCAGAGAAGAGGTAAACAAGTCCTGAGCGTCACACTGGAAGGGAAAACATGCAACGGCCTTCCTCAGCTGTGGAAAACACGAGGCTGGCAGAAGAATCCTAGTTTTGCACTTTCCCTAATATGTCCATTTCCTACATGCAAAGAACCGGGTGTCGAACTGCGGGTGAGGGAACAAACACTGTTGTTTTCCCACCTGCACGGTGAAATGCTCCAGATCTCACCTGTGCGAACTAGCCCCAAACCCACTGGTGGAATTCACATTTTTGTTTTACTACTGGTTCTGTGGGCGTGGCTTGGTGGGCATGGCAGGGGAAGGATACTGCAAAATCTCCATTCCCTTCCCACTCCAGGGGAAGGATACTGCAAAATCCCCATTCCCACCCCACTCTAGGGGAAGGATACTGCAAAATTCCCATTCCCTCCCCACTCCAGGGGAAAGATACTGCAAAATCCCCATTCCCTCCCCACTCCAGGGGAAGGATACTGCAAAATCCCCATTCCTACCCCACTCCAGGGGAAGGATACTGCAAAATCCCCATTCCTACCCCACTCCAGGGGAAGGATACTGCAAAATCCCCATTCCCACCCCACTCTAGGGGAAGGATACTGCAAAATCCCCATTCCCTCCCTACTCCTGGGAGAAGGATATTGCAAATTCTCCATTCCCACCCCACTCCAGGGGAAGGATACTGCAAAATCCCCATTCCCTCCCCACTCCAGGGGAAAGATACTGCAAAATCCCCATTCCTTCTCCACTCCAGGGGAAGGATACTGCAAAATCCCCATTCCCACCCTGCTCCAGGGGAAGGATACTGCAAAATCTCAATTCCCTCCCCACTCCAGGGGAAGGATACTGCAAAATCCCCATTCCCTCCCCACTCCAGGGGAAGGATACTGCAAAATCCTCATTCCACCCCACTCCTGGGCCCAGTCAGAGGTGGTATTTGCTGGTTCTCCGAACTACTCAAAATTTCCGCTACCGGTTCTCCAGAACCTGTCAGAACCTGCTGAATAGCACCCGTGCCTCCCAAAACCCCTTGCTTCCTTTATAAGTGAGATTTGACACAGGGTGTGTGGATTTCATCCATCTGAGCGCAGTGGGGTTGTCCAAATGTATTGCAGAAGATCCTGGAACGGTTCCCCATTTGTCCGGTGGAAGAGAGGGCGGGGAAATGAGAGAAGCATGCTTCCCAATGGCCTACAGCCATTCAGTTACGGACAGGTGTGCTGGAGCTGCCTTCCCCTCTTCCACAGTATTCTTTTCTTTTCTTTTCTTTTTTTAAAAAAGGCCTTGCCTCACTCCCATCCTCCCCTTCAACCGCACCCCGTTTCCAAAGGGAAGTCTGTGTATCTGGGCTGTTGCAATCAAGGGAGATAGAGAGAGACCTACTGCTCGCCACAAATAAACAAAGATACGGGTCTACTACCCTGCCTACTCATCCTGGCACCTCAAGAAGGTAGGGAGGAGTTCCATCTGCCAGAGGTTGGTTTGGGATTTTTTTTTTGGGAAAAAGAAATCCATTAAAACAAATCAATGGAAAAGAAGAGAGAGGAGGTCAAAGGCTCCTTCGATGCCTGCCTTCCGTTGGAAAGAAGTTTTGGCCGCTTCTTCCAAATCCATAGTGAGCTTTTGATGGACTGGTGGGAGTTGGTTCTCCCCCCCCCCCCATTTTCCCAGGCCTGTGGATTTGGGCTGAACCCTTTTGCAGGCAGATAAAGAAACAACAGGCTGCGGAAACCCTGAAGGTATCAGCTGCCTTCCCTCCCTCTCGCTGGCATGGGGGTGGGGGAGCACAGGGAATTCTCTCCTGGCACCCCCCTCCTCCACTGAAGGTCTTTGGAAGATTGCAAGGAGAGCTGAATTATTTTTCATGGGATTTTATGGCGTTCCAGGTTTCACTCAGGATGTTGTCCAACCAGGAGAGAACAAGCCGGATCAACCATTGAGTAGCCAAAGGAGACCATGCCAGGTGGCCAGTGGAGGGGGAGAGATAAGGCATAGTAATCGGAGGGGGCAATGAAGATGTCTTTTGACTACAATACAGTAAAGTACAAAAAGCCAATGCAATCCTAAAATGCATTAACAGAGGGATACAATCAAGATCAAGGGAGGTACTAATACCACTCTATAAAGCCTTAGTAAGACCACACCTAGAGTACTGCATCCAGTTTTGGTCACCACACTATAAAAAAGATGTTGAGACTCTAGAAAGAGTGCAGAGAAGAGCAACCAGGATGATGAGGGGACTGGAGGCCAAAACATAAGATGAACGATTGCAGGAACTGGGCATGGCTAGTCTAGTGAAGGGAAGGACCAGAGGAGACAGGATAGCAGTCTTCCAATATTTGAGGGGTTCCCACAGAGAGGAGGGGGTCAATTTGTTTTCCAAGGCACCTGAAGGCCAGACAAGGAATAATGGATGGAAACTGACCAAGGAGAGATTCAACCTAGAAATGAGGAGGAACTTTCTGATAGTGAGAACAATCAGCTGATGGAACAGAAGTTGCCTTCAGAAGTTGCCTTCAGAAGTTGTGGGAGCTTCATCACTTGAGACTTTGAGAAAAGATTGGACTGCCATTTGTCAGAAATGGTGTAGGGTCTCCTGCTTGAGTAGGGGGTTGGACTAGATGACCTATAAGGTTCCCTCCAACTCGGTTAATCTGTCTCTGTCTCTAGATTGAGCCAAGGGTTAACCAGATTTGGACTCAGTCCCTGGGCCCAAAAGTAGACTGTGTTCTCCAACTTGGAATCTCATAGGCAGGCAGAGGGAAATAATCTCTCCAGCTGAAGTCTCATGAGAAGGGAAGAATAAGACACTTGTTGAGTCAATCCTAAAGATCTAAGCTCTCGATCTTGTAATAGAACCAGTTCTGACAGTTCAGATCTTGTGGCTCTGGACTCACAACCTTGATGACATCTTGAGGCCTCTAAAGTTGGAGAAGGTAATGAGGGTAGCAGGTTGAAAGTCAAAAAAATCCCCCCAAAAGACAAAGGGGTGGAGGAACATCAAATTTCAAGGAAGGATGACCTCGTCAGGAGCTTCTTCAGAGTAGTTCTACATCCTACTTCTTGACTATTTGAGGATGAACTTCCTTCCTTTAAAGGTTTTCTCCCAACATCAACCCCAACTCTGCCTTGTGTTCCCCGAACCCTGAACCTTTTAGCTGATTTTCTAGTTGACCGTTGCCATCTAGACGCACATGGGCTTCCCAATCAACTGTAGGCCAACACGATTCTGCTATTGAAATTTTGTTACAAAAGAAGTGAAATGTAATTCCATTTTAAAAAATAAATTAAGGGCAAGGATGGGAAGGGGAAGATGCTCCAGGAAGCTTCCCACTTTACCTTCAAATTTTTTTAGGGGTCTATTGGAGTAAAGAGCCTTGGTGGCGCAGCAGACTAAAATGCTATTAAGTAGCACCAGCTGCCTGCAATTACTGCAAGTTCAAATCTCACCAGGCTCAAGGTTGACTCAGCCTTCCATCCTTTCGAGGTAGGTAAAATGAGGATCCGGATTGTGGGGGAAATAAGCTGACTTTGTATAAAAAAGAACACCGCTTGGTGGGGGGGGCGAAAGCCCTACTAAGCAGGTATATACAAAATTATAAAAGCTATTGCTTAATGCATTGTAAGCCACCCTGAGTCTCCGGAGAAGGGTGGCATATAAATCTAACTAACTAACTAACTAACTAACTAACTAACTAACAAACAAACAAACAAACAAACAAACAAACAAACAAACAAACAAACAAACAAACAAACAAACAAATAAATAAATAAATAAATAAATAAATAAATAAATAAATAAATAAATAAATGGATGGATGGATGGATGGATGGGAGAGAGGAACTGTTGACTTCCATTCCTTTCCCAAATTTTAACCCATTGAACACAGGCTGAATTATTCAACCATACCTTTTTCTAGTGGCATCACTGGACCCCCCTTGGACAAAACAGATGATTAGGGGGCTGGGGGCTAACATATATGAAGAATGGTTGCTGGAATTGGATATGTCTAGTTTAATGAACTAGGTGGCTCAGTGGCTAAGACGCTGAGCTTGTCGATCGAAAGGTCGGCAGTTCAGCGGCTCGAATCCCTAGTGCCGTGTAATGGGGTGAGCTCCCGTGACTTGTCCCAGCTTCTGCCAACCTAGCAGTTCGAAAGCAGGTAAAAAATGCAAGTAGAAAAATAGGGACCACCTTTGGTGGGAAGGGAACAGCGTTCCGTGCGCCTTTGGCGTTGAGTCATGCTGGCCACATGACCACTTTACTTTGGAAACTCATAGCTGGAAGTGTAGCACTGATCCAGAATCCCTCTCTTGGCCACACCGACTTGGCTAATCTCGAAGTTGCAGTGACTGTGTGTGCCAAAGTTGTTGTAACCGGTGTTGCTCATGCACATTCCTGCTGAGCATTGGGACATCGCCTTCTCATATCACTGTTGAAGTTCTCATCTCTCAGGAAAACACATTCTTCCCACTTTAAGCCACATTCAAGTCCTCCAATGAGCATGAGATAATTGGCGTGGAAGCTATGGTTTTTAAGTTCCCACAGTGTTTTTAATGAGTGGCAACCTTGGCTATTGTGGAATATTAAACTATATTTTGTGGAATGCCCTTTGAGACGTCTCTGTATTGGTTGCCCCAGGAAAGTCCTACATCTAGGAGCTTCCAAGCCAATCTTTTAGCCCAGGGGCCTCCAACCTTGGCAACTTTATGACTCGTGGACTTCAACTCCCAGGATTCCCCAGCCAGATTTGCTTCCCTGCCTGGGGAATGCTGGGAGTTGAAGTCCAGAAGTTACCAAGGTTGGAGACCAAGATGGGAGATCCTTTAGACCAAGGATGATTTTTCCCCAACGACCAAAGAGAGCTCTTCCACAAACACACTGGCAAGACATGATGGGAATTATAGTCAAATTTAGCAATCAACATTAAACAACAATGCTTCCATTTTTCTCTTATCAGAGCTAATGAAACGTTTATTTGATTTTTAATGTAGATTTAGGTACTTTCAAATCTACTCTTCAGGGAGAATGGTTTTGAGTACCCGAATACAAAGTTTTATTGATACAGGTAGTCCTCGACTTACGACCACAATTGAGCCCAAAATTTCTGCTGCTAAGTGAGACATTTGTAAAATTGAGTTTAATGACTTTACTGGCCACGGTTGTTAAGTTAGTGATCCGGTTGTTAAGTGAATCTGATTTCTTCATGGACTTTGCTTGTCAGAAGGTTGCAAAAGTGGATCACATGACCCCTGGGACTTTGAAACCGTCATAAGTATGAGTCAGTTGCTAAATGTCTATGGAGATTCTCAATCATCCAGGTCGTGGTTGTCCCAAAGGTGCTTTTTTCAGGAGGCAATTGGACTTTTTTGGTTTTTCTTTGAAGACGTTTCGCTTCTCATCCAAGAAGCTTCTTCAGCTCTGACTGGATGATGAGTCAGAAGAGCCAGAGCTGAAGAAACTACTTGGATGAGAAGCAAAACCAGGGGTGAAATGCTCCTGGTTCGGACCGGATCGCCCGATCCGGTAGTGATGGCGGCGGGTGATTCAGAGAACCGGTAGCAAAAATCACTGCACCCCCCCCCCACCATGCTCAGCTGAGTTGTGCGATCATCAGAGGCTTTTTTTTTTTACTTTTAAAAGCATTTTTTCTACAACCCCTTCTGACGAAAGAATGTTTTTAAAAGTAAAAAAAAAAAGCCTCTGATGATCACGCAGCTCAGCTGGGATCCTCAGAGGCTTTTCAAAGCATTTTTTTCTGCAACCTCTTGGCTGAAGAGGTGGTAAAAAAAATGCTTTGAAAAGTCTCTGTCGATCCCAGCTGAGTTGCCTAATCGGCAGAGAGGCTTTTCAAAGCATTAGAAAAAATGCTTTGAAAAGTTAAAAAAAAAAAGAAGTTGGCCACGCCCACCCAGTCATATTACCCCCCACCACCAAGCCACGCCCACAGAACCGGTAGTAACACATTTTACATTTCACCCCTGCGATTTTTTAAAAAGCCTCTCTGTCGATCCCAGCTGAGTTGCCTGATCGGCAGAGGCTTTTCAAAGCATTAGAAAAAATGCTTTGAAAAGTTAAAAAAAAAAAGAAGTTGGCCATGCCCACCCAGTCACATTACCCCCCCACACAAGCCACGCCCACAGAACCGGTAGTAACACATTTTACATTTCACCCCTGCAATTTTTTAAAAAGCCTCTCTGTCGATCCCAGCTGAGTTGCCTGATCGGCAGAGGCTTTTCAAAGCATTAGAAAAAATGCTTTGAAAAGTTAAAAAAAAAAAGAAGTTGGCCACGCCCACCCAGTCACATTACCCCCCCCCACCAAGCCATGCCCACAGAACCGGTAGTAACACATTTTACATTTCACCCCTGAGTGAAATGTCTTCAAAGGAAAACCCGAAAGTCTTGAAAAGAAGCACCTTTGGGAGAGAATCAGTTGTTAAGCGTGTGAATTTTCATCACATGGCCATGGGGAAGCTCCAATGGTTGTAGGTGTGAAAAAACGGTCGTAAGTCCCCTTTTCCAGGGCTGTTGTAACTTTGCATGGTCACTAACTCAACTGTTGTAAATCCAGGACTACTTGAGTCAAATCAGTGCTTGGAAGTGCAGTCAAATGAATGGAGATGGCCAGAGGATGCCTCATTTTGCAAAACAAAATCCTTAAATTAATTAGGGGCTGATAACAACAACGTTCAAATTCTAGATGTTAAAAGATTTGGCCTTTAAGCTCTTTTGGAGGTATCATTTATTCATTCTGGAGGAAATTACTCTAATAATTTCTTTGAACTGCACAACCACAAGCGTTTTTTTTCTCTCCTTCCTGTTACCAGGAGCGTAAGGTGGACTAATTTATGCCTTATTAACACAGTTTACACATGTGTCAGGATAATCTCGTCTTTCCCAGATTGCTGATAATTAAGATGGCAACAACGCAAAGGCCAAAAATCACCGTGAAGAAAGCAAATTCGGCAGAAGGACTTGGGTTCTCGAATCGTTCTGCCTCTAAGATAAATTTTCGACCTTTACGGAGAACTTCAGTAGACTTGCCCTGACGTATCATACTTCAGGGCTGTGATCACTTCACAGCCAGAAGTATGAAGCAATGAGACAGTCGCATCAATTTGTCGTTAACCAGAGATTTCTCGTTGGCTGCAGTGCCATCTTAAAAGTGCTCAGCAAAGCTGTAGTAGACACAAGCGAGCGGCAAACACCCACCGACTCCTTCTCCATAACCTCTTTCTTTGTGAAGTCCTTGATGCTCTCTGAGCTTCCTTGTTTCCTTGTAGACGTCTTGTCACCCAACTTGGTAACATCATCAGTGTTCCTTAGTTAGGGAATGAGATATCTGCAACCAAGCTCAGAGAGCATCAAGGACTCCATAGTTCAACCTCGATCTATCAAGATTCTCTTCTATTAGTAAATTCTTGTTTTGTTTTGTTTTTGGGTCGCCAAAGCCATAACCATCCTAGTAAATTTAAGAGGATGAAGAAACAGTAAAAAAAAGAGTGGCTTCCTAGAATGGAAACTTGTTTCTAGTTTCCCAAACCTGGAGACAAAGCATGACAATCTGAGGATGGGCTTCAATCTCCAGCCAGGAGCTTCCTCTCGGAACGTTGGCTGCTGTTGGAAGGCATGAAAAGACACCAGAAAAAGTGAGGAGAACTGTTTCCTTACCGGGATCTCGGTGACTGCCATCATTCCTCATTTCTGTGGAATCTGCCACATCACCGTTCATTTTCATTTCTGAAAAGGGAACACAAGTCGATGTTAATAACCTGACACAATCCAATCCCGTGTCTTCCAGTCCAACAGAATAAGCAACGGAGTATCATTAGAATAATCTGTCTTCAGACTTTCAAATTTCTAATACCTACCTAAGCAACCTCTAGAATATTCATAAAGTCATAAACTCTCCTTGCGTTTATGCTCCTCTCTTCTCTCCTCCTACTCTCATTGAGCTTTGAGCTTTCCTCCATCCTCAGTCTCCCAGGTTCAGGGCAGGGAGATGACAAAAAAAGAAGAAAACGAGGAGACATTTCCTGAATTTGTTGAGAGGAGACAAAAACAGCTCCAGAATTGGCTTTGATTTCTTACAGATTAACAGAGTTGGAAGGGACTTTATAGATTATCTAGTCCAACCCCCTGCTCGAGCAGGAGGCCCTACACCATTTCTGACAAATGGCAGTCCAATCTTTTCTTAAACGTCTCAAGTGATCAAGCTCCCACAACTTCCAAAGACAACTTCTGTTCCATGGGTTGCTTGTTCTCACTGTCAGAAAATTCCTCCTCATTTCTAGGTTGAATCTCTCCTTGATCAGTTTCCATCCATTATTCCTTGTCTGGCCTTCGGGTGCTTTGGAAAATAGCTTGACCCCCTCCTCTCTGTGGCAGCCCCTCAAATATTGGAAGACTGCTCTCATGTCTCCCCGGTCCTTCTCTTCACTAGACTAGCCATGTCCAGTCCCTGCAACCGTTCCTCGTATGTTTTAGCCTCCAGTCCCCTAATCATCCTGGTTGCTCTTCTCTGCACTCTTTCTAGAGTCTCAACATCTTTTTTATAGTGTGGTGACCAAAACTGGATGCAGTACTCTAGGTGTGGTCTTTTTTTTTTTAATTTGATTTATATACTGCCCTTCTCCGGAGACTCAGGGCGGCTTACAATGCGTTAAGCAATAGCCTTCATCCTTTTGTATATTTATACAAAGTCAGCTTGTTGCCCCCACAAACTGGGTCCTCAATTTACCTACCTTAGAAAGGATGGAAGGCTGAGTCAACCTTGAGCCTGGTGAGATTCGAACTTACAGTCATTGCAGACAGGTGGTGTTAATCACAATGCTATCAGTCTGCTGAGCCACCAGGTTACTAAGGCTTTATAGAGTGATATCCCCCAAGATAGTGGTCACAATCATACAGCTGAACCCTTGTCGTCTTTGATGTGTTTGATCATATGCTGGTGGTCACTACTGGTAGATATTGACTTTTTGGCTAGTCTATAGACACCTGTAGGGACGCGGTGGCTCAGTGGCTAAGTTGCTAAGTTCGAATCCCTAGCGCCGCATATTGGGGTGAGCTCCCGTTACTTGTCCCAGCTTCTGCCAACTTAGCAGTTCGAAAGCAGGTAAAAAATGCAAGTAGAAAAATAGGGACCACTTTTGGTGGGAAGGGAACAGCGTTCTGTGCACCTTTGGCATTGAGTCATGCTGGCCACATGACCACGGAGATGTTTTCGGTCAGCGCTGGCTCTTTGGCTTTGAAATGAAGATGAGTACCGCCCCCTAGAGTTAGGAACAACTAGCACATATGTGCGAGGGGAACCTTTACCTTTACTTATAGACACCTGTCTATAAACCAACCACAAGTCCTACAACCGAAGTATAAACTCTTTGCTACCAAACTAGATAGAAACATCACAAAATACAAAATTCGCGTAGTCCCTGACTTAGGATCGCAATTGAGCCCAACATTTATGTTGCTCAGTTGAGAAAATTTGTTAAGTCAGTTTCGCCCCATTTTAACGACTTTTCTCGCCACATTTGTTAAGGGAGACCCTGCAGTTTTTAAATTAGCAGCAGAGTTGGGAAGTGAATATGGTTTCCTCCATGAACTTCGCTTGTCAGAAGGTTGCCAAAGGGGATTGCGTAACCCAGGGACACGGCAACTGTCATAAATGTGAGTCAGTTATCAAGCATTCGAATGTCAATCAGGTGATCATGGGGATGTTGCAACGGTCGTAAGCGTGAAAAATGGTCATAAGTCCAGGGGTGGGTTCTACTTACCTTTACTAACCTTTACTACCGGTTTGCAATGGGAGCACGTGCGTGCGATCGCTTGCTTTGCTTGCTCACGCATGCGCTTCTGTGCATGCGCAGATTGTCCATTATGATGTCTGGACGGATGGGCGGAGCCTCCCGCCACTTTTACTACCGGTTCGCAAGAACCGGACAAAACCGGGAGCAACCCACCACTGCCTAAGTCCCTTTTTTCAATGCTGCTGTAACTTCGAATGGTCACTAAGCAAACTATTGTAAGTTGAGGACTACCTGTCCAAATAGAAGTAGAACAACTGTGGCAAAAGAAAGCAAAAATAGAAGTACCGATAGCAATAAGCGCCTTGGGTACAATCCCAAAACATTTGTCGGCATTGACCAAATCCCCACCAGTCAATTGCAAAAGGCAGCTTTACTTGGAACAGCTGGCATCCTGGGACAAGCCTTTGAATGCCATCAAAGTACGGCACCTGCCTATCCCAGGTTCTTGGGAAGGACTCGGTAGGTGGACAAAAATGACACAACCAGACTGAACATCTGGCTGACTGTGCAACGAATCTTAATTTGCATAAACGTCTATTAGTTGATCCCTCTTTTTTTTTGTTTCAAAGAGAGAGAGAAAGTAAACACAGAAGGGCAATTTGCATCGCTGAGTGACACACTTTTTTCTTTTGATAGCAGAACGCTCTGTTTGCGTTATCTGTGGTTTGGCCAGGTGAGCTTTCCTTTGAAAAAAGACAAGGCTACCAGTTAAGCCAAGTTCCACAACACACAATTGTTCTTTTTTTCAGCAGGCTGAAGAAGGAAGTGGTACAGCTTCTGCGCCTTACGGGCTCAAATCACACAGAGGAACCAGCAATAGTGAAAGATAATGCAAGAGTTTAGGGAGGGGAACAAAAGATGTTCAGAGATGCTCCAAAGAAATACAGGTAGCCTTTGACTTGTGTGACCATTCATTGAGCAATTGTTCGGAGTAAATAATAATAATAATAACATCTGCTTGGTCCTGCCCTGGAGAACTGGGAACAAACCACCAAGTTCACGATTTCATGATGGATTGGCTTTATCACAAATGTTAAACAATTTTAAACAAACTTGCCAAAGGGGGAAACTCTGTTTTAAGATGGTGGGCCTTAGGGACAGGACAGTGGTGAAATCCAAATTATTTTTACTACGGGTTCTATGGGTGTGGCTTGGTGGGCATGGCAGGGGAAGGACACTGCAAAATCCCTATTCCCTCCCCACTCCTGGGGGAAGGATATTGCAAAATCTCCATTCCCACCCTACTCTGGGGCCAGCCAGAGGTGGTATTTGCCAGTTCTCGGAACTACTCAAAATTTCCACTACCAGTTCTCTGAACTACTCAAACTTTCCGCTACTGGTTCTCCGAACTACTCAAAATTTCCGCTACCAGTTCTCTGAACTACTCAAAATTTCCGCTACCTGTTCTCCGAACTACTCAAAATTTCCGCTACCAGTTCTCTGAACTACTCAAAATTTCTGCTACCGGTTCTCCGAATTACTCAAAATTTCCGCTACCGGTTCTCCAGAACGTGTCAGAACCTGCTGGATTTCACCCCTGGGACAGGATAACGTTTTCAGTCTAAAAAAATTATGTTAAGAGTCCTGGGATCGGTCCCAAAGTTCCAATAAACTGCCATTCTTAATCCCAAAACAAGACTTGGCTGGGATATTTTCAGACTATCCTGGTTTGTAGAAGCAGATTGGCGCTGGGTCAACTCACAAGGCCATCCTATTTGCCTATTTCTCAGTAGGGTTTAGGTTACTTGGGAATTCTATTTTTTAGGGCGCTGGGTAGAAAGTGGATTGAAACTTCTCCTGCATAGGTGGAGCTGCACCCGAATGAAACAGTACCATAAGAACCTACTGCATTGAAAAAAAAAACACCCCGTGCGTGATCAGAGATTGTGGATCTACCAAGACATGAGCTTTCTGAGCTGAACGAAACAAACAGTGCTCAACTCAACTCCGCCTTGGCACACGTTTCCATCCCTTGCCATCTGCCGTGGCACCGAGGGGCATCCTTTTGTTTTGGAGTGCCCCATCCTGATCGAATGCCAATCCCGATAGAACCCCAGCTTGGAACAGCTAAGTTCTAAGAACACCTGTTCCCAGTTTTCTTCGATTCTTGGCTCCAGCACAAAGAAACCGAACGGAGATTCCAGATGAGGCTGCTCGGAGCGATTGCCAACTTGCCAGTTATAATTAAATTGGATTTAACATCAAACGGGCTGGTTACGGGAACAGAATCTCGTCACAGGTAGCATCAGCAGCTAACCGCCTTGTGAATTCCTTGGGTGAGCACGCCTTCAGGCTCGCAACCGAGCACATGATTGGCAATGTCATGTAGGAAATGTGTTTGGCACGAGGTTGTCTCTCTAGAAGGGTGCCTTCTTCACATTTGGGGTGTTTTTGTTTTTTTTTTGCATGGGGGAAAGAAATTTAGGCTGCTCGGCTACTTCTCTTCGATGTCACGGTCATCGTTGCGTGCCCTAGTTCACCAGAACTGATGTCCTGGTCTCTGGAAGGGGAAACTTGGATTAATTAGCTAACTAACGAGGATCAAGCCTCTCAAACCTTGTGCAACACAGCCAGACTTGTCGGTTTCGTTACCCCACAAAGCAAGTTTCACCCGTCAGCTTTCCCACACAGCTTCGTTGCTTCAGTTGGACGGCGAGAAGGAAAGCTTGCACCCAAGCCAACGTGTTGCAGAAGAGAAGAGGGCTTTGAAGTTTTCCACGGCAGGCGTCAGCTCTACCAAGGTGGCGAGTGGCATTTTGAAACCCCGAAGCGAGTTGCCTCTTCAGCAGAAAACCGAACGAAACGGGTCCGTGCTCGGTTCAGCATTTCTCTGTCCTCGTTTTTTGGCTGTGGTCTCTGGGAGCTGCTGTTCGAGGTTCCTTAAAGAGGACGAGTAATTCCTAGGACCGTGTTGGCGAACCTTAAGCAGGTGTGCTGGAAGTGGCACGCAGAACCATTTTTTCCGGGCACGCGAGCCGTCGCCAAGCTCACCTGCGCCTCTGGTGCGCATGCGCGCAATTCAGGGGACCCAGCTGGTCTTTGGAGCTCTCCTGTGCATGCGTGCATGTTTGCGCATGTGTGCAAGATTGTGCGTGCATGCGCAGACAGTGTTTGTCCACGTGCATTGCACATGCGAAAGCTGTGTGCATGTGCATATGATGAAATTGCACACACATTGTGTGTTAGTGCGCAGGCGCAAAAGATGTGCACATGCGCAGATGGTGCGGGAGGAGCCACACGTTACCACAGATGGCAAGCAAGCACATGCAGGGCGCAAAGCACATTTCTGTTCGTCACTCGGTAAGCGAAAGGTTCGCCATCACTGTCCTAGGATGTCGTGCGAGCAGATCGCTTGTCAAATTGTTAACTGTCGTGCAAGGAATTGGATAAGCGTCCACTGCAATCATTTGGCTGGTCCCATTATTAAACTGAGAAACAGAAACGAACAAGCAAAAAAACCCCGGTATGTGTCCCGAAGCAATTGTGATTCTCATTCTGGCCAGCATGTGACTGACTTATCTGTCAACTCTTCCCTACTTCTGAACCATCATTACAAAAATGCAATCTTCCTGCCATCACACTAAAGATAGCCCACCGTTCATTCAATAAATGAATAAATAAATGACTTTATTGTCCATGGCTTAAGACCTGGATATTTACGAGACCGCCTCCTGCCGCCGAGAGCATCCCACTGGCCAGTACGCTCCCACAGAGAGGGGCTCCTCGCGGTGCCGTCGGTCAAACAATGTCAACTGGCGGCCCCCCAGGGGGAGAGCTTTCTCTGTGCCACCTGCCCTCTGGAATGAGCTCCCCCCGGAGATACGGACGATCCCGGATTTACGTATCTTCCGCCAGGCCCTCAAGACTTTTTTATTTCAACAAGCCGGGCTGGCCTAACTTTTTCAATTGTTTAATTTTAATTTGAATTTTAAATGGGGTATTCAAATTGTTTAATATATTTTAAATTGCTTTTAAATTTTGTATTTTATGTTTTTTACCTTTGGCTGTTCACCGCCCTGAGTCCTTCAGGAGAAGGGCGGTATATAAATTTAAATATAAATAAATAAATAAATAAAAATAAATTGTACGTGTATACACAGTATACCCATACAACGAAATTCACTTAACACCCAAAGACCAGGTCCAACACACATAACAATCCCCAAACACACCCCCACCCACCACAATTCCCCACCCCTAAACCACCCAAACATCCGCACAACAGACCAAGTAATGCTGTCCAACAGCTCACTGATGGTGGCCCATTCAGATAACAAAGTTGGAAGGGGACCTTGGAGGTCTCCTAGTCCAACCTCCTGTTCAAGGCAGGAGCTTTGCCCTCTCCCAGTCAAATCTCTTCTTAAAAACCTCCAGTGATGGAGCTCCCACAACATCTGGAGGCAAGTCGTTCCACTGATTAATTGTTTCCACTGTCAGGAAATTTCTCCTTAGTTCTAGGTTGCTTCTCTCCCTTGATTAGTTTCCCATCCGTTGCTTCTCCTTCTAGTTATAATGTACATTAAAATGGACACTTAATGTACAGAAGCAACAAGACTGTTTAGACTCTCTTTGTTCAGTCTGAAGGCCAGGTGCAACATAAAATGCTTTACTTTTGGCCCTACATTCACATGAAAAGAATAACTGCCTCCAGAAGTTGTGAATGCTCCAACACTGGAAGTTTTTAAGAAGATGTTGATAACCGTTTGTCTGAAGTGGGTGTTGGGGTTCCTGCCTGGGAAAGGGGGTTGGGACTAGAAGACCTCCAAGGTCCGCTTCCAACTCTGGTTATTCTATTCTATTCTATTCTATTCTATTCTATTCTATTCTATTCTATTCTATTCTATTCTATTCTATTCTATTCTACTCTACTCTTCATTCCAATATTCTATTCTATTCTATTCTATTCTATTCTATTCTATTCTATTCTACTCTACTCTACTCTACTCTACTCTACTCTACTCTACTCTACTCTACCCTTCCTTCCAATATTCTATTCTATTCTATTCTATTCTATTCTATTCTATTCTATTCTATTCTATTCTATTCTATTCTATTCTATTCTATTCTATTCTACTCTTCATTCCAATATTCTATTCTATTCTATTCTATTCTATTCTATTCTACTCTACTCTACTCTACTCTTCATTCTCTTCTCTTCTCTTCTCTTCCCTTCTCTTCTCTTCTCTTCTCTTCTCTTCTCTTCTCTTCTCTTCTCTTCTCTTCTCTTCTCTTCTCTTCTCTTCTCTTCTCTTCTCTTCTCTTCTCTTCTCTTCTCTTCTCTTCTCTTCTCTTCTCTTCCCTTCCCTTCCCTTCCCTTCCCTTCCCTTCCCTTCCCTTCCCTTCCCTTCCCTTCTCTCCTATCCTATCCTATCCTATCCTATCCTATCCTATCCTATCCTATCCTATCCTATCCTATGTGTGAAAGAGAAGACCCAACTCAGTGAAAGCTGTCGGAGATGATGACGCATCTCTCATACCATTAGACAACTTGGTTTGAAACAAAAGAGAACATCTGGGGATTACCACTGTCTGGAGGTGATCTTGAAAGCAGTTTCCATTTGCTCAGAAATTCGGGATAAAAGAGGAAAGGAGGGTCCAGAGGAATTAGAAGATTCTAATAGCCAGTTTCGTGGCCAAGGTGAGACTTCTTCATCTTAAAACCTATCTCCTAAAATCTATCATTTCTAACAATGGTGTTGTGGTATCCAGGCTATAAAACAAATTAATCACAATAACAGTTTTGGGATAGTTTGCAAAAGTGAATCTAAAGATAAAGGTAAAGATTCCCCTCGCACATATGTGCTAGTCATTCACAACTCTAGAGGGGGGGTGCTCATCTCCGTTTCAAAGTCAAAGAGCCAGTGCTGTCCGAAGACGTCTCCGTGGTCATGTGGCCGGCATGACTCAACGCCAAAGGCGCATGGAACGCTGTTCCCTTCCCACCAAAGGTGGTCCCAATTTTTCTACTTGCATTTTTTACGTGCTTTCGAACTGCTAGGTTGGCAGAAGCTGGGACAAGTAATTGGAGCTCACCCCGTCATGCGGCACTAGGGATTCGAACCGCTGAACTGCCGACCTTTCGATCGACAAGCTCAGCGTCTTATCCACTGAGTCACTGCATCCCTTCAAAAAAGTGAATCTACAGGGCAACAAATGTGCAAATAAACCAACAAGCAAAAATACTCCTGTTGTTCCAACTTCAAACTATCTAGCCTTCAGTCTTCCCGATCCCTTTTGCTTGGCTAAATAGTAAACAGGATTTTAATTTTCTCACTCTTTTTCTTTCTGGATTTCCAAAACTTCAGCACAAACTTTCTACAGGAACAAGATAATCCATCGCTTCTACACTTCGTTAATCAGCATAATTACATCAACACAAGTTGGTTACAGATACTAACTCTCATGTTCTGAATTTTTTCCCCTCCTAATGTCATAATTGGAGTAGAAATATCCAGGTTAAAACCTTGAACATGGTCTGTGTTAACCCATGAAAGTAGATCAGACTAAAAAAAAAAAAAATCAGTGCCACATAAACCAGGATTATGTTCTTGTAACAGCTCTAATAATGGAATTTTGCATGGTCTGAATGAGTTTCCCTCTGCATGTTTTCATTGAACTAGAGGAGGGTTTGTTTGAGATGATTTTTCAAGTTACTTTTTTTAGCCAGGATCAAATTCTGTTTATCTGACCATGGATGGTGACTCTTCCTTTCGTTCTCCAAGGCCATTCCATAGGTCCTCTACCAGTGGTGAAATCCAAATTTTTTTATTACCAGTTCTTTGGGCATGGCTTGGTGGACGTGGTGTGGCTTGGTGGGCGTGGCTTGGTGAGCATGGCAGGGGAAGGATACTGCAAAATCCCCATTCCCACCCCACTCTGGGGCCAGCCAGAGGTGGTATT
Organism: Pituophis catenifer annectens; assembly: GCF_029215685.1. Lineage (NCBI taxonomy): Eukaryota > Metazoa > Chordata > Lepidosauria > Squamata > Colubridae > Pituophis > Pituophis catenifer. Next base: position 24,071,405 of record NW_027256892.1, read on the forward strand.
TGCTGGTTCTCTGAATTACTCAAAATTTCCGCTACCAGTTTTCTGAAGTGCTCAAAATTTCCGCTACCAGTTCTGTCAGAACCTGCTGGATTTCACCCCTGTCCTCTACCAATTCAACTCCCTAACTGCTTCTTTGGGGACTGTAACAAAGTTGGCTTAAACGTTTTATTCTGCAGGTTGCCCAGAACTGTGTTGAAATTTGGTGGCCTGTATGTTTAATCATGCATAACCATAAATGGTTTTCCCAGTTGCAATGGATGGCTGTGAAAGTTGGACCATAAGGAAGGCTGAGCACCAAAGAATTGAGGTCTTTGAACTATGGTGCTGGAGAAGACTCCTGTGAGTCCCTTGGACTGCAAGGCGATCCAACTGGTCAGTCCTAGAGGAGAGCAACCCTGACTGCTCTTTAGAAGGCCAGATCCTGAAGACGAAACTCAAAATACTTTGGCCACCTAATGAGAAGGAAGGACTCAGTGGAGAAGAGCCCAATGCTGGGAACGACTGAGGGCAAAAGAAGAAGGGGACATCAGAGAACGACGTGACTGGATGGAGTCACTGAAGCAGTAGGCATGAGCTTAAATGGACTCCAGAGGATGGTGGAGGACAGGAAGGCCTGGAGGAATGTTGTCCATGGGGTCGCGATGGGTTGGACATGACTTCGCAACTAACAACAATGTGTTTAATCAATATGCAGGTTGGAACTTGAACTCTTGGTTATCCCATGCTGCAACAGTCTCTCTGAGAGAGAAAAACTGAGCATTAAAATAGATACGGAAGGTTCTGCTTACATTTGCCTAGCTAGACATATTTATTCATGAAGGACTAATCTACAAAAGGGATGTCTACTCTGAATGATTAGCTGATCCAAAGATAGAGCCGGGGACTACTGTTTTGCTAATCAGGTCATTGTTATGGATACATTTGTTAAACAACGTCTGAACAAACTCAAGCTGAGACTCCTGCCATTATTATTATCATCATCATTATTAATATGGCACATTGCATAGTCAGACAGATGTTTAGACTGGATTTAGTATTTTAATTCACCGATCGAGTCCTTTCCAAAGAGTTGGGATAGGCAAATGTTTGTTGTTGAATGGTGTTGAAGGTTTCGGCACAGGATGTAAGCTGTTCCAAGTCAAACTGCCTTTTGCAATTGACCGATAGTGAGGATGTTCAAGGGATGGTCCATATGTTTTTGGATTGCACCCAAGGCGCCTATTTCTACTGGTACTTCCTTTGCTTTCTTTTGCCACAGTCATTCTATTTCTATTTCCAGGTCTTTGTATTATTATTATTATTATTATTATTATTATTATTATTATTATTATTATTATTATTATTATTATTCCTCGAGCTATGCGTGGCTCTCTACGAGGCTTACAATGTTTACAATTCTTCAATGAAAAACAAGATTATAGCAAGCGTCAGATTAATATGGAACTCAATTCAGCCATCACCTTAGACTGAAGTCCAGGTAAACATCAAAGTGGCGCCTACGATTTACCAGAGAAGCTGCTGAGTGAACAGATGTAGTGAAGGAGACAGGAAAAGTGACCCCACCATGAAGAAATCCACAGGATTTGAACTCCTCCTGCCTGGTCTTCTGGACAAGTAGGCAATCATAAATTCGATGGGATATGAAGTTCTCAATAACTAGATCACTTTCTACAAAAGAAAGGATCCTTCAGGTAGCCTAGCTGCAGGGGTGAAATCCAGCAGGTTCTGACAGGTTCTGGAGAACCGGTAGCAGAAATTTTGAGCAGTTCGGAGAACCGGTAGCGGAAATTTTGAGTAGTTCGGAGAACCGGTAGCGGAAATTTTGGGTAGTTCAGAGAACCGGAAAATACCACCTCTGGCTGGCCCCAGAGTGGGGTGGGAATGGAGATTTTGCAATATCCTTCCCCCAGGAATGGGGAGGGAATGAGGATTTTGCAATATCCTTCTCCCAGGAGTGGGGTGGGAATGGAGATTTTGCAGTATCCTTTCCCTGCCACGCCCACCAAGCCACACCATGTCCACCAAGCCATGCCCACAGAACTGGTAGTAACAAAATTTGGATTTCACCACTGCCTAGCTGGGATTTCATACCTCAAAACCATCACTCTGAATTTGTGCTTTGCAAATCTTTAAGTCCTGGCAAAATTCAGAACTTGACATTGTTTTCAAGAAGTTCTCAAGATCAACGAAAATGCATTGAGCCATCTCTCCTAGATGTTAGCAGAACTATGAAGGACTTTGTTTGCCCCGTGTCTTTCCTGCACTTTGCATGGCCATTCCTTGCGGGATTCTTGTTATAGATTAGCATCCCGCACAGGTTAAAAAGGATGAAAATATTATTTTTGGAACTATGGACACACAAAATGCAATTACTTTCATTGCCATTAATGAGCTAGAGCAGGGGTCTCCAACCTTGGCAAGTTTACGACTTGTGGACTTCAACTCCTTCTGGGAGTTGAAGTCCACAAGTTGTAAACTTGCCAAGGTTGGAGACCCCTGAGCTACAGAACTATGCTCTTTTTTGGGAGAGTCAAGGAGAAACAGTACGCAAAGAAGACAATATGGAATAATAACACCAGAGGTTGCGAATCTCGGACCTCAGTTCTTGCTGTAAATCAGAATCCGGAATACTTTGGATACCAACAAGAGATACAATGCTTCATCCTGTCTGAGGTTCCCGGTGATGCCCCCAAGAAAGGAGATTTGGGGCCAATGTAAGCAATTTTTTTTGGGGGGGGGAGATTGCCTTAGGTTTTCATTTAAATTTAAAAATGAAGTAGAATTGTTTCATGGGCATCTGGTTTTCTAGCTATTCGTTTTCTTTTTCTGCTACTATAAGCATTTCTTTCTCTCTCTCTCTCTTTCTCTCTTTCTCTCTCCTCCTTCTCCTTCGCTTTCTCTCTCACACACACTATATAATATTTCTCTCTCTCTAATCTCTCTCTAATCTCTCTCTCTTTCCCTGTCTCCTCCTTTCTTTCTCTCTTTCTCTCTCTCTCTTTCTCTCTTCTCCTTCTCCTTTGCTTTCTCTCTCTCTCTCACTATATAATCTCTCTCTCTAATCTCTCTCTTTCTCTCTCTCTCCCTCTCTCCCTCTCTCCCTGTCCTCCTTCTCTTTCTCTCTGTTCTTCTCTCTTTCTCATATCTCTCTATCTCTCTATCTCTCTCTATCTCTTTAATCTCTCTCTCCCCTCTCCCCTCTCTCCCTCTCCTATCTATCTATCTATCTATCTATCTATCTATCTATCTATCTATCTATCTATCTATCTCTATAATCTTTCTCTCTCCTATCTCTCTCTCTCTACTCTCTCTCTTTCTCTCCTATCTATCTCTCTATCTATCTATCTCTCTATCATCTATCTACTATAATCTCTCCCTCTCCTATTTCTCTCTCTTTCTCATCTATCTATCTATCATCTATCATCTATCTATCTCTATCTACATCTATTTATCATCTATCATCTATTATCTATCTATCTATCTATCTATCTATCTATCTATCTATCTATCTATCTATCTAATCTAATCTCTCTCTCCTCTCTCTTTCTCGCCTATCTATCTATCTATCTATCTATCTATCTATCTATCTATCATTATATAATTTCTATCTCTCTTTCTCTCCTCTCTCCCTCACTAGCTATCATCTATCTTAGAACATTACCAAATGCCAAAAGTCTCACAGAAAACTTACTTTAATGCTACATTTCCACAATGCCATGTCTTTATTAGACATCAATTCCCTTTCACTCCTGACTGGACACACTGGCATTTCTGTGGGACAAGAAACGTTCTGAAGGATTTTCTGATGGCCACCCTGAAGAAGTTCCCTACAAGCCCCAAAGTCCTCCAAGTATCATGTCCTCCAAAGCCCAGTGACCTCTTTCCTCATATTGTAGGAGAGAAAGAAAGAGAGAGAGAGAGAGATTAGAGAGAGAGAAAGATTATATAGCGAGAGAGAGAGAAATAAAGGTGAAGGAGAAGGAGGAGGAAAGAGGAGGAGAAGTTGAAAGAGGAGAAGAAGAAGAAGGAGGAGGAAAGAATGAAGGAGAAGGAGGATAAAAAGAAAAGACAGAAGAGAAAGATTTAGGGGAGGGTGAGAAAGAAAAGATGAAGGAGGAGGAGAAGAGAGATATGAGCAGGAAAAGCAGAAGGTGGTAGAAAAAGCTTTGTATTGTTCTTTCAGTCTATTTAATTCTGTTAATCTCTTATGGAATTGCTAACCAGGAATAGATGCCAGGAAAAGGTGGTCTGGAATTCAGATCCTGCCATTTTTTTTTGTTCCAAACAGAATGGGATCCATTGCTAGTCTCAGGTTGAATGCTGAGATCTTTAAAAAAATAATAATAATTCACCTTTCCCCTTTGATCCTCTGGATTCATGAATTCACACACTCACAACTTAGTGCAAAGTAAGCAATCCACCCTACAAGACACGCGCCATCATTTCACCATTTAAATCCACGAGGCTTAAATAGCCAGACGCCTCACCGCTTAACCCAAGTCCCGGTTCCCTAAGCCAAGATGCTCTCAACAGAGCTGTTACTACTGGTAATAATCCCATGAGTAGCCTTCTTTATGGACTCTCCAGGGCCAGAGCTGGCAACCGAGAGAGATTTCCTGAGCATGTACAAAGGGCAACTGCTTTCTTTCGGGACAGAGCTAACCCAACGCTGACTCTTCACTATCCAACCCAGAGAGAAAACTGGCACAATACACAGGTGAAATGGAGCTTCCCCACCTGCCGGGAGGCTTACGATGATACCTGGAGGGGACGATTTCACCTTCCCCCTTTAGGCCCCCCTCCCCAATCTTTCAACCCCCCTCCCACCCTGATGGCTTTGAGAGCTCCTCAGCAACCCTACCCAACTCTCTTGGCTCATGTCAACGTTCAATCTGTATCACTAATGGCTCAGTGGCAAAGACATTGAGCTTGTTGATCAGAAAGCTCGGAAGTTTGGCGGTTCGAATCCTTAGTTTCCTGCGAGAGCAGGGGTATGGACTAGATGACCTCCAAGGTCCCTTCCAACTTTGTTACTGTAAAGCACGATGCTCCTCAAATATCCCAGGGAGAAGAAAGCAATTTGGCAGCCGGATCGGGGCACCACTGATATCTTAGGTTGTCTTACCTGTGTGCGTTAAGTCCAGATTCACCATTCTGCTGGTGGGAAAATACCTGCTGCACCCCGGCCAGCCCCCACCCACCGAGGTGGCCCGTGGGGCTGCCAGCTTCCCCCCCTCTGCCGAGTTCTTCCTCAGCCTCTTTGCCAGCCGTCCAGCTGCGGCTCGCACCTCTGGCTCGGCCGGTGTTCCTGACTGCACTGAAGGCAGGTGAGAACATTACCTGAGTTGCAGCCACACCCCCGTGACACTTCTCATCCCGGGCAATCTTTCTTTCCTTTTTTTTTTTTCCATCTATTTTTTTTTAAAAAATATTATTATGCATCCTGGCCGGAGTCCCATGCAAATTGGGCCATTTGCATATTAGTAGCTTCATTTGGGCTGCGTCCCAACAGCCCTGGAGAAAAAGGGTGGGGCAGAGCAGGAGGGAGGGAGGGAAGCCTCGGTGTGTGTTTGTGTGTTTGTGCAGTGTGTTGTGTTCGTGTGCAAGGGTGGGTGGTGGGGAAGAAGCAGCCAGCCCACCAAGGTCTGTTTACCTGGTGGAGCAGGAGGCGTTGAATCTTAAACCTGCCCTTTCCAGAAACAGGATAGCTTCCCTTTCCTTCTTGCATGCATACCTTAGAAGGAGACGTCCACAGTGGGAGATGTTTTTAGCCAAACTTCCAATGGGGAGGCTCTGGTTCTGGAAGACCCCTGAAACCCACCCAGTCCTGGAGGCCTGACCGAGCCGATATAGATGCCCACCTGCTCTGGGGCAGGAGGACTGTGTGGGCTCAGAACGATGTGGTGGGGCGAAATGCGTTTTGGATTGCGCCACAGGGTGAATAAGATTTTGTGATAGCGATCTCTCCACAAACAGAAAAAGGGCCAGGGAGAAAGGATGGGAGGAGACTGCCTTACCAATAGATGTAGGGAGACTTACCGGCAGAGGAAGAATTATTATTATTATTATTATTATTATTATTATTATTATTATTATTATTTAATCTTTAGTGAGATTCACAGCCTTTGAGGCTGGTTAATAGCTCAGCATCTCGAGTCCTAACCAAGGACCTAGGAACTGTTAAGGTATCGTCGGAGGATGTAAGCTGTTCCGAGTAAGGTGGTTTTTTGTAGAGTCAAAACGTTCAAGTCCGGCAAATTTAGAATTTCTAAATAGCGGGGTGGCCCTTTGGGTATTGCTCCAAGGGCTCCAATTACAATCGGGACAACACACGATTTCTTTTTCCACAGTCACTCAACTTCAATTTGCAAGTCCCGGTACTTTGTGATTTTTTCTTGCTGCTTATCTTCAATCCGTGCATCACCAGGTATTGCAATGTCAATGAACCATACTTTTTTCTTTTCAACTATTGTTATGTCAGGTGTGTTGTGGACCAAGTGCCTGTCAGTCTGAATCCTAAAGTCCCACAAGAGCTTGAGTTTTTTTTTTTTTTAATTATTATTATTATTATTATTATTATTATTATTATTATTATTATTATTAAATTAAATTTATATCCCGCCTATCTCACTGTAAGGTGACTCTGGGCAGCTTACGGCCTCGTAAAAGCAAGCGTAGCAAATATTTATTATTTATTTATCTATTAATTCAATTTGTATGCCACCCCTCTCTGAAGACTCAGGGTGACTCACAATGCATTTAAAATCATTATAAAAAAAACATTTAAACTGTATCACAACTGTATTAATTGAAGAACCACTACGAAATACTGCTTTAAGAAGAAAATTTACTTATACGTTGTATGTTTTGTAAATGTTTTTTATATGTGTTTTAATAAAGTTTATAAATTTTTTTAAAAAAACATTTAAAAATTAAAAACATATTAAAACTCATTCACACCATTCATGGCCGGATCTCGCCGGATCGCAAGAGCGATATTAAAACATTAAGTTGTAAACATAAACGAACAATAGAAAATCATCCTTCGCTCTGCTGGGGCTTGGTGTAATCCAGAAAAGCGAAAGATTCGATTGCCTTTAAATCAATATTTTTCAACATTGGCCGCTTGAACAAGTGTGGACTTCCTCCGCCATCCATGGGAAATTTCCCAGCCACATTCACCTCCTTTTAATGGGAGTTACTGGTCTCGTATGGTTGTGGTTAAAGAGTTGAAAAGCGAGCTCACGCTTTTGGATCCAGTCTTGTTTCTGCCTCTTTTGATCAGGGATCAGCAACCTGTGGCTCTGGAGCCACATGTGGCTCTTTCATCCCTCTGCTGCGTCTCCCTGTCGCTGGTCGGCTCCACAATTGATTGGGCTTTCGGTTAGGAGAGGTAGAGGAAAAAAGATGCGGTGCTAGGAGGAGACTCTATGGTGGGGGAACTGGACTTCCGGTCAGCAGAGGAAAAAAGATGCCACACGAGGAGGATGTTCTCCTCCTCTGCTCCGCACACCCCACTCCTTTCTAACACTGATGAAGTTAGTTAGTTGGGTAATGAAACATCTGTAAGAAAATAATCCAACTCAGAGAATACCAAAGACCCCACAGTCTTTTTCTCCTCCTCCTCCTCCTCCTCCTCCTCCTCCTCCTTCCCCCTCCTCCGCTCTGCACACCCCCCCTCCCTTCTAACACTGATGATGTTAGTTAGTTGGGTAATGAAACATCTGTAAGAAAATAATCCAACTCATAGAATACCAAAGACCCCACAGTCTTTTTTCTCCTCCTCCTCCTCCTCCTCCTCCTCCTCCTCCTCCTCCTCCTCCTCCCTCCTCCCTCCTCCTCCTCTCTGCACACCCCACTCCTTTCTAACACTGATGATGTTAGCTAGTTGGGTAATGAAACATCTGTAAGAAAATAATCCAACTCAGAGAATACCAAAGACCCCACAGTCTTTTTCTCCACCTCCTCCTCCTCCTCCTCCTCCTCCTCCTCCTCCTCCTCCTCCTCCTCCTCCTCCTCCTCCTCCTCCTCCTCCTCCTCCTCCTCCTCCTCTCTGCACACCCCACTCCCTTCTAACACTGATGATGTTAGTTGGGTAATGAAACATCTGTAAGAAAATAATCCAACTCAGAGAATACCAAAGACTCCACAGTCTTTTTTCTCCTCCTCCTCCTCCTCCCCCTCTTCCTCCTCCGCTCTGCACACCCCACTCCCTTCTAACACTGATGATGTTAGTTAGTTGGGTAATGAAACATCTGTAAGAAAATAATCCAACTCAAGAGAATACCAAGGACCCCACAGTCTTTTTTCTCCTCCTCCTCTTCCTCCTCCTCCTCCTCTGCTCTGCTCCGCACACCCCCACTCCTTTCTAACACTGATGATGTTACCTAGTAGGGTAATGAAACATCTGTAAGAAAATAACCCAGCCCAGAGAGCACCAAGGACCCCACAGTTCAACCCTGAGCTACACATATTCTCTTCTATCCGTTACCTAAATCAACCCCGGGCTACAAATATCGGTGCCTTATATTCTTTTAGGAAGAACAGGAAACGTACATTAGACTTTTCAGGTTAACCCATGACTTGGTGATTTTAACACTATTTTCTTTGTCCCTTTTGAGATTCAATAGTATATAATGTGCTTTCATTCACGTTTGCAGAAACCCTTAGTGTATCTCCCACTCCTTGTCCTGAGCTGAAAAGGCTCAGCAGCCTTTCTGCTCCGGATTTTTTAACGGATTTCTGAAAAGTGCTTAAAACTGATTATCTGTCTTTGCCCAGTGGGGAAACCGAGGCACTACATTCCCCCCCCCCCGCATGTTTCTTTGAGGGACAGTTCGCAACTGACGTACTCTGAAAAGTTGCTGTGGATCAAAGGATTATAAGGCACAGAGGGAGCTGCCTAAACGATATTCAAATTATGCAAAGCCGTCTATTTGGGTGAGCTTTATGCAAATCGCCAGGGACCTTCATTTTTGAAATTGGAGATTTCAACATTTATTTCCTCTAAAGTCGTAGGGTGTTTAGGCTATTTGGGGGGGGGGGGGGAATCAATTCTGCCTTTTGTGTTCGAAAGTTCCACCTGAAGGTCCATTGTAAGAATATGCAAACTTTAGAGGCCAAAACCTTAAATTGCAACAGCTCCCTAAGCTTTTTGACAGAATAACAGAGTTAGAACGGACCTTGGAGTTCTTCTAGCTCAAGCAAAAGACCCTATACTTGTGATGGCGAACCTATGGCACGCGTGCCACAGCTGCCACGCGTAACCATATCAGTGGGCACACGAGCTCAGCTTCCGGTAAGACTGGAAGTTGTCAAAAGGGCCATTTTTGGCCTCCGAAGGGTCTCCGGAGGGGTGGGGAAGGCTGTTTTTGCCCTTCCCAGATGCCTAGAGAGGTCCTGGAGCCAGGTGAGAAAGAAAAACGGGCCTACCAGGCCATTGTGTGCCAGGAGTGGGGTGAGCAGGCGGTGAGTGGGTCGCATAGAATTATGGGTATGAGCACGCACGTGCGCGACCCTCCCTGCCCCCCCCCCTTCCTGGCACGTGATGGCAAAAAGATTAGCCATCACTGCCCTATACCATTTCAGACAAGTGGTTGTCCAATCTCTTCTTAAAAGCCTCCAGTGTTGGAGCACTTACAACTTCTAGAGGCAGGCAGTTCCACTGGTTAATTGTTCTCGCTGTCGGGAAATTTCTCTTTAGTTCTAGGTTGCTTCTCTCCTTATTTGGTTTTCATCCGTTGTTTCTTGAAAACTGGATGTGTTTTGGCAGGAAAGCAATCCATTGCATAACTTTTGCCTTTTATCACCTCTTAGTAAGGAAAAGACGAGGAATCTGAATATGTAGATTTATTTTTCATGCAACTTTCCTTTTTTCCCCCAAGTGGCTAGGTAGGACTTCCTTACTGTAGGATGGATGTAGGGTGCCCCCTTGTGGTCTTTTGCAGAATCGCTCCAGGTCAATCGCTTTAATCATTCGACGAATTTTCAACAGAATAACAGAGTTGGAAGGGACCTTGGAGGTCTTCTAGTCCAACCCCCTGCCCAGGCAGGAAACCCTACACCACTTCAGACAAATGGTTGTCCAATCTCTTCTTAAAAACTTCCAGTGTTGGAGCACTCACAACTTCTGGTGGCAAGTTGTTCCACTGATTAATTGCTCTAACTGTCAGGAAATCTCTCCTTAGTTCTAGGTTGCTTCTCTCCTTGATTAGTTTCCACCCGTTGCTTCTTGTCCTGCCCTCAGGTGCTTTGGAGAACAGCTTGACTCCCTCTTCTTTGTGGCAGCCCCTCAAATGTTGAAACACTGCTATCATGTCACCCCTAGAAGCTTTTGTCCCTTGGTTATTTTCATGACATGTTGGGTAATTCCTCTGAGAATCTTTAAACACTGGAAGATTAAAAAAATCTCTGTTGGTTTCACATTCATCCTGCTTTAAAGTGAATCTCTTTGTGCTGCCGTAGGATCCAGAGTGATGCTAGTGAGAGCAAGTAGAAATTAGATGAAGAAAGATTATTGTTATAAGTAAGTAAAATATGAATGTTTATAATTATAAGTATGCTAGTACAATTAATATGATCCTAAATAACCTAATATAATTATAAATATGGTTGTAATTATTACATGTATTATCATTATTACTATAAGTATATCTGTTATTTTTTCCTTTTTTTTGTAAAATGAAATGCCCGGACAATACACTGTCTTCAAAATATTTATATATAAATAAGAAACGTGACTTAAAAAAAAGAATGTAGAGACTGGCATGCAAAAAGAAGCGATGACAGGCAAATAAAGAAAAAGTGTTTGATGGGCCATATTCTAACCCCAGATTGATGTTCTGATGTATCTCAAATCTACTATATGCAGTTGGCCATGTTGGAGCACTTAACCAGAAACATATCATGAGATGACATAAGAAATAATAGGTGATTTCTTCTCCTTTATTGGAAAACTTATTTATGCTTTTAGTGGCTCACTGAATCAAGTGCCCAATTGCAAACATTTCTATAAGGCTTAGCACTTGATGCAAAGAAATAGACTTACTGGATAAACTCTTGAATTTATTTCTTTCATTGTCGTGAGTCACCCAGAACTCCTGAGAATCAGGCAGTATATAGTACAATTTGATAAATTATTATCATCATAAAGCCAAAATAAAATAAAATAAAATAAAATAAAATAAAATAAAATAAAATAAAATAAAATAAAATAAAACCCTTCCTCTAATTACCTTCCCAGGGACCAAAGGAACAATAAACTCAGTCAGTCATAAAACATTGAGAAAGCCAAGGGGAAAAAAAAAAACTCGGTGAAACCAGGAGAAAATACAAGGAGCCACTGGAAACCAAGACCAGTTAAAGATAAACCCCATAATTAAGAAGCAACTATGTACACAGAATACCCTCTTTGTTCTCTCAGTGGACGGTTATTTCTGGAGTTCCACCTCATTATCCCCAAGAATTCACCCCATATTTGACCTTTGCTGACTCATAGGATGCTGCTCTTACCAATCCATTTCCCCGCTGCAACCAATTAGAGGTACATCTTCATTTGCATGACATTATAGAGAGGGATTGGATGCTGGCCTTGTTTTTTTTTTTAGGTTAGGGTCAGCTGCCTCCGGTACCCGCAGTACTACGTTTCAACTGGTCTCCAACCTAAAGAAACTTTTATAAGGAAAAAAGGATGAGATATGTTCCTTCTCTCCGACTTCTAAAGGAGCAATTAATTTATGACAGTAGGGTATCTATCACCTATCACCTAATCTATCTAATCTATCACCTATCATCTAATCACCAAGATGATGTGGGGACTGGAGGCTAAAACATACGAAGAACGGTTGCAGGAACTGGACATGGCTAGTCTAGTGAAGAGAAGGACCAGGGGAGACAGGATAGCAGTCTTCCGATATCTCAGGGGCTGCCACAAAGAAGAGGGAGTCAAGCTATTCTCCAAGGCACCTGAAGGCCAGACAAGGAACAATGGATGGAAACTGATCAAGGAGAGATTCAACCTAGAAATGAGGAGGAACTTTCTGACACTGAGAACAATCAACCAATGGAACAGAAGTTGCCTTCAGAAGTTGTGGGAGCTTCATCACTGGAGGCTTTCAAGAAGAGACTGGACTGCCATTTGTCAGAAATGGAGTAGGGTTTCCTGCTTGGGGAGAGGGGGTTGGACTAGATGACCTACAAGGTCCCTTCCAACTCTGGTAATCTGTATCTATATAATCTGTATCTGTATAACCTGTGGCATTCAATTGACACCAACCAGATGGAAAGGTGCATTCAAACAGACCTTGAAAGAAATTGGGCATTCCCCCCCCCCCCCGTGCAAAAGACACCGGTGTTTCAACATACAGGTAAAATGCAACAGTTCGTTTAGTGACAATTCAAAGTTACCCCAACATTGAAAAAAGTGAATTATGACCGTTTTTCCACACTTGTAACCATTGTGGCAACTTCTTGGTCACATGACCAAAATTCAGACACTTGTCCACTGAAGAAGCTTCTTCAGTTCTTCTTGGATCATCATCATCATCATCTCCTTTTAATGACACCCGTAATCCCTTGCATCGGGGTGGAGTCCGGGCAACTGAATGGAGATGAGTGTTTAATGGACGGATGCCCTTCCTGTCGCCAATGCGGAGTTTTGTTTGGCAGATATAATTCTCATTGTGCCCAGAGAGAGAAATATCTGCCTCTACCTAGAATCGAACTCACAGCCTCCTGATTGTGAGGCCAGAGCTCCACCTCTAAGCCACCGCACCCACTCCTTCAGTTCTTCATGGATGACAAGCGAAATGTTTTCAGCAAAAAAAAAAATAAGAAGAAGAAAGTCCAGTTGCCTTTTGAAAAGCAATTTGGAGCAACCACGATCTGGAGAATTGAGAATCATCATAGACCTCTTGGCAGTGATTTTGACTTGACTTTTATCGATGGATGTGAAGGAGGATGTGTGAGTGACATTTCATCAGTCTGGACCTTCTCCGATTCCCCAGTCAATTAATTAAGAGCCGTAGGTGGAGTTCAGGCATAGCATATTCCCTTGATAGGTATCTGAAGCCTAGGAAGCTGTTGAGTAGATGATGCAACGAAATTCACCTTTATTTAGCAACCTTTAAATCAAGCTTTCTCAATGTTGGCCACTTTAAGACCTGTGGACGTCAATTCCCAGAATTCCCCCCGCCAGTCATTCTGGGAATCGAAGTCCACAAATTCCCAAAATGGCTGGCAGAAGGGAAGTCCAATTAAAGCAGCCAAAATTGGGAAAAACAAACAAACAAACATTGTAGTTTAGGCACTTTTATCAATAAATCAACACTTTGTTCCTTTCCAACGGAATTCCTCCTTCGGAAAGAAAAACTGAAAGCTAATATCCTTTCCCCAATTCGAATATCAACTAGAAGAGGAGGAAAGGAATTGGCAAGGAGCTAGCTCTCAAGTGTTCTGATTTATTATTATTATTATTATTATTATTATTATTATTATTATTATTAATTAATTAATTAATTAATTAATTTATTTATTTATTTATTTTATCATGTTTGTATACCGCCCTACTCCCGAAGGACTCAGGGCGGTGAACAGCCAAGATAAAATACAAAGACATACAAAAGTTAAAAAACTATTAAAAACAGATTAAATAATTTAGGCTCAAAAAAACAAATTTAAGACATCCAATTTATCTAAAAAACATTTAAAACCCAATTTAAAAGGGAGAGTTAGGCCAGACCAGCCTGTTAGAATAAAACTTTTGCGGCGGTAAAGATTGCACCGCAAAGCTCTGGAGGTAACAACTTGGCTCACAGTTTTTCATACAAGAAGCCCGCAATTTCGCCTTCCCGATGCTTGCCAACGACAACTTCTATCAACGCTACCGGAGAACAGAATTCTCTTTTTAAAAAAACCCTCATTTTTAGTCTTAAACAGCAACGATTGAAAGTAAAAAAAAAAATCCATGGACCAACTCAGAGTTAAAGTTGTATTTAGCCTGCTGCATAACGAAAGAAGTCGATTTAATTTTATCTAACAGAAATAAAGGAAAATTAGTGAGCTACAAAGCTAGCTCTTTGATTCTGAAACCTACACTGGCAAAAGGATTTTGGGTATATTAATCTTCCCACTTTGTAGTTCTTTCCGAAACGACGTCGTTCGATTTTTCTGAAACTTTCAGGACATTTAACAGGCGTAAAAACCAATTTTGAAAAACAAAACGGCGGGATCCAATTTTCAATTTGAGCACCTCATCATTATTCAATGAATCAGGATACGGATGAAAGCTTAGTTAAGAGGCACAGAAACTCTGCAGTGGATTTACAGAAGTGCCTCTTTCTGGAATATTCTTAGAAAAAGTCTTGTTTCTGTTATCCCAAGAAGTAAGAATTTTATGAAACGGGCCTTTTCCTGGCCTTCCCAAACTTCCGGTAGGCCTATTTTTTGCCCTCCGTGACCCTCCGTGCGTGCCTTGCATCCAAAACGGGCCACGTGGGGACTCCTGGGAGGGGCAGGGCGGGGTGGACGGGGCCAGGCAGGAGTGGGATTTGGGGGTTCTCCGAACTGCACAGAATCTTAGCTAGAGGTTCTCCCAGGGGTGAAATCCAGCAGGTTCTGGAGAACCAGTAGCGGAAATTTTGAGTCGTTCGAAGAACTGGCAAATACCACCTCTGGCTGGCCCCAGAGTGGGGTGGGAATGGAGATTTTGCAATATTCTTCTCCCAGGAGTGGGGAGGGAATGGAGATTTTGCAGTATCCTTCCCCTGATATGCCTACCAAGCCACGCCCAAGCCACACCATGCCCACCAAGCCACACCCACAGAACTGGTTGTAAAAAAAATTGGATTTCACCACTGGGTTCTCCCGAACCCCTCCGAACACCTAGCAGCCCACCCCTGATTTTAGATAAATGCCTGTCCAATCTCTTCTTAAAAACTTCCAGTGGTAGACCACTCACAACTTCTGGAGGCGAGCAGTTCCACTGTCTGATTGTTCTTACCATCAGGAAATTTCTCCTAAATTCCAAGTTGGTTCTCTCTTTGATTAGTTTCCATCCATTGCTTCTTGTCCTGCTTTCTGATGTTTTGGAGAATAGATTGACCTCTCTCTTCTTTGGGGCAGCCCCTCAAATATTGGAATACGGCTATCATGTCACCCCTAGTCCTTCTTTTCCTTAAACTGCAACCTGCAAAAGAGCCTGGTGGCGCAGCAGACTAATAGCCTGTTATTAACATTCAGCTGCCTGCAATTACCGCAAGTTCGAATCTCGCCAAGGCTCAAGGTTGACTCAGCCTTCCATCCTTTCTAAGGTAAGTAAAATGAGGACCCAGTTGTGGGGGCAATAAGCTGACTTTGTATAAATATACAAAAGGATGAAGGCTATTGCTTAGCGCATTGTAAGCCGCCCTGAGTCTCTGGAGAAGAGCGGCATATAAATCAAATTAAAAAAAACAACCTTAAACAGTCAAAGAGCCACAAAGGTCCTAACCGGAAGTCCCCCATTTAATTCTGGAGCCGACCGGATGTCCAGTTTCCCTACCATAGAGTCTCCTAGGACCGCATCTTTTTTCCTCTACTTGCCCGAAAGCTCGATCAATTGTGGAGCTGACCGGCGACAGGGAGCCGCAGCAGAGGGATGAAAGAGCCACATGCGGCTCCAGAGCCGCAGGTTGCTGACCCCTGAACTAAGACATACCCAGTTCCTGCCACCATTCTTCATATATTTTAACCTCCAGTCCCGTAATCATCCTAATTGCTCTTCTCCACATTCTTTAGAGATATAATGTCAGTTTCTTAGTGAACTCCAGTATTCCTCATTGGTAAGAAATCATGTAAATATGACATATTCTTAACACCAACAGAAGTGATGCTTGATTTCCTATTCATGCTGAGATACAGCTATAAAAATAATGAACGTATCACAGTCAGAAATGGACACATTTCAGAATTCTGGGCAATGTTAAGGAAACTCCTTTGTCAAACTCATAAACTCCATTTTTTTTTTTTAAATCAGTTTATTCAGTTTACATATCATAAATAATTTGTTCGGGGGAAAAAAAAGCGCACCTTTCATTCACATTTATTTCATTTCCAGTGGTCTTTTTAATTTTTTTAAGCGCGCCAAAGGAACGCCAATCCAAAACGCAAATCGCAGCGGCCCAGCTCACTCACTCTCACACCCGCACAATTCTAGGAAATAGACAGATAAATATTATCTTTTAAAATGGAATTCTTAAAGGCGCGAAGGTCAGCGGTCTGAAATGCCCAGATTACAGAGAGAAGGTAGCTGGCAGAAATGGAAGGAAGCTAAGAAAGCATAACAGATCTACAGTTGATCTGAAATAAATCTCTTTAAAAGAAAAAGATGCAGCTGCAAGGCAGACAGAAATCCAACAGGGAATGTTCTCTGCATCACTGCAAATGTATGGTGACAACAGGGGTAGGTTCTACTTACCTTTACTACCGGTTTGCAATGGGATTGCGCTCGCGCATGCGCAAATCATTTCTGACAACATCAGGGTCAGTGGGCGGAGTCTTCCGCCAGTTTTACTACCGGTTCTATAGAACCGGCCCGAACCGGGGGCAACCCACCACTGGGTGACAAGAACAGGCTGTTCTTGAATTTCTGCACGTCCAAAGGTATGTGGGAACCTGTGACTGTTCTCTGGGAAGCGACAACTTTTCCGTCACATTTCATTGTGTTGCTTTGCAGCACAATTATGGAACTAACCAACTCAACTGATGGGCTCCACAATACATTAAGCACAGGTCAGCAAAAGGAGGAACAAAACAAACAAAACAAACCTCAATGCAAGGTCTGAACCCCAATGCTTGGTGGTGATCCCACAACACAATGATTCACAACAGACTGAAGCCTAGTTTATTGCGTTGTAGAAACACACAATCCTGATGTCCCGGTTTGCCACCATTTTTCTGCATTTTGTTGATAGCACCAATGGAGGCACGGAGCTGGTTGGCCCTTAGTGTTGATAAGGGTTTGTGTATCATGGTTTCTTCCAGGGGTGAAATGCTACTGGTTTGCTTTGGTTCGGGCGAATCGGTAGTGATAAAAACTACCAGTTTGGGTGAACTGGTAGTAAAAAAAAAAGCTTTAAAAAGGTAAAAAAAAGGGTTCTGATGATCACGCGGCACAGCTGATTGACAATCAGCTATGCCGCCCAATCGTCAGAACCTTTTTCTTT
This sequence comes from Pituophis catenifer annectens, assembly GCF_029215685.1. Taxonomy (NCBI): domain Eukaryota; kingdom Metazoa; phylum Chordata; class Lepidosauria; order Squamata; family Colubridae; genus Pituophis; species Pituophis catenifer. Next base: position 24,088,606 of record NW_027256892.1, read on the forward strand.
TCTTTTTTTTTTACTTTTTTAAAGCATTTTTTACTACTTATTCGCCGGAGCCGGTAGTAAAAAAATCTTTAAAAAAAAAGGTACCAAGGATCGCGCAAGCACAGCTGATTGTCAATCAGCTGTTGTCAATCAGCTGTGCCGCTCGAGCATCGGAACCTTTTTTTTCTTTTTTAAAGATTTTTTTTTACTACCGGTTCCAGCGAATAGGTAGTAAAAAATGCTTTAAAAAAGTAAAAAAAAAAAAAAACTTGGCCACGCTCACCCAGTCATATGACCCACCACCACCAAGCCACACCCACCAAGCCATGTCCACAGAACTGATAGCAATAATTTTTTCCATTTCACCACTGGCTTCTTCGATGGGTCTTCAAAGGATGCTACTTTCAGTCTTAACTGAGGGACAAAGAGCCAGGTGTGAACTGACCGTATGCAACATCACACTTCTGCTGCTTTCCCATATTGTATCTGGGTATCTCGTCCATTTCTGTAACCCAAACATTCTGCTACTTTTTCTGCAATATTTGGGGCATTCATACTTGGACATATTGTGGCTCCCCTTAGTTTAATATTCTCTCTCTCTCTCTCTCTCACACACACACACACACACTGCATTGCTCTGTCCAATCACAATTTTGTGGGAGAGGAGGTACAGAAAGAGATTAGAAAGTAAGCATTTGACTTTCCAATCAGAAGAAATTGGAACGTTTCTTCTGGGGATGTCCTGGCTAGGAAGGGCTTAGGGATCCCTCTTTAAAATGGATCTGATTGTCTGCAATCTTCGGTCCCTGGAAGTGAGGTGGGTACAATCTCTTATTAAGGCAGAGTGATGAGGGATTGGCACCCTTAAGAAGCCAGAGATCTACATTCCCACCTCCTCTGGCATTAAGGAGCCAATTGAAACCAAGAGTTGGGCTCGGTGATCCACCCAGATGATTACGCAGCATATCTACATCAGAGGCATTTTGGCAAACTGCAGTCGTCAAAGCTGCCCAGGGATGGCATAATCCCTTGGATACTGGTCACTGGAAGCACATGGCATAGTGGTAACTGACAGTCGGTTGTAGGAGACAGGCGTCCTACAGCCTTCTCGAATAATCTCTTATTCTTGCATAAAATAATGTAGGATATCAGTGTGATGTCCTTCCAGATTCTGACGTCATCATGGCTTTAAGTTTCCTCCTTCTGGGGGCTCCAGGTAGCAACTGTAGAACATTCTGGAAGCTCACGAGCTTTGTCCGGAAGATCCTCTATCCATTCTGCTACCTACTTGGTGTCTAATCCTTTCTAGGAGGTTGTCCAGGAAGGACATCTATCCCCTTTGTCTTCATTTTTTTAAAAAAAACAAAAAAGCAGGCACAAATCTCATTGTGGTCAAGAAGCTTCAAAAGTCAAGTCAAGATGGAGAACAGTCTTCATTTTGTTGTTCTCCATCTTTTGACAACATTACATTGATTGTAGTCTCTGCCTGTAAATCTGAAGATGCCTCCTTCTACAGGCGAAGATGGAGAGACTCACTCCAAAATATGCTTAGGAGGCATCTCACAGGGGTTCTCCCTCCCTCCCTCCATGCCGTACCCCTTCCTTTTTTCAGTCGCAGGTGGCCACCTTGGTAGTCCTACCCAGAGCTCCAGGAAGGAAGGTTGAAGACAAGTTGTCCCAGTCCAAAAAACAAGATGGCTGCTCAGCTGTCCTGCTAAGTCTCTTCATCCCACAGGCAGAGCTGCTTCTGGGGCACGTAGTAATCAAAACTGTAGGCCTTCTGGCAGCTGCGGATGCCACACTTGTAAGAGGTTGTCTTTCCAGCTGCATCTCGGCTCTTGCAATACTTCAGCATGCAGGGATACCACTCAATGTTCAAGGCGTAGCTGCAGATGCAAGGTTTCCAACGGTCTGTGCAGACCCGGCAATGTTGCAGGCCAGGTAGGTCGGCAGACTGAGGCAGGACCTCAAACATGGAGCCGTCCACCCCTGCAGGAGAGACAGGCAGAAGAGAGGGGAAAAAAAGGGTCAATTCCTCTAGTTAGGTCCTTCTTGTCAGATTATTCATGAACTGGCAGAGACATGGTATCAAGGTCAGTCAATGAATAGGCACAGCAACTAAATCAGCCAAATGGGAGCTGAGACAGACTGGAGCCAGGGTGTGTCTTAGTCTGCAGCTTCTGAGTCTGTGCTGAGAAACGAAACTGAAACCAGTGTGTGTGTGTGCTTGTCTGCTCTGCTGAAATGAAACTAACTGTTCTCTCCTGCCTTGTGTTCTGCCTGTAACTTTTACCACATTGAAAGAACTCTGCTATTGGTATTGTAAAATTTACTTCATGTTATTATGTATATAAAAAGAAGTGAATGAATCCCGCTGAATCAGTTATCTGTGTGTGCTTCTTGTTTTTTTTTTTTTTTTTTAATTTGATTTATATGCCGCCCTTCTCCGAAGACTCAGGGCGGCTTACAATGCGCTCAGCAATAGCCTTCATCTTTTTGTATATTTATACAAAGTCAGCTTATTGCCCCCACAAACTGGGTCCTCATTTCACCTACCTTAGAAAGGATGGAAGGCTGAGTCAACCTTGAGCCTTGGCGAGATTCGAACCCTGCAGTAATTGCAGGCAGCTGGTCTTAAGCAGCTTAATAACAGGGTGCCTTAAACCCCTGTACTACCAAGGCTCTTTGATTTGATTTTTGCAAGAAACTCTGACACATCTTCCACCAGAAGTCCTCCTTTTCTCATTAACTATTCTGTCCTTCTCCTGCAGAAGCTGGGAAGTGCCTTCACCAGACTCCTCTCGCTACTAATTGTATGCCTGAACTGCAGAAAATCTCACTCCAAAGTTAGGCTGTTCCATCCTCGAAATGGACCAGCAATATTATTCTGGAATGGTCCAGCCTCAAATGGACACCAGATCTATTTCTGCTGGCAAAACATTCAGAATGGGGCTTTTTCACCTGGGCTTTTTGGTTTTTCTTGGAAGACGTTTCGCTTCTCATCCAAGATGCTTCTTCAGCTCTGACTTTCACTTCTCCATCCAAGCTTCTTGGATGAGAAGTGAAACGTCTTCCAAGAAAAACCAGAAAGTCCAAGTTGCCTCTTGAAAAAAAGCATCTTTAAGGACAACCATGACCTGGATGACTGAGAATCTCCATAGATCTTCAGAATGGCCTGTTTTACAGTCAGGTGGCTTCCTAAATGGAACATTTGCACACTTAATCCTTAAGGAAAGCTCACCTATTTCCACGAAAGCTTTGAATTAGCCCTTCTATCCTAACCCTTCAGTTGAGGTTCATCTCCCATTTTCCATACCTACAAAGCAGTATTTGTGTCAGCGTCTCAGCGCTGACATAGAAAAGGGAGATAAGCCCTGAACTTTTGCCTGCTGAATCCCTTTGAAGCCTGGTCTCCGTGGAAATGAAGAGGGGGGGAACATTCCTGTGAAATGACAAGACAAGAAGTCAGGAGAGTGACTTGGAAGATAGCCAATGAGAAGCAGATAATTGGGGATCGGAAAGGGAGGGATTGGGGGGCAAAAGATCAGTCTTGTCCGCATCGAGTCGTGATCCAGTTGCTGTGCTCGAATAAAGAGAAGATTTCCTTAAAGATTGGCAGTTTGGAAATTCATTTATTTTGAGATAGCATCGAAGTCTGACAATTTGTTTCAAAAGGGAAAATATAGCAGACAATCAAATATTTGATTGTCAGCTGGCATTGAGCCACGGTGGCGCAGTGGTTAGAGTGCAGTACTGCAGGCTACTTCTACTGACTGCCGGCTGCCTGAAATTCGGCAGTTCGAATCACACCAGGCTCAAGGTTGACTCAGCCTTCCGTCCTTCCGAGGTCGGTAAAATGAGGACGCAGATTGTTGGGGGCAAGAGGCTCACTCTGTAAACTGCTTAGAGAGGACTGTAAAAGCACTGTGAAATGGTATATAAGTGCTATTGTTATCTTCCTTCCTTCCTTCCTTCCTTCCTTCCTTCCTTCCTTCCTTCTTTCCTTCCTTCCTTCCTTCCTTCCTCCCTTCCCTTCCCTTCCCTTCACAGTGGTTAGAATGCAATATTGCAGGCTAACTCTGCCAACTGCCATCAGTTTGATCCTGATGGGCTCAAGGTTGACTCAGCCTTCCATCCTTCCGAGCTGGGTAAAATGAGGACCCTGATTGTAGAGGGCAAGATGCTGACTATGTAAACCGCTTAGAGAGGACTGTAAAGCACTGTGAAGCGGTATATAAGTCTAAGTGCTGTTGCTATTATCCCCGTGCGGGAGGCATTACGAGATGGAGGGACCATCAACTCCGTCTCCTGACGGTTGAAGTGCCTCCTACCTTTCTCCATCCAGAACTTCACATCTTCTTCTCGGCTGTAGATGGTCTCCTTGGCCTCCGAACAGATGTTGTAGATGTGAGAGCTCAACTGGGCCCCTTTGCTGAAGTTGACAGCTACATCCATGCTGAGGTGCTCGAGTGCACGGACCTCCTCCGCCTGCCGCACCGTCTGTGGGTTTTTCTGGCAAAGAGAAAAAAAAAATGGAGGGACATCAGCGTTTCCATTCCTGATATCGATCTTAAACTTGGTGGCTGATGATCCTTGTTTTCTTGCAGATGTTTCATGACCCAACTAGGTAACGTTATCAGTGCTAGAGGGGAGTGCCACAGACACAAACCCCACTCCCTTCTAGCACTGATGATGTTATCTACTTGGGTAATGAAACGTCTTCTTGAGAAAAAACAACAAGCTCAGAGTTTCACCATGGACTTCACAATCCAACCCTGAGCTACAAATATTCTCTTCAATCAGATAATTAACTTTATTTTTTTCCTGTCACCAGATGACGAGGGATTGGGGTCCTAACTTAACTAAACAAGAATTTTGGATCACTTCATTCATTTCTGCCCTCCGTTTTTGCAGGACTTTCAAATAGAAAAACCAGGGGAAAGAATGGCAAAAATTGTTTTAAAGGCGAATGGAGGGGGAACGTTTCATTTGAATTAAAAACATGAGATGGCTAAGATTTTTTTTCCCCCAAATGACCCATAAGATGCTCTCTTCCTAAGGTGGCTCTTTTTACAGAGGCTGTTTTTTTTTCCCCTGTACCGATGATGTTGGATGATGCAACTTTGCAAAACGACCCAAGTCATTCCAGGAAGTTTCGCAGAGAAGGCGAGAGAGCCTTCCCGAAGGATTCGTTACCCATTGGAAGCACAAGATGCATTTTAAACATCACAAGAATAATAAAAGGAACTTCCAACGTCCACTGAAAACATTTTTTCCTAAAAGGAAAAAGATGCATGTCGATCAAACATTTGCTTTGGGATCCACCAGAGGGCCCCTATTCTTATACCTCCTCATTTACAAATATGAATAACCAGACTGATTTGTCATAAATAAATAAATTAAAAAAAAAAAAGGAAATGGTGACAAACAGTCAGGCCTGGAGACAGCTTGACACATCTTTGTTTCTGCGGAAACCTGACTAAGAGATCCAGAGAATAACAAGGAACGCAGACTGTGGGTTGAAAAGGAAATTAATCTCAGCCAAGTTGCGGACACTCATGCAACCTTCTTACCTGTCGTAGTTTGGCCATGGACTCGCTGGGAATGATTTCGTTGCGATGCAACCTGGTGACAAAGCAAAGAGCTTGGAACTGGCTCTGTCCCCGTTCCAATTCCCCGAGGATCAGGGCTCGGAAGATCTTCACCTCCTACGAGAGGAAAAAAAAACAAAAAACACACCGATAAGTTTTTGGATTCAGGAGACAAGGGAAGCCAAGCGCTTTGACCCGCCTCAAGGTTTTTCCCATCGTGGCAGTGAAGAAGCCGGCGTGGAAATCTGGACTGTTATGTAGCATGGAAAAATGCCAGGTGGCGATCCTATCCCAGAAACCCATTTGCCAAACTTGGCATCTGACGAGAGCCTAAGAGGAAGCTGGCAACTGGTGCTTCTTCCTTTTGGGCTTTCTGGCCAAGAGGAGTCTACCTGCAGCTGTAGCAGGAAGTAGCTGGTAGATGAACAGGACAAGTTACTGCTAAATGAAAGGAAGGGAGGGAGGGAGGGAGGGGAGGAAGGAAAGAAAGAAGAAAGAAAGAAAGAGAAGAAAGAGAGAGAGAGAGAGAGAGAGAAAGAAAGAAAGAAAGAAAGAAAGAAAGAAAGAAAGAAAGAAAGAAAGAAAGAAAGAAAGAAAGAAAGAAAGAAGGCTGATGGATAGGAGGAAGGAAGGAAGGGTAAATGATTAATAGGAGGAAGGAAGGAAGAAAGAAAGAAAGAAAGAAGGCTGATGGATAGGATGAAGGAAGGAAGGAAAGGTAAATGATTAATAGGAGGAAGGAAGGAAAGAATAAAGAAAGAAAGAATGCTGATGGATAGGAGGAAGGAAGGAAGAGTAAATGATTAATAGGAGGAAAGGAAGGAAGGAAGGAAGGAAGGAAGGAAGGAAGGAAGGAAGGAAGGAAGGAAGGAAGAAAGGCTGATAGATAGAAGGAAGGAAGGACGAATAAATGATTAATGGAAGGAAGGAAGAAAGGAAGGAAAGAAGGCTGATGGATAGAAGGAAGGAAGGAATGGTAAATGATTAATAGGAGGAAGGAAGGAAGGAAGGAAGGAAGGAAGGAAGGAAGGAAGGAAGGAAGGAAGGAAGGAAGGAAGGAAGGAAGGGACTATGATGGAAGAAAAGAAAAATAAATGTAATTTCCCCTTGCCTGGACTTCCTCACTCAACCCTGAAAGACACCGTCAAACACAACGCAAAGTCACAACATTAATTTTTTTAAAATAAATAAATAAAATAAAATTTTCCCCCAAACACCAATTAAACCAAAGCAAAGTCTCTGGAACTGTCAGCCCTTCAATTTTTCTGTTTCTTCCTCCAGCTCTGGGTTTGCCAGACTGCAAGGCAAGAAAGAAATCTCAAAAGTGAACGAAGCTTTGCTCCCTCTGATGTCCACGAGAGCCCCATCATGACAACAAGCCCTTGCGTTGTGTTATGATGACACGTCCTTTCTCAGCTGTTGCATCCCTCACAAATTCAGACTCTCGGGCGCTTGACTTGTCCCAGGCCAGTGATTCGGAATCTAGTAGACCTCTCTACCTGCTATCTTGTACATCAGAGGTCTTCAAACTTGGCAGCTTTAAGACTTGTGGACTTCAACTCCCAGGAATTCTCCAGCCAGCTGGCTGGAGAATTCTGGGAGTTGAAGTCCACAAGTCTTAAAGCTGCCAAGTTTGAAGACCTCTGTTGTACATGTTTGAACAAACAAATAAATAAATAAATAAATAAATAAATAAATAAATAAATAAATAAATAAACCCTCCTCAACGTTGACTAAGCCCTTCCTGGAGATGAATCCTCCTCCCTTCCAGACATTTGTGTCCCAGGGATGAGTCACTGCCTCCGTTCCCGTCAATCGCTCCAAGGAGCCACACAAAAGAGGAAACATCTGGACACCTCGCAGCTGAGATCTGGCAGGCTTGAAGAAGAGACGCGGGGAAGCCAAGAGCTTCCAAGAGACACACTCACCCAAAAGACCCACAAAGCTCCCTCTGGCGAGCTAAGCTGAAAAAAAAGGCAACATGGATGAACCACCGAGTCCTACGCTTGCAACTTTTCACTCAGTCTCTCCATTCTAGGAAAACTCGTCCTTGTCCCGTTTCTGCAGGTAGTCCTCGACTTACGACAGTTCTCTTAGTGACCGTTCGAAGGTACAACTTTGGCAATCCACGGGGAAGCCAGATTCACTTAACAACCAAGTTGCTAACTGCAGTGTCTCACCTTAACAATTGTGGCAAGGAAGGTGGCAAACTGGAGCAAAACTCACCTAACAAATGTCTCACTTAGCGACATAAATTTAGGGCTCAATTGTGGCCCTACGTCGTACGGACAACCTGTGCTTTCCTGCTAGACCCGGTGGCCCCTGAAGTCCCATGTGGGTGGAAGACTTCAGGGAGGAAACGTTGCGTTAACACACCGCTGTGGAAATTTGGAGCTTAGCCCTCTATTCAATTCTGGTATTTCCAGGAAGGGAGAGAAATCATATTCAGGGACTGCCAATCTTCTCCGGGAACGTCCTCCGGAGACACCACAGGCCTGCATTGCAAGGGAGGCCTGGATGCAGTGAAACAAAGCTCAACAGACAACGCTACACTCTGCCTTTTTCCACCCCACCCTCCTAGGATATCTACAGGCAGTGCTTGACTTCCAAAGCATTTGTTTAGCAAACAATAAAGAAAAAAAAATATTTGCAGCTCAGGGGGTTGAGGTGAAGGGGTCCTTGGGGCTCTCTGAGCCTTGGTGGTTTCCTTGAAGATGTTTCATGACCCAGCTTGGTAACATTATCAGTGCTAGAAGGGAGTGGGGTTGAGAGGAGAAGGAGGAGATCTGTAGGATCCTTGGTGCTCTCTGAGGTTGGTGGTTTCCTTGAAGACGTTTCATGACCCAGCTTGGTAACATTATCAGTGCTAGAAGGGAGTGGGGTTGAGAGGAGGAGGAGGAGGAGGAGGAGGAGGAGGAGGAGGAGGAGGAGGAGGAGGAGGAGGAGGAAGAGGAAGAAGAGATATGTGGGATCCTTGGTGGTCTCTGAGCTTGGTGGTTTCCTTGTAGAGGTTTCATGACCCAACTAGGGTAGCATCATCAGTGCTAGAAGGGAGGGGAGTTTACAGAAAGGAGGAGGAGGAGGAGGAGGAGGAGGAGGAGGAGGAGGAGGAGGAGGAGGAGGAGGAGGAGGAGGTGGTGGTGGTGGAGGAGGAGGAGGAGGAGGAGGAGGAGGAAGAGATCTGTGGGATCCTTGCTGCTCTCTCTGAGTTTGGTGGTTTTCTTGCAGAATTTCATTACCCAACTAGGTAGCATCATCAGTGCTAGAACGGAGGGGAGTTTACAGAGAGGAGGAGGAGGAGGAGGAGGAGGAGGAGGAGGAGGAGGAGGAGGAGGAGGAGGAGGAGGAGGAGGAGGAGGAGGAGGAGGAAGAGGAGATGGTGAAAATCCAGACTCCGACTAGCAAGTCATGTCCTGCAAGAGACTGTAACTTTGGTGCGCACACACAGACAAATAACTACGCCACTCCTCTTTTTACACAGAGTTATAATTCTGCAATCCTAATTGCACGTTTCGGAATCAAAGCTTGCCCGCTCTTTAGCTGGGATGGGCACATCAACCCCAAACCTGGAAGCGAAAGTCCGGCTTTTCCAACTGAGCCTTCCGTTCCTTCGCTTGGAAAGAATTTGCAGCAGCAACCTAATTCCATCTGACATGTGTCAGGAAGGATGAAGCGCAGTGAACGTACAATATGGGGGGGGGGAAGTTTCTCTGCTTGTCCTCACCCCTCCCGACAGATGTCCCAGGCTGATAATTGATCAATTGGGAATGCAATCAAATCATAATTGGATGTCTTCCCCCCTTCCTCCCCCAGTGGGTATTTCTGATGGACAAGTGGTCCCTTATTAAGTCACAGTCACAGACATGCTCAAAAGAGGCTGCTTTCCAAGCAAACAAGTATAAAAAATTAGGCGCACACAGTACCTAAGGAAATAAGGAAGTCAGCCACTAAAAAAAAAAATGAATAAATGGAAGCATTTGTTGGAATGTTAAAAAGCTCAGCTCAGTGGCGCTTTTGCACTTTTTTTAAAAAAATTTTTGATTTATATGCCGCCCTTCTCCGGAGACTCAGGGCGGCTTACAATGTGTTAAGCAATAGCCTTCATACTTTTGTGTATTTATACAAAGTCCGCTTATTGCCCCCACAAACTGGGTCCTCATTTCACCTACCTTAGAAAGGATGGAAGGCTGAGTCAACCTTGAGCCTGGTAAAATTCGAACCTGCAGTAATTGCAGGCAGCTGTGTTAATAACAGGGTGCTTTAGACCACTGTACTACCAAGGCCCCTTATCGGAGTTCACCAGGAAACCCTGGTTAGTTTGGGAAGTTGAAAAAAAAAAAACTTGGAAGAAGGAAATAGGTAGATAAGTGTTTCGCTGGCTGGGGAATTCCGGGAGTTAACGTCCATGCAGCTCAACATTGTCAAGGTGGAGAAACACTGCTCCACCACTAAGAGAGATGCATGGACCTATCGCTGAAGTCTGAAATGGTGTAGGGCCATGATGGCGAATCGATGGCACGAGCGCCACCGATGGCACCCAGAGCCCTCTCTGCAGGCACGCAGGCCGTCACCCAGCTCAACTCCACCCCGCATGTGTGTGCACCTCCCACCAGCAGGCTAAAACCATTAGCGTTGCCCATACAGCTGTCAAGAGTCCCGTCTGATCCAAGAGCACCTCATTAATCCTTCAAAGAGGACTTAAGGGGAGGGGGAACCCCCATGTGTCTGATATTTCTGGTGTCTCTCCCATGTTCAAGATGTCGTTGAAGGTTCCACCAAAAGTGAGATCCAGAGAGTGCATGGAAAGCCCTTTGCTAATGTCTTGTAAATGAACTGGTGCAATTTAATCCTGAAAAATCTAGAAAGAATGCAGAGAAGAGCAACTAAGATGATTAGGGGACTGGAGGCTAAAACGTATGAAGAACGGTTGCAGGAACTGGGTATGTCTAGTTTAATGAAGAGAAGGACTAGGGGAGACATGATAGCAGTCTTCCAGTATCTCAGGGGCTGCCCCAAAGAAGAAGGAGTCAAGCTATTCTCCAAAGCACCTGAAGGCAGGAGAAGAAGCAATGGGTGGAAACTAAGCAAGGAGAGAAGCAACCTAGAACGAAGGAGAAACTTCCTAACAATGAGAACAATCAATCAATGGAACAACTTGCCTTCAGAAGTGGTCATCATTCCATCACTGGAGGCTTTTAAGAAGAGACTGGATAGCTGTTTGTCTGGAATGGTATAAGCCAGGTTTCCTGCCTAAGCAGGGGGTTGGACTAGAAGACCTCCAAGGGCCCTTCCAACTCTGCTATTCTAAACCTCCAATCCTCGCGAGAAGACCAAGAGCAGAGAGTGAAGAAGACAATCTGCTTCTCCCACCCGGCGCTAATGTCCCTGAGGATTGCTTGAAACTATTCTTGCCTTAAAAGGACAAGGAAGGATCCGTAAAATGTGTCCCTTTTGGATCCCTCACATATATGAAGGACATGACATTCTCCTTCCTCCCCCTCTCCATGGGACATGCCTCCTTTCCCACCCGCTGTGACTCTGCTTTCTTTGCACTGCCAAAAGTGGGGGGTGGGATCCATGCGGCATGGCCAACCAACCCAATTTTAAATATTTACAGATTTCTCTGCGTGTGGAGAGATTTATAGGCTGCAGGCATCTGGGCTGGTCCTGGAGTAAACAGGAAGGCTGCAGAGAAATTCTTTGCATGTGGGTGGCTGCTAGCATCTTGTGGAACATGTGTGTCTTTGTGTGTGTCTGTGTGTGTGGGAGAGGCCAGGAGCATCACAATAATCCAGAAGGAAGGTATATTACTGGGAAAAAAAATACGATAAAGGGAAAATATATATAAGATTACATGTCTTGACAGCAGCGAGAATTGTATTTGCACAACACTGGGAAAATGAGGAAACTCCTACCGATGAGAATATAATTAAAAAAAAAAAATTAGACTGTGTGGAAATGGATAGGTTAACGCTAAAGATAAAGGATAAAGAAGACACAAAATATTTCTTAACATAGGATTTGTTCTAGATATTAGAGGTATAAATTAGAAGCTGGAAGAATGCCACTATGTACATGTAAATAATATTATTTTTATTATTATTATGCATATGTAAATTGACCCAGACAATACACTGTTGACTAAGCACTTAAAGGTAAAGGTTCCCTTTGCACATATGTGTTAGTCGTTCCTGACTCTAGGGGGCGGTGCTCCTCTCCGTTTCAAAGCCGAAGAGCCAGCGCTGTTCGAAGACGTCTCCGTGGTCATGTGGCCGGCATGACTCAATGCCAAAGGCGCACGGAACGCTGTTCCCTTCCCACCAAAGGTGGTCCCTATTTTTCTACTTGCATTTTTTTACGTGCTTTCGAACTGCTAGGTTGGCAGAAGCTGGGACAAATCACGGGAGCTCACCCCGTTACGTGGCGCTAGGGATTCGAACCGCTGAACTGCTGACCTTTCGATCAACAAGCTCAGTGTCTTAGCCACTGAGCCACTGCGTCCCTGTATGCAGGGGGTAGAGCTTATATTAGGCACAAACGGAAAAAGCATGTTAGGGCTTATTTTCGGGATAGGTCTTATTTTCAGGGAAACAGGATACTCGTTTGCAAAGAGGGAAAAAACAACCATCGATACCGCGGAACTAAGCGGCTCACAGCTTCGCATCCGGCGGGAATTCAGATTCGGCCACAGAGAGCAGTTTATGCAAGTTAGGAACGAGGATAAGTGGAAGATTGCACAAATGGGTGTCTAATTTTTACCCTCTGGGTTTTTCAACTTAGCAGTATATATGTGTGTGCATTTTGGTGAATGAAGTCAGAAAGATTTCGAACATGCTTGCAAAAGGGTGCGTGGGCGTGTACAAGGTCTCAGAGAGACAGAATAAAATGTATTTCGCGTGGGCAGAATAGGAATCAACTCCATCCTAAGGGCTACTTAGTAAGCAGATTAAATTCCCTGCCATATTATATAGGTAGTCCTTGATTTAACAATCACAGCTGGAACGAGAATTCCCACCGTTAAGCAAAGCAGCTCTTAAGGGAGCCGTGTCCAATTTTACAACCTTTTCGCTGCAGCTGTTAAGTTTAGAATTTAGAATAACAGAGTTGGAAGGGACCTTGGAGGTCTTCTAGACCAACCCCCTGCTTAGACAGGAAACCCTACACCTAATCGTTAAGTGAATCCAGCTCTTCCACACCCCCCCCCCCAATTGAATTGTGTGGTCAGAAGCCAACTGGGAAAGGTTACAAATGACGATCGTAGAATCCTGGGTTGTTGCAACCATCGTAAATACATGCTGGTTAACAAGCGCCCAAATTCTGATCACATGACTGGGGGGGGGGACATGGTCATAAGTATGAGGATTGGTCATCAGTCCCTTTTTTCAGTGCTGCTGTGACTTTGAATGGTCACTAAATGAAGGGTTATAAATTAACAACTATCTTTTAGGCAGGGGGTTCGCAGGGGTTCGGGAGAACCTCTAGCTAAAATTCTGTGCTGTTCGGAGAACCCGCAAATCCCACTCCTGGCTGACCCCACCCACCCCACCCTGCCCCTCCCAGGGGTCCCCACGTGACCGGTGTCAGCACCTCAGCACTGACATAGAAAGGGAGATAAGCCCTGAACTTTTGCCTGCTAAATCCCTTTGAAGCCTGGTCTCCGTGGAAATGAAGAGGGGGGGGGGAACATTCCTGTGAAATGATGAGACAAGAAGTCAGGAGAGTGACTTGGAAGATAGCCAATGAGAAGCAGATAATTGGGGATCGGAAAGGGAGGGATTGGGGGGGCAAAAGGTCAGTCTTGTCCGCATCGAGTCAGGATCAGATGGTTGTGCTCGAATAAAGAGAAGATTTCTTAAAGATTGGCAGTTTGGAAATTCATTTATTTCGAGATAGCATCGAAGTCTGACAACCTGTTTTGGATGCAGGCAAGTGCAGGGCATGCACAGAGGCTCAGGGAGAGCGAAAAATGGGCCTACTGGAAATTCGGGAAGGCCTGTTTCCGGCCTCCAGAGGGCCTCCGGAGCCTGGGGAGGGTTAAAACACCTCCCCCCCATCGTGGTGCAGAAGGGCAACTAGGCCACGCCTACCCAGCAACCGGGCAGAGAAGCCCTTACGAAAATTTTTGAAGCCGACCTCTGTGTAGAGATGTTTTGCATGAAAGTTGCCATAGAACCATAATTTCAACAAGCAACATTTTTTGTTTGTTTGTTTGTTTTTGCTTTGGCTTTCTGGTTCCCTGGAACACCTCATTTCCCAAAGGTTTTTTTTTTTCCATGTTTCCACCTCTTCAGAAAGATGTGCTTAATTAAAATGCAAGCCCTCGAAGGAACCGCTGCAGGGTAACAAAAGCTACATTTTTTTCCCCCCAAAGTGCAGAGGGCAACAGGAAACCCAGCGTTTAATAGCCTCGTGATAAATCCGCTAATGTTTAACGTGGCTGAGATATTCCTGCGGAGAGAGACGGCCTTACAACGTCCAGAGTACATTCCGAGTACAATGTTTAGAAGGCCTCCATCTTTTGGGAAAAGGCCAGGAATTCGGGAACGTCAAAATAAGTCTTTGAAAAAAACGGAACTGGCTTGGTATTGTCAATTCTTTGGGGTGAGGAGTCTGCGGTTGTCCGGGGGAAGTGAGGTGGACAGAAACCTGGTTGATATCAGAAACGGGTAAGCAGGGAATGGCCTGATTAATACTTACATGGAAAGATGGATAGATAGATAGATAGATAGATAGATAGATAGATAGATAGATAGATAGATAGATACCGTGTTTCCCAAAAATAAGACCTTGTTTTATATTTTGAACCCTGCAAAAAGTGCTTGGCCTTATTGCCATGCGCTCAAAAGCCCGACTGGACTTATTATCAGGGGATGTTTTATTTTGGGGCAAACAGGGTAGATGATAGATTGATAGAATGATAGAATGATAGATAGATAGATAGATAGAGAGATAGATAGATAGATAGATAGATAGATAGATAGACGATAGCAATAGCAATAGCACTTAGACTTATATACAGCTTCACAGTGCTTTACAGCCCTCTCTAAGCAGTTTACAGGGTCAGCATATTTGCTCCCAACAATCTGGGTCCTCATTTTACTGACCTCAGAAGGATGGCAGGCTGAGTCAACTTTGAGCTGGTCAGGATCGAACTGCTAAACTGCAGGCAGCCGGCAGTTAGCAGAAGTAGCCTGCAGTATTGCAATCTAACCACTGTGCCACCACAGCTCTAACCCTAACCCTAATTCTAACCCTGATGATAGATAGATAGATAGATAGATAGATAGATAGATAGATAGATAGATGGTGGATAGATAGATAGATAGATGTTAGATGATTGATGGATGGATGGATGGATGGATGGATGGGTGGATGGATGGATGGATGGATAGATAGATGATATAGAGATAGATGATAGATGGATGGATGGATGGATAGATAGATAGATGATAGAGATATAGAGAGATAGATGATAGATGGATGGATGGATAGATGGATGGATAGATAGATGATAGAGATATAGAGAGATACTGTAGATGATAGATGGATGGATGGATGGATGGATAGACAGAGAGATAGACAGATAGACAGATAGATGATAGAGATATAGAGAGATAGATGATGGATGGATGGATGGATGGATGGATGGATGGATAGAGAGAGAGAGAGAGAGATTTTTTTTGGATTGTACTCTTTCTGTACTGAATAAAATCTAAAATCTAAAATTCAAAATCCATCTGACCCTAACCCTAACCCAAATCCATCAGATGGATTTATTCATTGTTACCCTCTTTCTGTGTGATTGCCCCACCCAAGGAGCACTGCAGGGACCTTCCCTTTTAGCAGCCATCCGAAGTTGAGCGGTGAAAAGCTGCTGTTCTGTTTACACCCACCTAACTCAACAAAGAACAATCGCTTGTGTTTAACAAGTAGTGCCAGCCACAGGTCTCCGGGAAACTCGCCCAATCTACCTCCACAATCTGTTCCCAGGCGTGAGATACTCGAGGGTGGACGAGTCCACTCCACTTTCACTTTCTGTCTTCAGCAGCTTCTCAACGATGAAGCGGGTTCCACCGTTGAAGCCGGCCATAAA
The DNA here is from genome assembly GCF_029215685.1 of Pituophis catenifer annectens. Taxonomy (NCBI): domain Eukaryota; kingdom Metazoa; phylum Chordata; class Lepidosauria; order Squamata; family Colubridae; genus Pituophis; species Pituophis catenifer. Next base: position 24,104,269 of record NW_027256892.1, read on the forward strand.
TAGCCACCCTTGTTATGGATGTGGTTGCCCACTGGGCCTAAGGAATCGGGGATGGCCGGTGGCCAAGCCACCTGAATTTTGATCCCGTCATCACGGGAATGCTGCAATGCTCGTAAGTAAGAGGAGCAGTCGTAAGTCTTTTTCTTCAATGCTGTTGTAACAATTGCTGAAGGACCGATAGTAAGTCGAAGTCAGCAGAAAGTTCCTCGAATAACTAAACATAATATTTGACAGCATCCTGTCAATTCACACCATTAGACTAAGCTCTGGCTTGTTTTTAACCCTGACTTGTTGAAAGAAGTGGATGTTTTCTGCAACCACATCCCGGGTGTTCAAAGCCCTTTATGCTCGTCACTCTTGTCTAAATGGTATCTTCGAGCATCCTGATGCCTATCACTGGTATTGCCAGCGGATGTAGTTAAAATCCCGTGCCAACTGGGAATTCCTACACCTGAAGTCAAACCATTTGGAGAAAGGGCAGTTATCTTGGGGGTTCCCTGTAACAAACTTCATTCCACCTATCTTGGGATAGTTTTTTAGGGGGGTCCTTTCAAGGCACCTTGGATAATATACAGAATAACAGAATTGGAAGGGACCTTGTAGATCATCTAGTCCAAGCAGGAGACCCTACACCCTTTCTAACAGTTGACAGTCCAGTCTCTTCTTGAAAGTCTCAAGTGATGAAGCTCCCACAACTTCCAAAGGCAACTTCTGTCTCATGGGTTGATTGTTCTCACCGTCAGGAAATTCCTCCTTATTTCCAGGTTGAATCTCTCCTTGCTCAGTTTCCATCCATGATTCCTTGTCTGGTTGCTTTGGAAAATAGCTTGACCCCCTTCCTCTGTGTGGCAGCCCCTCAAATATTGGAAGACTGCTCTCATGTCTCCCCTGGTCCTTCTCTTCTCTTCACTAGAGTAGCCATGCCCAGTTCCTGCAACCGTTCATCGTATGTTTTGCCTCCATTCTCCACATCATCCTGCTTGCTCTTCTCTCTCTTCTCTGCACTCTTTCTAGAGTCTCAACCTCTTTTTCATAGTGTGGTGACCAAAACTGGATGCAGTATTTCTAGGTGTGGTCTTACTAAGGCTTTATATCTGCAGTGTTGTGTAGAACCATCCAAACTGTTGCGCGTTGCACAAAGATTAATCCCAGCGGAGGCCTTAGGCTAAAAAAATGCAGGAAAGTGTGACCCCGTGCTTTGGAATTTTAACTACCACTCAAGAGACAGTTTCTACATTTCCCGGCACTTCAGCTGGGGTGTATTAAGGGGAGGGGGGGTTTGTTTCTCTCTTCTCCAGATGAATGGAGAATTGCGAGCCCAACGCAATGTAAACAGAGACCGAAAATCTCAGGATGTTTTCAGACATTCTTTCACTTTCCCTGCTTTGACTCAGACCCACCCCCATAAAAAGAGCAAACTTCTACCTAACAATCCACCGGCCTTCTTCATTTCATGGAGTTGGGAAATGTATTATTTATTTATTGGATTTTAATCCTGTCTTTATTGTTTTATAAGTAACTCAAGGTGGTGAGCATACATAATTCTCTTCCCTCCTATTTTCCCCACAACAATAATCCTGTGAGGTAGGTTGGGCTGAGTTGCCTTTCACACCTAACGTAGGACTAGAACTCACTGTCTCATCATCTCCTGGCGATTGGCCCAAAGTCATCCAGTTGGCTTTCATGCCTAAGACAGGACTAGAACTCACTGTCTCCTGGTGATTGGCCCAAAGTCACCTAGCTAGCTTTCATGACTAAGACAGGACTAGAACTCACTGTCTCCTGGTGACTGGCCCAAAGTCACCTAACTAGCTTTCATGTCTAAGACAGGACTAGAATTCATTGTCTCCTGGTGATTGGCCCAAAGTCACCTAACTAGCTTTCATGTCTAAGACAGGACTAGAATTCACTGTCTCCTGGTGACTGGCCCAAAGTCACCTAACTAGCTTTCATGTCTAAGACAGGACTAGAATTCACTGTCTCCTGGTGATTGGCCCAAAGTCACCTAACTAGCTTTCATGTCTAAGACAGGACTAGAATTCACTGTCTCCTGGTGACTGGCCCAAAGTCACCTAACTAGCTTTCATGTCTAAGACAGGACTAGAATTCACTGTCTCCTGGTGACTGGCCCAAAGTCACCTAACTAGCTTTCATGTCTAAGACAGGACTAGAATTCACTGTCTCCTGGTGATTGGCCCAAAGTCACCTAACTAGCTTTCATGATTAAGACAGGACTAGAACTCACTGTCTCCTGGTGACTGGCCCAAAGTCACCTAACTAGCTTTCATGACTAAGTCAGGACTAGAACTCACTGTCTCCTGGTGAGCGGCCCAAAGTTACCTAGCTGGCTTTCATGCCTAAAGTAGAACTAGAACTCCCAAACTCCAGGCGATTGTCCCAAAGTCACCTAGCTGGCTTTCATGCCTAAAGGCAAGATCAGAACTCACCTTTCCAGTGGACACCCTTTATCTACCTCTCTTTTCAAGGAAGGGTGCCTCTTTGTCTGTCTGTTTGTGTGCATAATGCTAATCAAGGGACTGGTTACCCCAGCCTGGATTGCTGGCTGGGAACCACAGGCATTGTAGTCTCATCACATCTGCCTAGCACAAGGTCAGGGAATTCAGCTCAGCTCAATCCTGACCAGTCGGGAAGTGGCTTCAGGTGTTTTTAACCTGGAAGTTGGGTGTAGAATTTTTCCAAAAGCAAAAATTTTATTCTTTTCCATTAAGAGTCGGTCCTTCTACTACAGGTTTCCCATGACTTAAGTAAGAGAATTAACCGCTTACAGTCGGAGGAAGGGCCCCGTCTGCGTGCAGTGAGCAAATAAACAGGGCTTTAGGGACAGAGATAAGAATTGCTAACTGATTGTTGTATTTTCCAACCGTCTCTCTCTCTGTGTTTCAAAGAGCAGATTAACTGGGAAAATGTTCTATATCTGCATGGCTCTCTTGAAAAGTGCCTTTTTTAAAAAAATATTCTTATCACCTCTTCCAGGAAAGGGAGGAGGAGGAGGAGGAGGAGGAGGAGGAGGAGGAGGAGGAGGAGGAGAAAAAACGATAATACTGAAGTAATTAATGATTCGTCACGGGGCAGCTGATTCTCAACATCGTGAGAATCGTGGTTAAGATGCACTCAGTCCTTAACGTGGTTCAACAATGTTAGAAAAGAGTGTTTTCTTTGCTTCAAAGGCCTTCTTCCCGTCGGCTCCACATTCTTCTCATCACCTTGCGGGATTTCTGTAGGTATCCCTCAGCCCCGAGTTGCTTTCCCGGATGATTCCTAGGATGCGTCAGTCCCAAAATCAATGGCGCTTCGAAGCTGGCGCATCCGTGCTGTGGAATTCAAGACAGTTGTGTGTGCAAACTATGGGGGGGGGGTCAGGAATGGAAATATGAAACATCTGGAAAGGCTACGACTTCCCCAGTTCTTCCCAAAGGCGCCCTTCCCCTTTTTGGTCTCTCTGCTGAAAGTCAAGATTTGGGGTGTTTCCTCAAGCTTGAATAAAGGCCTTATAGAAGTCGGGGAAAACCGTTATGGTCACCAGATCTTCAGAAGACCTATTCCATCTCTGATTTGGCCATGCTCTCTGGGGCAGTTTGGGAAGAGCATAATGTCTACCCACAACAGCCTGTCTCAAGAAGAGCGTCTTCTAGATAGCTTGGACTTCAAATCCCAGAATTCCTAGCTTGGATGGACATGCTAGAGATGGAGCGAATGGAAATACAACACATGGTAATACCCTTGTGTATTAAGGGGCAGCTTATACTCTTTAATGGGGAGGTAGTGGCTCAGTGGCTAAGAGGCTGAGCTGTCGATCGAAAGGTCGGCAGTTCAGCGGTTCAAATCCCTAGTGCCGCGTAACAGGGTGAGCTCCCGTGACTTGTCCCAGCTTCTGCCAACCTAGCAGTTCGAAAGCACGTAAAAAAATGCAAGTAGAAAAATAGGGACCACCTTTGGTGGGAAGGGAACAGCGTTCCGTGCGCCTTTGGCGTTGAGTCATGCTGACCACATGACCACGGAGACGTCTTCGGACAGCGCTGGCTCTTCGGCTTTGAAACGGAGATGAGCACCGCCCCCTAGAGTCGGGAATGAGTAGCACATATGTGCGAGGGGAACGTTTACCTTTATACCCTTTAATAACACGGTCAGAAAAGGGTCTGATTTGTCTGCACCATAGACTAGCAAGGTTCTCCTTTTCCAATGGCCAATTTATGCTAGACTTCATATTTTTGATTTAGTCTTTATCCTAATTGGCTCTGCAGTCATAGGGACTAGCTTCCTTTTGGCTACTTTGGTACCTGTCCTCTTATAGATTAATCCCTGGGTATGGTGGAGGATGAGGGATGATCACCTAAATTCTTCTCCAGTGTTCATAGTGCATCACAGGAGGTGCAAATGGAATATGAGTTTTTCTCAAGATTGCCTCATCAAGAATTGGGTCCTTCCTTCCTTCCATTTTTTCTTCCTTCCATTTTCCTTCCTTCCTTCCATTTTTCTTCCATTTTCCTTTCTTCCTTCTTTCCATTTTCCTTCCTTGCTTTCTTCCTCCTTTTTTCCTTCCTTCTTTCTTTCCATTTTTCTTCCTTTCATTTTTCTTCCTTCCTTCCTTCCTTCCTTCCTTCCTTCCTTCCTTCCTTCCTTCCTTCCTTCCATTTTTTCTTCCTTCCATTTTCCTTCCTTCCTTCTTTCTTTCCATTTTCCTTCCTTCCTTCTTTTCATTTTTTCTTCCTTCCATTTTCCTTCCTTCCTTCGTTTCTTACTCACTCACTCACTCCTCCCTCCCTCCCTCCCTCTCCTCTTTTAGAAGTTGCTTTGCAGGTAACAAAAAAATGAGAAAAACTTTCTCAAGACCCCTCCCCCCTTCTGTAAAGAAAGAGAAAGTGTGTGGGAGGGGAAGGGAAGGGGAAGGGTAGAGGCCAGGGCACATCAAAGTTTGCCCTGACACAAATTCTTCCTGAATAGTAATTTCTCCACATTTTGCTACTTAGTAAGATCTCACCAGGATCTTCCTCCAACCTCCTCCTCCCACAAGGACCTTTGTTCTTGGCTCTAAAAGACAGAAGTCACCTCCTGCTTAAATCCAAAAACGGAACCCCAAATGTCGTATCCGAACTCACTTTTGCCTTAATGGGTGTGTCCTCAGGCACTTTGTCCTTCGTCGCAAATCAACTTCTGGCCAGAGGTTAAGGCCATAAAAAAAATAAAGGGAACAACTCAGTGCTTAAAGAGTTACTACAGGACGTTTTCATGAGAGACTGAAGAACAAGGAAAAGAGGAAGAAAAACCAACCATGTGATTCCTTATGAGGAGTTCAGATGAAGCTGCCACAACTTCCGAAGGCAACTTCTGTTCCATTGGTTGATTGTTCTCACTGTCAGGAAATTTCTCCTTATTTCCAGGTTGAATCTCTCCTTGTTCAGCTTCCATCCATTGTTCCTTGTCTGGCCTTCAGGTTCTTTGGAAAATAGCTTGACCCCCTCCTCTCTGTGGCAGCCCCTCAAATATTGGAAGAAGTTATCCTGTCTCCCCTGGTCCTTCTCTTCACTGGACCAGCCATGCCCAGTTCCTGTAACCGTTCATCGTATGTTTGAGTCTTCAGTCCCCTCATCATCTTTGTTGCTCTTCTCTGCACTCTTTCTAGAGTCTCAACCTCTTTTTTATAGTGTGTCAGTTGCCAAGTGTCTGAATTTTGATCATCTGACCACGGGGATATTTCAATGGTCGTAGGCGTGAAAAACAGCCCTAAATTACCTTTTTCAACGCTGCTGTAACTCCAAATGGTCCCTAAACGAACTGTTGTAACTTGAGGACTACATATACAAATATATTCAACCAGGGGCCATGTCTATCTTAGCAAAAGTGGGGAGAACTTAAACCACTCTGTAAAGCCTTAGTAAGACCACACCTAGAATACTGCATCCAGTTTTGGTTACCACGCTATAAAAAAGATTGTAGAAAAAGTGCAGAGAAGAGCAACCAGGATGGTGAGGGGACTGGAGGATAAAACATACGAGGAACGGTTGCAGGAACTGGGCCTGGCTAGTCTAGTGAAGAGAAGGACCAGGGGAGACAGGATAGCAGTCTTCCAATATTTGAGGGGCTGCCACAGAGAGGAAGGGGGTCAAGCTATTCTCCAAAGCAACCGAAGGCCAGACAAGGAATAATGGATGGAAACTGATTGAGGAGAGATTCAAACTAGAAATAAGGAGGAATTTTCTGACAGTGAGAACAATCAACCGATGGAACAGAAGTTGCCTTCGGAAGTTGTGGGAGCTTCATCCCTGGAAGTTTTCAAGAAAAGACTGGACTGCCATCTGTCAGAAATGGGGTAGGCTCTCCTGCTTGGGCAGGGAGTTGGACTAAATGACCTACAAAGTCCCTTCCAACTCTGTTAATCTGTCTGTCTTGGCGAGAGGTCTTTAAGGCAATGCCGTCAAGGGCAGGATGATGCCTCCAGATCAGGGATCCCCAAACTTGGCAGCTTTAAGACTGGTGGACTTCAACTCCCAGAATTCTCCAGCCAGCACTGGAGCAACACTGCTGGCTGGAGAATTCTGGGAGTTGAAGTCCACCAGTCTTAAAGCCGCCAAGTTGGAAAGCTGCCAAACCTTAAAGCTGCCAAGTTTGAAGACCTCTCTGCTCAAGTGATGGGATTCAGCCGGTTCGCTCCACTTGGGGCGAACCGGTTGTTAACCTTCTGAGCAGTTTGGTGAACTGGTTGTTGGAAGAAATCATTAGGGCAGAGAACCGGTTGTTAAATTACTTGAATCCCACCACTGGCTGAATCCCATCACTGCCCGGAGTGCCAAGGGCAGTGATGGGATTCAGCCGGTTCGCACCACTTCGGGAGAACCGGTTGTTAACCTTCTGAGCAGTTTGGTGAACTGGTTGTTGGAAGAAATCATTAGGGCAGAGAACCGGTTGTTAAATTATTAGAATCCCACCACTGCCTCTGCTCTCGATCTTGGTGGGACTTTACTCAGAGGGCTAGCCCCATAACTGACAAGGGAGGCTTCTGGGAACTTGACCCCCTTGAACTGAAGGAACCAGAAGAAGCATGCAGATTTGGGGTTGGGCTGCATAAGCCTATTGCCCAAGAGTGGTTTATGGTTTTCCCGATTCCCAGAGTCCAGCCCAGCTATCTCGGCTTCTGGCTGCGGTTACTGCAACATGTGACTCAAGTTAATTAGGCAGATATACCTCCAGGCGACTCCCATGTCCTAAACTGTCTGATGTCCCAACTTTTTTTTAAAGAGAACACAAGATATGGGAGCCATGCAGAGGGTTTTTTTTTTTTAAAAAAAAATATTTCATTTTTAAAATGAAACTTTTGAAGCTTGCTTGTGAAGCCGACTGCAAAAGGGAGAAAAATGCTGTGATCTAAGCAGATCTGAAAGTCGAAGATGCAATTTTGGAAGAAGCCTGGAGGCTGGGAGGGAGGAGGAGGAGGAGAGGAGGAGGAGGAGGAGGAGGAGGGAATCTCCCTGTCAGCCAGTTGAGTTTTCTCAACGGGGATGGTGTGGCAAAGGAAGCATGAGAACAGGGGGGAAATGGGAAGATTAAAAAAAACGGCTCAGCCTGGAAAGAGAGACAATTTGCAAAGTTCCAGCGGCTCTTTTGATGCCAAACGTGGGAAGAACATCAGAGCAACTTTGCTTTTCTTGAAGGAAAGGCCCTCCCCGCCCCACTTCTCTCCCCCACCCCCCACTCTTCCTCTTCCACGTCTGGAAGTCCCCATTTGTGCAAAAAACGACCCATCCGGGATCCCAGCCTATCGATTCCTCTTTCCCAGACTCTCCACAAACTGCAGCGCAGGGACTCAAACCCCACCGGTGCGAGTTGCCTTCCCACAACCTGGCAAATTCAGGGTTTATCGTTCCTGGGGCGAAGTCGAGAGACCCAAGCTGAGCTCGTCGATCAGAAAGCTTGTCGGCAGTTCGGCGGTTCGAATCCCTAGTACTGGTCTCCTGTGTGAGCAGAGGGTTGGACTAGATGACCTCTAAAGTCCCTTCCAACTCTGTTACTGTCTCTTGTCTCTCTGACCCCCCCCATACACACCCCCAAAGCCCAAACGGAAGAAGAAACCACGTTTTAGTCCCGGCCGGGGTGCTTTGCAGCCAAGCTAGTCTCTTTTCAGCCTAAGCCTACCTCGCAGGGTTGTTAGGAGCATCGCACGCAGGAGGAGAAAAACGACCCCGCCCGGATCCCTCTTCCTGGATGAAAAGCTAAAACTGAACCAAGCAGCTTTTTTCCCCCCCCTTTACCGGGGAGTAAAAGGGGAGGTAACCCCACTTCTTCCCGCTGGCTCCCCGTTACTTGAATGGGAAACCTCCAATTCCTCCCTCTCCCTCCCCCACCCCAGGGCGTCTGGGACCCCCCTCCAGCCCCGCCCCTCTTTCCCAGCCCCCGCCCCCTTGCCTTTTCTAGGTGGCTCAGTGGCTAAGACGCTGAGTTCGAATCCCTAGTATACCGTGAGCAGGGGAGTGGACTAGATGACCTCCGAGGACCCTTCCAACTCCGTTGCTGTTTACCTGCTTGAAGTCGGCAGCCAGGGTGACGAGGGTCCCGTCGCTCTTGCGGAGCTCCAGGCTGACGCTGTCGGCGCCGCTGTCCGCCTGCAGGCTCTCCTCCGTCACCTGCCCGTCGGGGAGCCGCACTCGAACCCGCAGCTCCGTCGGCGCCCCCGCCGCCCCGCTCAGCCCCAGCAGCAGCCAGCAGAGGAACGGGGCGACCAGCCGACCCTCCCCGCCGCCGACCCGAGAGAGCATCCCCGGCCGGAGCGCACAACAAGGCGGCTCTGGGCAGCCAGAGGACGGGACTCGAACGCTGCTCCTCCGGCCGCCGCAGCTTAGAGGGGAGGAAAAAAAAAAAAAAAAAACTTTTCCCAAAGTTTCTGGCTTGCCGGCGGGGCTGGGCAGGAGGGAAGGCGGGCCGCTCTGGAGACCCGCCCGGGCTGCGGAGGAGACCCGCCTCCTTCGGCTCCCAGCTGCGGAGCTCCCCCCCACTCCAGTCCCCTTCTCGGGGAGCCCCTGGCCCCTTTTCCCCGCTTCTCCCCTTAAGGAGCGCAGCCCTTAAAACAGTAGGCGACCCTCGGCTGGGCCGGAGAGAGGTGGGAGCTGCAAGGGGGTCGCCCCGGAGCTGGAGAGAATACCCGCCCTCGCCTCTTGGGGAGGAGGGGAGAGCAGAGTTGGGAAGGGAGGGGAGGGGGGCTTCCCACGTGGCGCTCAGCCTGCGTGGAGTTTGGGGTGGGGGTCTTTTCTTTTTCTTTGCAGGGTGGGCTTGCTTTCACCAGGCACCAGGCGCTCTGCATCCCGGTTTTTTTCTCTTGCCAGCCTGCGTGGCTGGAAAAGTTGGGGTGGGGGTGGGTGGGTGGGGAAGGGGAGGGGAGGGGCGGTGGTGTGAACTGTAGGAAACGGGCGGAGCGTGGACGCCCCCCACCCCCAGTTTCTAGGAAGGAAGAAGAGATGCCTTTCTCTTTCATTCAAGCCATTCTGGGTCTGTTGCTCCCTTCTTTTTTTTTAGTGGGGAGTGGGATTCCCGCTGGCTAACCGGAAGCAGGAGAGAGAGAGAGAGAGGAGGGGATCCGTTTGTTTCTCCGGGAACCGTAAGAAACAGAAGTTGACAAAACTTCAACTTAGGACCAGTTTGGCTCCCGGGAAAAAAAAAAGGAAAAAAGGAGTGAGATGAACTAGGAAAAGCCCCTGGTTGAATTGTCCTCAATTTGGATGGGGGGCGGATGCTCCCAATGGGGAAGCCGTTGGTTTGTCTTGGAGAGCTGGCTAGGTGGCTCGGTGGCTAAGACGCTGAGCTTGTGGATCAGAAAAGTTGGCAGTTCTGTGGTTGGAATCCCTAATACAGGTCTCCTGCGGGAGCAAGGGGCACTGGTGAAATCTAAAATTTGTTACTATCGGTTCTGTGGGCGGGGCTTGGTGTATGTGGGGGTGGCCAATTTTTTTTTTTACTTTTAAAACCATTTTTTCTACATTTTCTACATGTGTAAAAAAATGCTTTCAAAAGGCTCTGACAATCCCAGCTGAGTTGCCTGATCGGCAGAGGCTTTTTTTTCTTTTAAATGCCTCTCTGCCGATCAGGCAACTCAGCTTAGATCGTCAGAGGCTTTTGAAAGCATTTTTTTTACAACCTCTTCCAGGTTGTAAGAAAAAATGCTTTTAAAAGCCTTTGATGATCCCAGCTGAGCCGCCCGAACATCAGAGGCTTTTTTTAAAAAAAAACTTTTAAAAACATTTTTTCGGCTGAAGAGGTTGTAGAAAAAATGCTTTTAAAAGTAAAAAAAAAAAAAAAGCCTCCGATGATCCTGCGACTCAGCTGAGCATGGTGGGGGGGGGGGTGCAGGGATTGTTGCTACCGGTTCTCCGAACCACCCGCCGTCATCACTACCGGATCGGGCAATCCGGTCCGAACCAGGAGCATTTCACCCCCTGCTTGATTGTTGTTGTGTTTTTTTGCAGACGTTTCCTGACCCAACTAGGTCACATCATCAGGGCTAAGAGGAATGGGCTTTCAGCTTGAGATTTCTCTCGCTGCTTCCAAGAAGCTCTTGAGGGACAAATCCTGCTTTCTGCAGAGAACAGGAAGAGGGATGCTTCTGGGAGCCCAAACGACCTTGTTCCTTGACACCCTTTTCAAACTTGGTTAGCATTTGATAGAAGGTTTGATAGTATTCCTCTCAAACCAGAATGTTGGTTGGGTGATGGGCTCTGCTCTCACGACCATCTAGAATGGCCTTAATCTGACTTTTGGTGCTGGGTTGAGATCAGTGGTGAAATCCAAATTTTTTTACTACCAGTTCCGTGGGCGTGGCTTGGTGGGCGTGGCAGGGGAAGGATACTGCAAAATCTCCATTCCTTCCACACTCCAGTGGAAGGTTACTGCAAAATCCTCATTTCCTCCCAATCAGCTGGGACTCGGGAGGCAGAGAGTAGATGCGGGCGGGGCCAGTCAGAATGTTTACTACCGGTTCTCCGAACTACTCAAAATTTCCGCTACCGGTTCTCCGAAACCCACCTCCGATTCAAAGTAACAGTAAAGTTATTCTCTCTATCTACTGGGTGAACAGACTTGAGTTATGGTGCGAACCCAGTAAGAAAGGATCAATTTAGCAGCTAAATTAAGCATGTTTAGGAACAAAATCTCTGAAATGATGGATTATTTCCCTTCCGGCTCTCGGTTACACAAACATCAAGGCAACCACGATCAGCTGGGACTCGGGAGGCAGAGAGTAGATGGGGGCGGGGCCAGTCAGAAGTTTTACTACCGGTTCTCCGAACTACTCAAAATTTCCGCTACTAGTCAGTGGTGGGTGTGGCTTGGTGGGCGTGGCATGGCTTGGTGGGCATGGCAGGGGAAGGATACTGTAAAATCTCCATTCCTTCCACACTCCAGGGGAAGGTTACTGCAAAATCCCCATTCCCTCCCGATCAGCTGGGACTCGGGAGGCAGAGAATAGATGGGGGCCGGGCCAGTCAGAATTTTTACTACCGGTTCTCCGAACTACTCAAAATTTCCGCTACCGGTTCTTCAGAACTGGTCAGAACCTGCTGAAACCCACGTCTGCCCTCTGGCCCACCTCAAGTTTGCTCCTCCGTTCCTGGACACCCAAGTTTTCTCCTCTTGAAATGAAATTTCCTAGATTTCAGCTGGCTTCCAGAGCAACACCCCCAACTGAGCACCCCCCCCCCCCACTCTCTTCTCCCTCTGAATGGTATCCTTGGAGACCTTATCAGCCTTGTGTGTGTGTCTGGATGATTAAAACCAGAACTTGAGATTGTCTCCTTTCATGCTTTTCCCAGGCTCTTCCCAGCAGGCCACCTACAGATAGCGCATGGCGTCCAATGGCTGCTTTGCTGGAGAACATGTGGCCTGGAATCTCCTTGCTGTATTATGTTTTGGGGGAGTCCCCCCCCCATCTCAACATCTGGATCCAACTAGCAGCAGCCAATGCGGTTGTGACTGGAAGGGAGGGGGCTGCTTTCCTTCGTCCTGGCATCCAACAAGGTAAATGCCTTTCCAGCTTCTAGGAGACCAAGATGGGCTCCGTGGCAGATGTTTTCATGGCTGCCGGGGAGGGCAAAACAAGAGGAGGGGGGGAAAAATACATTTTTTGGGAGGGTCACCCAAAATGCAGTTGACACGCAATAGAGAAACAGTGCGTTTTGCTCTGGTTATTCCAGCCAAATCACACATCACACATTTATAACCAGTTGTGAAGGAGGTGCCTTGAGCCACAGTGGCAGTTTTGAATGCCACCATCCATGAAGTTAGCTAGTTTGGTCTAGTTGTTAAGGCAGCAGGCTAGAAACCAGGAGTTGGTGAGTTCTAGTGCCAGTTTAGGCATGAAAGCCAGTTGGGTGACTTTTGACCAATCACCAGGAGATGGGGAGTTCTAGTCCTGTTTTAGCCATGAAAGCCGTCTGGGTGACTGTGGATCAGTCACCAGGACATGGTGAATTCTAGTTCTGCCTTAGGCTTTGAGCCAATCACCAGGAGACGGTGAGTTCTAGTTCTGCCTTAGGCTTTGAGCCAATCACCAGGAGACGGTGAGTTCTAGTTCTGCCTTAGGCTTTGAGACAATCACCAGGAGACGGTGAGTTCTAGTTCTGCCTTAGGCTTTGAGCCAATCACCAGGAGACGGTGAATTCTAGTTCTGCCTTAGCCATGAAAGCCAGCTGGGTGACTTTGGGCCAATCACCAGGAGACGGTGAGTTCTAGTGCCACCTTAGGCATGAAAGCCAGCTGGGTGACTTTTGGCCAATCACCAGGAGACGGGGAGTTCTAGTCCTGTCTTAGCCATGAAAGCCATCTGCGTGACTCTGGATCAATCACCAGGAGACAGTGACTTCTAGTTCTGCCTTAGGCTTTGAGACAATCACCAGGAGACGGTGAATTCTAGTTCTGCTTTAGGTACAAAAGCCAGCAGAATGACTTTGGGCCAATCATTGCTGCCCTGGAAGGTGAGAGTGGGGCTTTTTATGGGTTTTTATTATGGGGTGGATTATAATTATAATACATTACATTTTTAATGTTGTAAGCCACCCAGAATCAGCGATGTGTGAGTTGGACGTCTGTATAAATTTGTTTAATAAAAATAAACAATTGGTGCTTACAACGAACACTCCATTCCATTCCATTCCATTCCATTCTGCAACAAGATTTCATTTTAATGCATGCCGATTAGTGTACATTCCAAGCAGTGATGGGATTCAAAATTTTTTACTACTGGTTCTGTGGGTGTGGTGTGGCTCGGTGGGTGTGGCTTGGCTCGGTGGGCATGGCAGGGAAAGGATACCGTAAAATCTCCATTCCCACTCCAGGGGAAGGTTAATGCAAAATTCCCATTTCCTCCCGATCAGCTGGGACTTGGGAGGCAGAGAATAGATGGGGGTGGGGGCCAGTCAGAATTTTTACTACCGGTTCTCCGAACTACTCAAAATTTCCACTACCGGTTCTCCGAACTACTCAAAATTTCCACTACCGGTTCTCCAAACTACTCAAAATTTCCACTACCGGTTCTCCAAACTACTCAAAATTTCCACTACCGGTTCTCCGAACTACTCAAAATTTCCACTACCGGTTCTCCAGAACTACTCAAAATTTCCACTACCGGTTCTCCAAACTACTCAAAATTTCCACTACCGGTTCTCCAGAACTACTCAAAATTTCCACTACCGGTTCTCCGAACTACTCAAAATTTCCACTACCGGTTCTCCAGAACTACTCAAAATTTCCACTACCGGTTCTCCGAACTACTCAAAATTTCCACTACCGGTTCTCCGAACTACTCAAAATTTCCACTACCGGTTCTCCAGAACTGGTCAGAACCTGCTGAAACCCACCTCTGATTCAAAGTAACAGTAAAGTTATTCTCTCTATCTACTGGGTGAACAGACTTGAGTTATGGTGCGAACCCGGTAAGAAAGGATCAATTTAGCAGCTGAGTTAAGCATGTTTAGGAACAAAAATCTCTGAAATGATGGATTATTTCCCTTCCGCCTCTCGGTTACACAAACACATCAAGGCAACCAGGATGAGCAACTCACAATCTACTCTCACCTTTGAGCCAGCTCATCTCCCGTTTATTTTTGCTCTTGGTGGGGCCCCAAGAATTCTCCCAGGGGAAAACAATTTGCAAATATTTAAACTGCTTTTTCTAACTCGGCAGCCTGCAAACTATCCAACCCGTTGCTTGTTGCAAAGCCCTTTTTCCAGACGGAGAAGCAGTGAGGCGTTGCAGCCGGGGATCAAGAACAGAAACGCGTCCATTGCAACCCGCACGAAGAAGCCGTAATCTCCCCTGAGCTAGCAGGGAAAAAAAATGGTTATAAATGGATGTTGGCATCCTGGGTTGGTCTTGGCTACGAGCTCGGGATTTGCAGATTGCCTGTTTTGGCACCGGCATCTAATCTGTGCCCCAATGTTTATCTGAGAGGCGCAACAGCCCACGATGGAATCATCATCTGTCACTGAAAAGGGAGGGGAGAGTGGACGTTTGTCCCCCAGGATTCAGGACCGGCTGTAACTATTCCCAGTGCTGGTGTTGTAACTTTGAACAGTCGCTAAATGAATGGTTGTAAGTCAAGGACTATGATTGAAATCCTCCGTCCCTCCCTCCGTCCCTCCCTCCAGTCTATTTTCTTTTCCTTCCTTCCTTCCTTCCTTCCTTCCTTCCTTCCTTCCTTCCTTCCTTTCATTTTCCCTCCCTCCCTCTCCTCCCCTCCCTCTCTCCCTCCCTCCTTCCTTCCTTCCTTTCATTTTCCCTCCCTCCCTCCCTTCCCTCCCTCCCTCCCTTCATTCTTTCCTTCCTTCCTTCCTTCCTACCTTTCTTCCTTCCTTCCTTCCTTTCATTTTCCCTCCCTCTCCTCCCCTCCCTCCCTCCCTTCTTTTCCTTCCTTCCTTCCTTCCTTCCTTCCTTCCTTCCTTCCTTCCTACCTTTCTTCCTTCCTTCCTTCCTTTCATTTTCCCTCCCTCTCCTCCCCTCCCTCCCTCCCTTCTTTTCCTTCCTTCCTTCCTTCCTTCCTTCCTTCCTTCCTTCCTTCCTCCCTCCCTCCCTCCCTCCCCTTCTTTTCCTTCCTTCCTTCCTCTCTCCTTCCCCCTCCTCCTCCCTCCCTCCTTCCTTCCTTCCTTCCATTTTCCCTCTCTCCCTTCCTTCCCTCCCTCCCTCCCTCCCTCCCTCCCTCCCTCCCTTCCTTCCTTCCTTCCTTCCTTCCTTCCTTCCTTCCTTCCTTCCTTTTTCCCTCCCTCCTTCCCTTCCCTCCCCAGCCACTCCAGCCCAGGTTGCTCTGCAGATCTTCTCGGCTGAGCTCAGCAGGGTTAAGTTTTCTGTGAGTGGGCGGCCCTCCCTCTGCTTCACTTCCAGCTGGAGCTTCTGCTTTCCCCGCCTGGTCCCAGATCTGAGTCCCCGTTTCCCCCTCCAGCGCATCCCCACCCCTCCCGCCTCCTCCAGGGTATCCACTCTGCCCAGCAAGCGCTTCCAAGACCCGATCCGGGTAGCGATGACACAAACAACCTCAAATCAAACGAGAGGCAAGCGGGGTGTCCTTGCGCCTCTCGGCTGGCTTTGGACCTCTGCCCATCTCTCGGATTTGCCAGGGGCACATGCTGATGCTCTGGCAGATGTTTCTCCTCCCCCCCACCCCAAACCACAGCAGCCTCCTCTTCTCTTGTGCATCCGAAGCCCTGAGGACGATCCCTGGATCTTGGCCAGTACACCACGCGCTAGCCCCATTACTCCTCACCGGCCAGCTTGGCGGCTCGTGGCCCTCGCTCTGCTTCTGCCTCGGCTGCTGCTGATGTGGCAGTTCAGAGCTGGCGCCCGGAGGCCACTTCGCTGCCATTCGCTCGGCCCGCGTGCCAAGTCTCCCATCCAGGGCCTGATCAAAATATAAGGCAGGGCAGGAAAGCACCACCGGCCAGGATCTCCCCATCTGCTCCCTCCACCCCCGCTGAGCCGAAAGCTAGGAATAACAA
The DNA here is from genome assembly GCF_029215685.1 of Pituophis catenifer annectens. Lineage (NCBI taxonomy): Eukaryota > Metazoa > Chordata > Lepidosauria > Squamata > Colubridae > Pituophis > Pituophis catenifer. The sequence continues at coordinate 24,120,253 of NW_027256892.1, forward strand.
CATTTTGCAACAATATCTTTTCTCTCTGGTTATTATTTTTTTTTCCTTCCCTCTCCCAAGGTTCATAACACAGCGGGGGAGTGCATGAACTGTTCTAATTTTCTCTGCTGGTTTCCCAAGATATGCCTGCCTCAAATCAGTATTCGTTCTTTGGCCATTCTCCGTAACAAACAAAAATGGACGTTCCTCCTTTGGTAACTCAGAAGCCATCTTAAAACCCCGGTTGATAGAATAACACAGTTGAAAGGAACCCTGGAGGTCTTCTAGCACAACCCCCGTATATTTATTTATTTATTTATTGGTTCGATTGATATGCCGCCCTTCTCTGGAGACTCAGGGCGGCTTACAATGCGTTAAGCAATAGCCTTCATACTTTTGTATATACCTGCTTAGTAGGGCTTTCGCCCCCCACCCAAGCGGTGTTCTTTTTTATACAAAGTCAGCTTATTTCCCCCACAATCCGTGTCCTCGTTTTACCTACCTCGGAAGGATGGAAGGCTGAGTCAACCTTGAGCCTGGCGAGATTTGAACTTGCAGTAACTGCAGGCAGCTGGTGCTACTTAACAGCACTTTAGTCTGCTGCGCCACCAAGGCTCTTGGTATACCAGTGATGGCTAACCTTTTCGGCAGCGAATGCTGAAAGCGTGCATGTGTGCATGCACGCACACACCCATAATGCAATGTGCATGCACCCCTGGTGCATGCCCATATGACACCCCCCCCGCATGCACCCCGCCCCCACACATGCGCGGCGGAGACCGAAAACCAGCTGGCTGGCGGGAGGCACACAAGCATGCACGATGGAGCTGAGCTGGGCAACGGCTTATGTGCCAGCAGAGAGGGCTCTGTGTGCCATAGGTTCCCCATCACGAGGCTCTACCATTTCAGAGAAGTGTTTGTCCAATCTCTTCTTAAAAATCTCAACTAAAACATACAATGGACGGTTGCAGGAACTGGGCCTGGCTAGTCTAGTGAAGAGAAGGACCAGGGGAGACATGGGAGCAGTCTTCCAATATTTGAGGGGCTGTCACGGGGTGGAGGGGGTCAAGCTATTTTCCAAAGCACCTGAAGGCCAGATGAGGAATAATGGATGGAAACTGATCAAGGAGCGATTCAACCTGGAAATAAGGAGAAATTTCCTAACGGTGAGAACAATCAACCCATGGAACAGAAGTTGCCTTCAGAGGTTGTGGGAGCTTCATCACTAGAGGCTTTTAAGAAGAGACTGGACTGCCATCTGTCAAAAATGGTGAAGGGTCTCCTGCTTGAGTGGGGGGTTGGACCACATGACCTACAAGGTCCCTTCCAACTCTCTGTAACTTCTGGAGGCAAGTCCTGCCATTGGTTAATTGTTCTCACTGTCAGGAATTTTCTCCTTAGTTCTCGGTTGCTTTTTCTCCTTGATTAGTTTCCACCCGTTGCTTCTTGTCCTGCCCTCAGGTGCTTTGGAGAATAGCTTGACTCCTTCTTCTTTGGGGCAGCTCCTGAGATATTGGAATCGAACTAGAACCACATGGGTGGCATCCGTCCCCTTTCTATGCTATCATCTTTGTTGCTCTTCTTTGCACTCTTTCTAAAAAAGTCTCAACATCTTTTTTTCGTGTCGTGGCAACCAAAACTGTGTCGTCTTGATAGAACATCCCTGTTCACCTAAGGTTGAGGTTGCCCTTTCCCATGAAAG